>NC_142388.1:8105416-8452500 GCF_059441005.1 Hippichthys cyanospilos | reverse complement strand
ACCCATTTTGCAGTGTTTATTGACCGGCTCGGTATTAGGGCGGCCGCTAACACATCTTTTTCAAACAGATTATCCTACATTTTCCGTCGAATAATCAAGTAATTGACCCGCCCTCAACACAGCCAATAAGATTTGCCCGAGATAAAGGTAGCAATTGCATTACCGCTCTAACGATTACCGTTTAAGGTCTGCAAACACTAACCGCCGCTGAGATCACACCTACATAATGTTATATGTACATTATACATGTAATAGTGTCTCTTCGCTAACTTACACGATGCTTCAACAATTTTCTGTTGAGTAAACCTAAGGGGGGGAGCTGCCTGTTAGCTACAATGAGGTCAATAACCTCTTCTTATTCTTCTGCCGCCGCCGCTGCTGCTTCTTGACAAGCAAACGGCGCGTTTCGTGCTTGACTGCCCCCTCTAATTTGAACACCTAAAGCCGAGCCATTATAGATTGTTCGCAATGACAGGTTATATTTTGGGATAATACAACCCTAGTGCTTTTTGGGAAGTTCCCAACTTTGTTTTCTTTCTTTTCGTCAGCTCCGTGTGCTAATGTTGTCTTTAATAAAATCCCATGTCTACTAAATTGTTTTTTGTTTTTTTTTATTACCGCTTATAAGGTATTTTGGGGGGGGGGGTGATTTTCTTCCACAACATTCTCGCAGTATTTTAGCCAAGGGAAATCCCACTTTTGGTTATGTGGTAACTCCATTGTCATGCCATTTTGAACATTGACATGTTGTCACCATCTGGGTGAAATTTCAGCTCCCTGTGCCTTCTTTTAAGGCTCTGCCTTTGACGTGAAATGTCTTTGTTGTAAAGATCAGAGGATTGAACAAAATACTGCAAAAGGGTTAAGCACACAAATAGCGTTGCCATTCGACCACTAGGCGGTGCACCAAGACAAGCAATGCAACTGTGTCAAGGCGCTGACTTTTTTGAATCGGAAATGATCCCAAACTTTTGAGGGGAGGGCGAGTAGTTCTCTTTAGAAACCATTTCCACACTATGCATGTATGCAGGAAAGGTCCACGTAGAAAACTCTTCATATTTGACTTACCGGACTTGGTCGACTTTTTCCCCCTCCAAACTCCTCTATCTTTATGAATGGGTTATTATTTATACATCTGTGTGTAGGACATAGAGATACTGCTTACCATTGGACACTACGGGGAAGAACATGAAGGATTGGCTTGATTGGATTTTAGCGTCTGCATTACCTGACCCAGCATGGCGCTGCGAAAGATAGCAAGGAAACAATCAGACTGTGAGCACACTGAATGTAGGGCAAACCCTGCCTTTGTACCCAGCAGTCACAAATGTTCACAGAACAGTGCAAAACTTCATGAATGTCATTTGACAGCTTCGTGGTTACGTAATGCACAAAAAAAGTCAAATGGAACGGCGTCAGATTTTAGTCTCTGGTCATTTCAAATTTATTCATGTGCAGTGTTATGAATAATAACAAGTGATTAGCATCCGCCGTCCTCCAAGCGTTAACATTTCATTTCATTTCAATAATAAATGGGACATTAGTACTGTAATGGTTCACACAGATCAATTTTGTGCAAGTGGCGTGGTATTAATTCCCGCTAAATGACCATTCACAATGGCCGTTATTGACTGACAGCCAGTGGGTCTTGCTGTTTCCAAGAAAACCCTAAGTGGTGCAAAAAAAATGGGGTTCTCATAGAATAACCTCAATTCAATATTGGAAATCACTTTGGAATCAAATGAAAGCTTAGAACTATAGATGATTTTAATGCAGTTTTTCTCAATTATATTTTGCCAAGCCCCACCTACGAAAGAGAAACATTTTCGCCCCCTTCCCCCCACTCGACGCCCTGACTATAAGATTATTACAGATAAAAATTGTAAAAGTACATTATACCTTGACCTGTATCCTTTTTTACATTAAAAGAAAAAAGCAATATAAATCAACTTTCAACAACCTATTTTTTACAGCGTTTATACGGGTTACAGCTTAGTCTAAAACAGAAAAAAGTGCATCAAAGAGCCTGAAACTTAAAACAAAAAAAATTCTTATTTTATTGCATTTATACTTTTATTATATTATTATTATTATATATATTATTATTATTATAATAATAACTAAGTTGCAGCTTATAGTCAGAAAAATACGGTACCAACGTATGCACCTTTGGCATCAATTTGGGTGTGTTCTAAAAAGAAAATTTTTGACGATTCAAACTTAAAAAAAAAATCCTTTTACAAGCGCGATTTACATTAAAAGCGGTAAGCAGCTCGCTTCAATGTCTAACCGTTTTCGTTTATCACAAGCGATTCCAATCAAGTTTAGCCAAACGCTAAAAGTGGTGATTGTTTGCAACTGCCTGGAAGCCTTCAATGGAAACAGCATTATTGCAAGATCATTTGCAAGGCCCTCGATTGAATCCCGATTTGATTACCATGATAGATTTGACTTTGGATAATTGCGGGAATGTCTCCCATTGGAACTCGCAACGTCTCCTTTTTGCTTTGTGATATTTCTCGCCGGTAGGTGTTCTGTTTACCCTGACAAGTATCTCTCCCCAATCGCATTACTATTGATTGCGCAGTAAACTAAATTTATAGCACTAATAAAGCAAGGTTTGCTCAAAGATATTGCGATGTGTAATGCGGAAATATCAATACGCATCTTGGGCTTGAGGGGCAACTTCTGATTTGTAATGTCTACAAACATTGACTTGTTACAAGTGTTACTGGCATGACAACTCATTTGTTGCCTCATTGGAAGCACAGTTTCCATGGAAAAGCAGCAAATTGCCCCCTGGAGGAACTTGAAGGAACTTCAGGAGGTACTTGAGATTTTAAATTAAACAGACATGCAAAAATCCTTTTCATTGTTTCAGGAAAATATTGGTTCATAAAACACATTTTTTTCAGTGGGTTATTCAATTTCATATTTTTAATTAGCCAGATTCTACCCCGTAAGAGAATGGTTTGACCCAACTTGGCACGTGCCACCTCTCGTTACCTGTCAAGTTCATGATTTATGTTTGTGAACGCACCTTCTACTATGATCCCAAAAGAGGACACTAAGTTGAATATTTATTTACAATTATTTCTTTTTGAGCACAGGTCGGACCCTTAATGTTGATTATTTTTTGGGGACATATACATACATTTTTGTAAAGAGACCTCTACTGTAATCTCATAACAGGACGCTTTATGTTGAATATTTTTCTGTGGACATACACTTATTTTATTTTATTTTATTTTATTTTATTTTATTTTATTTTATTTTATTTTATTTTATTTATCAGACCAGGTCTGATACTTTATATTGATGATTTTTTTGTGGAAAAAAATTCTTTATAATTGAGTTATTTCTTTTGATAACAGATTTCTTCTATGATCCAAAAGAAGACACTTTAGGTCACTTACTCTTTTGTGGACCAATACAAATGACGTTTGAAAGGGTGTGAAGTTTAACAAACCAGACACTGATGCAATTTTTTTTTTTTTAACCCAAACACTGCACTGGTTAAGGGCTACTTGGCTGAAAAGATATTTCACAGGGTGTACATCAGCGGAAAAGGCTGAGGAACCATTGCTGTGTAACACAACAAACGGTCCTCTTATACTCCATTCATTTATTTCTCGTCTTTGGCGCGCTGGCTCTCCTTCTTGCAGGGGTCATGGGTTAGAGAAACCTTGGCTGCTTCTTCACAGCCGGGCAAGATTTGGAAAGTAAAAAGCACTCATTCATAACTCCCATCGCCAAAGTCAAAGTTTACTCTCGCATATCTGCGCGTTTCCCTTGCACGTCTAACTACCTCAGTAGTTTTTTTCAGTGCCCTTTAGTCCCTATTCAGTATCCGTATGAGTGGCAGCTATGGCATTTACCTATGGCAAAGTCCCTTGCAAACCAGCAGGGAACTCATTGGCGTCAGGCGTAGCTGTCATGTAGCCTCATGGGTGTCTCATCACATGATGTCACCTCCTCCCCCGCGCTCATTTTTTTTTTGTTATTGTCCTTTTTCTGCACACATTTTTATAACCAAGCAGCTTTACGCAAACGTGCTACTCAATGTGACTTTGGTTTGTTTGGCATGTCCACACTGGACTTGGAAATACAAATTTGCATTTTAGGGATTCGGTGGGGCACAAAGTCATTCGACTCCCTTTCAATGAGCGCTCGTGTTCTGTGTTGCTGATGATGTCACGTATGCGTGCAAATAAACAAAGTGGGGCTGCGACCAACAATTATTTCAATCATTGATTAATATGTAAATGACTGAGAAACTTAAAGCAGTGAATGGAAAATAGTTGAAAAATTCCACTCTTCTATTAAAACAAACCTGAATATGATTTCAAATTAACAATGAACAAACAATATATCTTCATTAGGGATGTTCCATACTAGTATGTGCATTCACTGATTTTGATACCACTAGTACTTGTGTTACTCAAAATATCACTCCCAAACAATGAGTTATTTAAAAAAAAAAAAGTCATTGAAAGGCTTGCAAATGTCATAATGTCATATCATCGGCAGCTAGCGCCACCTGGTGGTTCTGGGGTGTGAACACAAAAACTTCTATTGCACCCTATTCGCAAGTTACCCTTGAAAGGACTAATACAAAAATCGGGGAAATGCATGATAAAACCATGTCTAAAAATGGACATTTTGAATGGCAGTAAATGAGCCTGACATGGGCTAAATTTGACACATGTTGGGTGTACCTTTCAACCCCCCCTATTTAAGCATTTAGAATGGATTCAGCGTGGCATATTCACAGTCGTCATGTTTTGAAAATCCATGCAATATTTTAGCCTCTTAGAGATTTTTTTTTGTGTGTGTTTTCTTTTAAATCACACATAAAAAAATCAACAGAAAACCCGAGCGGGGATGGAAATTTCCCCTAGGGGTTAAAACCTCTCGGGTAATAAGCAAAAACATTTACCATTTCTTTGAAAAAGCAAATGTTTTGTTTGAAGAACATCAGGATGCTTTCATGGAAGGCTGCAGAAACCAGAAAATATAGAAGTATTATTTGAGAGCTAATTACATGCTTACGATTTCTATATTTGTCCTTTAGAGGAGAAACGTTACAGCGAGATCACGGGTCAGCCACGTGTATGACAAGCTTCTGGAAATATCTCTGTCCACTGGGATCCACGGCCCTCAAATATTCAAGCAATGTCCAAAGTTTGCTGTCATTCTTTCTCCACTGTCTGGCACCACAATTGAGCTTCTTCTTCTTTTTTTTTTATGTTTACCACTGAAGCAAAGTTGCGCTTGCAGATCATCTTCTCATGGATTAGCATGGCAACAAAGGATAGGCTTAGCTTTAATTCCACTAACTCTTCACCAAGCTACTTGTTACCTTGTCTGCTGTTCATGTGGATTAGCAACCTGACCCCCCCCCCCCCCCCCCCCCCAATCCCATTTGCCAAATATATTTTATTCTGTGGCAGACACTTTTTACTGAAATGCCGGTTAGCTTTTTCTTGGAATCGTAATCTGCCATCAGCCCGTTTGAAGTAAATTGCATGTGTTTTTGTGGGAAGCTGCTCATACTCGGTAGTCGCTCATACTCGGTAGTCAACAGGGCGTTACTGTGAAATGCGCTGTTGCATTTAAAACTATGTTTTGCCTCAGCACTATTTTAAAATGACACAGTGGCTTAAAATTAATTGAAATTACACATTTATTTTGTATTTATTTTTTTTAATACATTTGCGTAAGCTAGAGGGCAGTGTTGGCAGTTGCTTACATTGTAAAATCTTCGGATTTAGAGGAACAATAAAATGGGATGTGGCAGCGCTTTGCTAAAGTGTGTGATCGTTTTAACTTTTAGGACACTTTGTGTCTAGTAGATTTGAAATTAATAAGTTCAATAATCGGCTAAAATTTTCAGTTGAATAAGATAAAAAAAATCCACTTTTGATGAAATCCACTGTTTTTTCAAATATACATTTTAAAAAGTGCACTAGTATATTATTATTATTACTTTTATTTATTTATTTTGTTCATGGAACTGAAAGAGTTAACCCTTGCTCCGTATTTCGTCCATTTTTGGGTTTTCTTCCATATCATTTTCGCAGTATTTTAGCCAAGGAATGGCACATTCTTGGTACTGTGATAACTAAGTAATGGCGCCATGTTCAAAATGTTCTCACCATCTGGGTGAAATTTCAGCTCCCTTGTCTTCTTTCAATTCTTTCCCTTTGATGTGAAATGCCTTTGATGTAAAGCTCAAAGGATCGGATGAAAATACCGCAACAGGGTTAATCATTGCCCCTCTATAAACTCGTAAAAAATGACTCTCAAACTGTGGAAAAACCTCACTGCATTTTTTTTCAAACTATTTTTTTTTTACAGTGAGCATTTTGAATGACTGAATGGTGTGGTTAAGCATTGCGGGTTTCTCGAGCAAACAAATGGGGAGGCGTGGAAAAGGAATTTCAGGCCTGCTAACTGATGACCGCACCATTGACAAAGCTTCTTTCAAAGATTATCAAAGTGGTATGACACACACACACACACACACACACACACATGCTCACACCACACCCATAGTTCCTCGTCTGATTTATTCCGTGGTCACGCACGGCGGTTTCCTAATTCCGCTCGAGGTCCATATTAACGAAGTATACTTTTCTGTGGCGGATTTTATTCCTGGCTTTGTTTAAGGTTATTGGTCCATCCGCAGCCAGCAGCGTTTAGTTCATTTCGACGTACGTCGCCGGCGCTCGGCACGAGTGCGGAAACGGCGCAGATAGCCAGAAGCTCCGGGTAACATTCCCCTCGAGTTGGAAGGAGCGCCGCGGCCCTTTGCGGTAATTCAGCCAGCCGCGTTTTAATCCCATTATCAGAGCGAAGCATACAACGAACAACAACGTGGCCAGCTTGTTTTCTCCGGCGCTTTGGGGCACGCGGCCGAGCGGTGGGGGTCGGAGAGTCGTGCGAGGCGGGCTTGCTGGAGCAGGTGACATCTGTGACCCGACAACGGCGGACACATGCTCCTTCCTCAAAGGCTTCTGGCACCCCGTCTGCCTCAGCGGGCCTCGTTGGGATCGTGCTGTAGCAATTCTATAATGTTGCCCATCTATACAGATAATGGCAACGTTAAAGGACTTTGAAGTTGTTGCAGAATTTTATATTTGATGGGATTGGTCGGTGGTTCTCAAATGGAGGTACCCCCTGGGGGTGAATAAAACATGCAAAAATATTTTATTTATTTATTTTTGTGAACAGAACTCTACTAAGATCCCAAAGAAGACACTTTAATATTTTTTCTGAGGACAAATATTTATTTATAATGATTTCTTTTTAAGAGTAGGTGTGAAATTTGATATTTTTGTGGATGAATATTTATTAATAATTAAGTTAAAGTGACACTGTGTAAGATTTAGACGGTTTTTCATGAAAAAGGAATAAATTAAATGATTATAAACGAGAAAAAAATACTTGCAAATAAATGAGTTCTTCACGACCAACTGTATGTTTTAAATACAATCATAGGTCTAATTATCATTAAATTATGTTACATGGGGGGTGGCACTCCTCCAGAGGTCGCCATGTCTGTTTTGTTTGGAGCGTATGCGTATATACGACTACAGATTTACAGTTATTAATCGGGTAAAGAAATTAGGTATGTTTGATTCAGGGTTTACTGTCCAAACTAATATGCGCTGAAGATATTAAATCTTTAATAGCTATTTCATAGATTTTTTTAGGTGACAAATGTTAAAGCCTTGGCAAAGGTCTACACTGTGTTTGTTCCCCTTTTTAATTTTTAATCGATCCAGCCTTTGGTTATCTTGGCATTAAATTATAAATACAATTACTGTAGCCCCTGTCAACAAAATATGAAATGACTGCATAAAAATCGAACCGCTTTGCTGATAATTTCTCATTGCTTTTGGCGCAGTGCAACTTTTATATACTAGATTGTAATTTTTTTTTTTTTTTTTAAGCCTCTTCCTGTTCTGGTATGCTTTGTTCTGCTTTCTGGCGCCTTAGCGGTATTCCATTTTGAATAGTCCTATTATTATATCAGCCATTATATTAACAGTCTGCAACTGGTTTGTTAATAAGCTCCAATGTTATAACCTTTGGGCAGAAAGAAAACCCATTTGTTTTTATTGTAAAACCTTGACAACACGTTCAGTATTCAGGAAAATGGTTCATCATCAATTCTCCCTTAAGTAATAAGAACTTTTGGGGAAGCATGTACAGAGCAAGGTTTAAAAAAAAACATTCACAGCTCAATGTAGGGCAGCGACTCTCAAATGGGCGTACAAGTACCCCTGGAGCTACTTGAAGGCACTTCTTCAGGGGTTATGGGAGATTTGAACAGGTTTTCTGCTGATACCATGAAGACAAATTTCATGCTTTTTAGTGCTGTGACAAGAATAGTATTTTTTTTCTCAAATGGAGTAAATTAATTGAAATGTGACCCTTAAATCGTCATATGGCGGGCAATAAACCTATGGTAATTAGCTATTTAGCTTATTATGACATATTAAAAAGTAGTACAAAAATAGAATAGTAAGTGATCCTTATATATAATATTCTGTACATGTATTTAATTAGCACCATAAATAAAAACTGTATCAGGGATAATTAAATTTGATTTACCTTTAGAGTGACGTGAATGATTTACGGCCATATCACCTAGCGAGGTTAGCGTAGCCTAGCTTTGCCTAGCTAGCCTTCTTCGTATTTCTTGATTATCTCCAGCGTGATTTCCAATTCAAGTTTGAATTAAGCACTAAAATGCACGATTAATACGATATTGTAAGCACTCACACGAGATCAATTCTTTAGCATACCGGCAGCTTAGCAACACTGTGACACCGACCAATGGCAGACCAGCATCTTAGTGACGCAGACCAATAGCAGACCCGCTTTTTAGTGACGTATGCATTGACGTATGAGTGTGGTGTGACTCGCAGGGTCATACGCATGCACGCTGACCACAGATTTTGGATTTTGTCATCTTTGTTGATGCCGTAAAGTGGGAAAAATGCTGTAAAGGGGGGACGATAAAATTTCCACTTCATCATGTGAAAAAAACATAAGACAGGGACGTCGTAACCTAGGGGTTCACTGTATATGTGTTTGTGTAATGTATGTATGTGTTAATTTGTTACAGATTCATTACATGTATCGTATGTCATCAGTTATAAAATACGTGGCTCCTTGTAATTTTGGACCCATTTAAAATTGAGCATTGTTATAACTATAAAATACATGAGAGAATTTAAGCTGTACAAAATTTCAGTCTTAGATTACTTTGCCGTCACAATTAGCATATACACGTGTGGGCTTGTTGCATACTGCCTACGTTTGCATGTTCCAGATGAAATTGAAACGGTCCAGCTTCACTCAATCAGATGATTGATCTTTCTGCCTCCGTTTCTTCACCATTATATATACCCAAAGCATTAGCTGCCCGGCAAATTAACTGCAAATTAAAACAAAGGTTCAACTTTCACCTAATTGAGTTCTAATTTCCCGTCGCTGAACAGAATGTAGCTGTATAAGGAGCGGGATGATAATGAATATTACAAAACTACGCGCAATTTATATTCCCAATTATTGTTAAATGTTGTATGAATGCGCCCAAGTCAAGAATGACTTCAATTATCTTTTATCGGATATCACGCAATGCAAGATATACAGTGCCGCCATCTGTTCCCCTATTTCCCCGCAACGTTTCTATAAAGCCTTCAAATTCCTCATTTTGCCTTATCTCCTGCAGTGCACACTGTTTCATGCTTACTTTGCCTTCACCGGCTGCCGTGTCATTGTGCTCGTATTGCGCACAATGGATCAGAATTGTCAGAATAACTTAATAATGCACCCGCTCGCCTCCTGACCCTACGGTTTATTAAATGTGACCACTTTCAATAGCTGCGCTGCCTCCCATTTTGATGCGGGGTAATGCGGTGAGCGACGGCAGTCTTACTGTTGCTGACGGTGTGCGCTCGCTTCCGTGTCGGCTACGCTTGGCTGCGCCGGCTTGATGCTGCTGGCCGCCACATGTTAAAGGCACATATGGAAGGTTAGGAGTCCTCATCTCATACGGATGAGGTTCTGATTGTGTTTATTCGTGCACTGACCTTACTGCGCTAACCCCACCGTGAGAGCTGACTAGTCTTGCTAATGCAACTTTTGCTCCCGACTCCTGATAGCAACAACACAACCTTATTGTATAATCACGTTCAATAGGCATTTTACAGTGCTAATAATTGTAATAATTGAGCTGTTATTGAAATTAATTGTTATACGACACCTGTTGGCTGTGTTTTACCAGTAGTGCAGGCGCTACTTCTAGCAGTGCAGCAAGCTAGCAGTGCTTCATATAGGCTGGCATGATAGACGTGAGTGACGGCACACTTTGATGCTGTTGCTACTGATCACATTTTACCACACCATGCTGACTTAAATGTGTATTTTTTTTTCCACCTGACTCATTTGTCTTTTTGACCAAAATTTTTGAGGAGACATTTGTCTAAAATACAAATGCTTTTAGTGAGGAAAGTTGTGTTCAAATTTACGTAAAACAAAATAAATAATAAGTCGAACTGTCTTCTGGGCTTGACTTTGTGGTGAAGCAAAGCATCTTTTTCCTCCCCCTCATAAAAAGACATTTGATTTTAATGATTCACAGCACCAAGGTGAATGTTTCCAACCTGCAGTATTTTTTCTTTCATGTTTATGCTACCGCACAGCAAGACATTCTAAGGACGGTTTGGTTCTAATGTAGTGACGAGAATAAGCTTGCTTTTTGTTGGAAAGTCGAATATCATGCGTAGTTGTTATTCTTTTTAAAGTGGCATATCGGAATTCACGTAAGGGTGATATTAATTACTTTTTAATCATCTGTGACTTCTTGTTCCCCTTGACTCGTACTATTGTTAATTATAGTGGTTACACACGCCATACGGACCCGTTTGGCTTTGCCCGACATAAACAACAACTCTGGTTAGTTATTTTAAGGTTTAGCTTTTTAGCTTTTCTTCCTTATCTGAAATCGCACGGTCAAAACCGAGCACAATGACATTACGTTATGTTCCGGAAAACAGAGCTGTGGGGTGCGCGGGGTGGCCGTCTGTTCCCACTGTTAGCTTCGTCACTCCTACCGGCCTTCCAGATGGACGTGATCTAAGCTCTGCACTTTTTATCTGCGACAGCAGCAGTTTTCCTTTTGTATCATTTTAGGTTTCAGCGAATTCCAAAATTGCAACTCGTTATCTAATTAGAAACGGCCGTCAAAAACAATAAATTCAAGAGTTGACAGATTTAGGGGCGGCGCTCAGAGGGAGGATTTGATTACAATGTCTGCTACAATACTTTGTGGTGGTCTACTACAGGGGTTCTGAAGCGGGGGTACGGGTACCGCTAGGGGTACTTGAAGGAACTCCAGGGGGTACTCGAGATTTTAAATAAAACAAACAAGCGCACAAATATATAGAATATATAGAATTATTTAATGAATTGTTCCAGGAAAATACAAATTCAATATTCAATTTCATTATTTTAAAAAGCAAGATTCTCCCCCATACCAGAATGGTTCGACCCACCTTGTCACCTCTCGTTACCTGTCAAGTTCATGATTAGATTTCTACTAAAATCCCCAAAAAGTACATTTTAAGTTGAGGATTTTTCCGCAGACAAATATGTATCTATTTATTTTGTGCTGAAATATTTATTAATAATGAATGAATACAAAGAAACTTTAAAGGTCAAATATTCCCAGATTTACTCTGCAATGATTACCCCTCAACATCAAACTTTTAAAGTCTGAAGGTATTACGTTGCAAGTGTCGGCAAAGTTTTTTTTTTTTTTTTTTTAAGCCAGTCACTTCACATGACATGAATCCAAAAGCCTACTGAAAATGCGCAAAAACCAAGGATCATTCAATTATTCAGTGCAACTTTACTCTTATGTTGTGTTGGTCTGCTTCACAGTAATAATAAAACAAGTCCAATTCACTTGAGGCGCTCCGTTGCAGGAAGTGCGCGCACACACCACCCACTGCCTTTTTTTTTCCCTCTTATTCTTCACAGCACCTTTTGCTGCGAGTGCTACGGCGGGAGCGTCTTATATTAATCCTCATCTCACTTTTGGTCACTTGATCATTCCGTTTGACAGTCATCTTTGCTCCTTTTGAAATTTCCCATCTGACCTGTTGGCTATTGTTGCTACAGGCTTCTGCTACATTTCCATTCACTTTTTTACTCTGGAGAACACCTTTCTTATGTGGGATGTTCGACACCAGTTTTTTTTTTTTTTTTTCACTACAAGCACCCGACTCCTACCACGCCCACTACCACCTTTGATACATTTTAATTCATTACAATAGTAAAGAAAAAAAGACTCATTTTACACATTTTACTTAAAAAAAACATCAATGGTAATTTGTGTGTACTTATATATACATATATATGGGGGTCCTTGACTTACGACGTGGATCTGTTCTTAAGACGCATTGTAACCCAAATTTCAGTGTAAGTCGGAACACCATACTAATAATAACTAAAAAATACTAAATAATAAATGAGATTACTCAATATGTATAGCACTATAAATGATTGTCCTATTCTTCTGCCCCTTTTTCGTCTGATAAACTTTGTTCTTGCGCCGCATTTTAATTTGTAGAGAATTCTTGTTTTGAAGGGCCGTGCAACTGGAAACAGCGCGGCGGCCATTTTCGGCCCTGGCCTGCGTCATTCTGTTACAAGCCGTGCTGACGTGCCCGCGGCAGCAAGAATGGCAGCAGGGTCCATCTCAACCGTCACTTTTATTACGTCACCAAAACCCCAAAACGGAACATAGCTCTCGAACGGTCTCTCTTTCGAGCAAAAACGTGTTCGTTGGCGTTTCACCATTTTTAGACCGCTTAATAATGTCTATTTGATATTTTTCCGCCGAGATGTTTCGCCGGTTGAATTTTTCGTAGCAGAAGCCATTCGTAAATCGAGGTACCATTGTATTGAACTTTGTGTGTTTTGAGTCCACTTACAATTTTTCAGACATTTGCGCAATGTTGATAACGCTCATCTTTCCGCTCGGCTCAATGTAGCCGTCCCGATGTTCCGAGCCCCCCTTGCCTCCTAGTCGCGTCTCTTCCCGCCTGCCGCCATCCTGCCCGCAGCCTTTAATCATCCCCGTTTCCGCTTGCCTTGTCACATTTGGCCCCCGCGCATGTCTGTCCGGGCCTCGTCACAAAAGCGCGGCGCTCGCTTGGCTGACATCTCGTCGCAGCGCTGAGGGCTTCTGATGTCCGTGACACATGCGCTGACCTGTCCTCTCGCTTCTCCGAGCTCTGACATCATCAAAGTGGGACGCGCTCCTGCCCTGAGGGCTTTTAGAGAAGAAGAAAAAATAAATTACTGTTTTAATTTTCTCATCATGAATTATTTTTTCCTATTTTGGAATTTCACTCCGGGCCTGTTTTCTACATCCTCGTGAATTCTCCTGTTGTTGGACAGACGTATCCTCAGATGCGTACGCATGCTCTACTCCCAACACTATACAGTGGACCCCCGGTTTACGACGTCCCTGCCTTATGTTTGGTTCACCTTACGACGTGGACCGCGCATTTTTATGTCCCCTCTTTACACCATTTTTTTCACGTTACAACATAAAAAAAACAACTTCGCTTCTCAAGCGTGGCCGAAATGTCTACTAGGGGCAAACGACTAGGGGCAAGGCGCTCATACGTCACTACACGCATCACAGCTTATGTCACTGCAATGCTGGCCTGCTATTGATCGGCGTCACGTATATACAATTTTGATGTTTTTAGCTGCTAATTACGGATCAATCTGGTAAACCGGGGGCCCACTGTACTAATGAAAGGATTTCCTTGATGGTAAATGGAGTCATCTTCTGTTAGCGTCAAATCACTCCATAGGTGAACTTGTTCCTCTGTGAGGCTTTGACAACCGCATGTAAATTGAGTCAAAGCACCCAGAGACTCTTTAAATAAAACATTAGGGTTAAGGACAAGCGTCTGCTTTATTCATAACGATCATAACGGGAAGTCTTGTCTCATGTGGAGTGGAAGGACTTCATGTAGGCTGGCATTATGGACTCCTCTGGCTGAAATGATTCTGTGTAGTCATTAGCACAATGAAGATGGAAGACTTGTCTCCCTTCGGCAGATTTTCACAATAAAGTGGTGCCTCTAAGGACAGCCTGAAGATGCTGGTCCAGCTCCAGTTTGTTTACTTTGCAAAACATGTACAGCACCTCCTGCTGTCCATAGTGAAAAACAAGTCTAAATCTTATACATTGTCCCTTTAAGCCAATTGAGCACTGTACTGATGAACTGTGACCTTTGGATGGCAGTGTTGCTCACGTTGGGGAAGAAAGATGTGCATACTACATATACATTACATACTTGTCATTTTAAGTAAGGAATGGAAGTCAATCTTTCATATTATACCACCCATGTTTACGAAGACATAGCACACAATATTGTGTCCTTAAAAGATGAGTGAAAATGAATGAAAACTGATAGTTAATGGCTCAGAAATTTAATGAGTTTATTCCAAAATAAAAACATAAAAACGACTCTCAAACTTGACACAGTCACTCAAGCAAAATAGTATTTTCATGACGCTCATTTTCTGAGCGTCGAACTCCCTACATCTCGGAATATTGTAAACAATGTCATTTAAAAAGAAGAGAACTACTTGTTCCCATCACACCCTGTGTAATCTTGATGTAGTCACGACCACATGACACAAAAAACCGCAACAATCGAGTACATGACATTAAACGAGCAAAATCAATGTTTTCTCTCTGAACCGTTCAAATGCGTCTGAAACAAAGTATTAGTGCAAGAGATAAAAATAACATTTTCAGTGAAATGAAATGTAGAAATTGAGTCGTTAGCGACTACATTTTTCTTTGACCTAACTCATCGTGTGTGTCCGTGCCAATTGGATTTATGTGCTCATCCGGCGTAGCATTGAGTTTAAAACTTGGGACAGCATGCCTGTTAAAATACCCTGGGAAAGGCCACGATCATTTTAGCCATGCACTGAAATAACCCAGACGCAAGGAAAAGCAGAGTTGAAAAGAATGTGTCATATGTTATGTGGCATAACTCCTTCTTGTGACTGGTCACTAAAGAGCTTAGATTTGAGTTCTTTCAGTGCAAAACATTGAGAGCACGTATATTTAGCATTTTTGCTCATTTTTCAAGGTTGACAGAATATTGTGTGCTATGCCTATGCAAACACGGGTGGTATCATGTGACACTGCCATCCAGTGGTCAACAGTTATCACTACAGTGCTCGATTGGCTTAATATTAGGTAAGCACTAGTCAAGGGTGTCAGCCAACCTCCATAAAAAAAAGTAAACGATGAGAATTCTCATCCAATGCACTGAAAGAGTTAAAAGGCTCCTTAATATCCATATCGAAGTAAAAAAATGAAAGTTACAGCTTATAAAATACGGTATTTGCACCATGCTAGTAAAGACGGCTAACTCTTAAGTTTGCCAGTCATTAAACGTTTGACTACGGGCAGGAGATAATCGCATATATTTCTTTCGTTTCTAGTTTAGTCGCAGACGTTTTTGTTATGTTTTTTGAAGTCTTCTACTCCTTGGAAAAAAATGTTAATTGGACATACCAGGTTTTCATCAGACAGCAATGTTGTGATAGTTAAAACCAAAGGGTCCCAATTACAGTGTGCCGGCGCACGTTGGCTTTTATGTCTGGAGGAGTATTTTTCTCCTAATTATTGTTCAAATGTCACACTCTGATCCAGTTTCTGTTTGGTCGTTTGATGTGAAGGTGAGCGGGGCCTCAGTGAGCTGCAATACGTCGGCGAGAGGCCCAGATTAGATCCTCCCCTGATGTCGCTGATCTCTAGCCGTCAAGAGCGTGCCGCTGGAAGAGAAATGGCAAAGGGGAGCCCATTAGGACGGGGCCACACTCATCCATCCGTCCATTTGGATTGACGGGTGAGAGCGGTGAGACGGCGGCGGGCGGGCGATGTTCGTTAATGCCTAGGCCGCTGCTAGAGAGTCCAATCAAGGGGTGGCGGCGGCGCACGAGGACCCTCCGACGCGCGCGGAGCTAGTCGAGCAAGGATCCGGGCCGGCCGAGCGTGGGCGCCTCGATTGATGGCTGCTTAGAGGAGGGTGAAACGGTCGAGGGATGGATGGGCTGCTGAAGAGAGCCGGAGCGGAGGGCCGGCTGATCAATCGCCGATGGTCCGAGCGCGGATCTACTTTTTGTCCAACGGCTTTCCTGTTAGCCCGCATGCCTCTCCATCCAGTTCCAGTGAAAATTTGAAGCTTGAATATTACAGAAGTCGTCTCTGCAAGTCAGGTGCTGAAGCTTGCTGCAAAAAAGCAGTATTCCATCAGATTGAATGCCTCAGTTTAGATGTCTCAAACTCAAGGCCCGGGGGCCTGATCTGGCCTGCCACATCACTTTGTGTGGCCCGCGAAATATTGATTTGACTTCAAGTTTCTGGCTTAAACTTTAGTTATTTTTCTGTCTTTCTCGTTTTCTCTCTTTCTTTATTTCTCATTTTTCTCTCTGTTCCTCCCTCCCTTCATTCCTTCCTTTCTCATTTTCTCTCCATTCATTCCTTCCCTCCTCCCTCCTTTCCCCTTCCTTTCCCCCTCTTTTCATTTGTTCTCCCCTTCCTCCCTACCCTTCTTCCACCTTCCTTTCTTCCCCTCTCCTTCACTCCGCCACACTCCTTCCTTTTTTTATCCCTTCTGTCCGTCCATCCATCCGTCCTTCCTCAGATTAGATGTTTCGATGTTAGATGTTTTGCATTCCTTGAACTATTCAAGTTTTTTAAAACCATTTAAAGGCGTTTCCAAACCTTCAAAGAATGTCTCCCAAAGTCTCATGAGACCCCGTTGTAAATTACACCAGAACGGTCACACTGACAAATCAGATGGTCCGCGGAGAGCATTTATCTGTTTTAAAAATAGATCCGGCTTCAGTCAAATCACGGTCTTATTGAATTAAAAAAAAAGAAAAAAATGATCTTCTCTCATCTCGTGGCAAATCCGCCGTCGTTCAAGGTTTTTTTTTTTTCTGTCGTCTTTCCTTTTAGCTCTGATTTCACAAGGATTATGTTTCGCTGCTGAGTGTCTGCATGTGATCTCATGACACAGTGACAAATGGTGTCCGTCTAGTCACATGATGCTTGCCAAGTGACTGATAGCTGGACGCGTCTAAGGCAAAAATGGGAGGCCCCTGCCTCCGAGCGCAGCGGAATGAAATCAGAGCAGGTTCTGCTCCATCCATCAGGACCGGCGTAATGAATTCCAGGAGGCCGAGCATGCTAACAAGTTCATTATTCCAGCCCGGTTTCGGAGTAATTACCATTTTGCATCCAAAGCTATTCCAGACCAGGTCGCTCTTGTCAAATTAAGTCAAGTGTGAATGCAGATAAATATTTGCATAAGGTGGGCTTTGGTGACAGATATCGTTGGAGCTGTGTTGGTCTTGGCATCGTGTTGGGAGATCAATGCGGCACCTGATTTGAACTTTTGCTTTCTACTTCACAAATGATCCCAAGAGACCTACATACTCTTCGTAATGAGCTTCAGTTATGATTTAAAATAGCAGCCATAATTAGGAGAACGTGAGCCTCTCCTGTTTGTCTTGGCGCTCCTGTTGTATCCAAAGCGAGCAGAATCCTCACGCGTATCCTTTTACCGAGGGCCGATCGGTTGATCGATTCACGCCGTGGCATTTGGAAATTCAGATTGATTCAGGAAAATGTCAGCCATTTGACTCCCTTTTCCTCATCCTGCTTCGTATCATTGACGGCAAGTGAAATGCGAAAATACCACCTGACATCAAATCGAGTCATTCGGCAAAACGACACATTTTGTCCTAACTCCTCAATCTGGTTTACCTTTGGGGGTTATTAATGCACACAAGATCTGTAATGTTTTAAAAACCCAACAATTACTCTCCATAATCACCACCGCTAGTTAAACAAATTAAATTACTTTTCAGGAGCAGTTTGACGAAACTCAAACCTAAACATTTCTGGACGTGGTTGCTGTTGCTACTGATCACTTATGAACATACCGGGCTGAGTCAAATGTGTCTGACTGATGTCACTTGTCTCATTGAAAAACAAAATATGGAGAAATTGGTAATGCAGTGGGTAGCACGTCCGCCTTACAGTTCAGGGACCCCGAGTTCAAATCCACCTTGCTGTGTGGAGTTTGCATGTTCTCCCCGAGCTTGTGTGGGTTCTCTCCAGGCACTCTGGCTGCCTCCCACACTCCAAAAAACATGCATGGCAGGTGTATTGGACATACTAAATTGTTCTTAGCTGTGATTGGCTGCGTGGATGGTTGTTCGTCCCTGTGTGCCCCGTGATTGGTTGGGAAGACGGCTGGGATATGCACCATCAAGTCTGCGACCATTCTGAACAAAAAATGACGGGATGGATGGGTCATCTGTGTTTCTAATCGTATTTTTTCATTTTTATCCAATTACACAAATACTCAATTTAAGCAGTATTTGCTTTTTGCTTTCCAAACCTACCTGTGTGATTTTTATACTTTGGTGTTCTAGTTGAAGAAATGAATATTGGCATATCAGACTTTAGTCCCAATTCTTCACTGCGATTTACCTCTGCGGCCTACTAATGCAGTCAAGAACTCCCATTTAACGCACTACAATTACTCTCCATAATCATCTCTACTTGTTATTCAAATGCATTATAGTATTGACTCCTCTGTGTATGAAACCACATTTTTGTGGTGGCCATGATAAATTGTTCCCCTGCAGCTTTTATTACCGCATAGTTAATATATAGCAGTCAAGACACATAATGTTTCAACAATTAAAAAAAAAAAAGGGTTTTATGCTTTTTTTCTCAGAAGCTTTCAATTTCTAATCGGCATGAAAATGGATTTTCAAATAAACGAGTAGAGTTGCCAAATGTGCTCAGACATATTCTGCAGCTTCAGAATGAATTTGTACTCTGGATGAAACGTTACCCCATTTTGGGCATTGTGTGTCCCCACCTCATGCTTTTTATCACTGTGTGCAAACCATAAACCATACACACTTTTTACATATACTGGAACCGCTAATGACGAGCCGTGCGCACCGCTCAGTTCAATTTTTAAGTCATACGACTTCAGGGGCTTTAAAATTACGAGGTGCCACGCTAAAAGGTCACTATTGTAATGAGTGTGACGTTCCGTACTTGAAAGGTTTAGATGAGGATTTTCCATCTCTCATTATAGTTGTTGATTTAACGATCCACTCCTTTCTTGAAAAGGTTACGCTGGTGTTGCGTTTGAATGCAATCAATGGTTACCTTTGATGACTCATGAGTTAAGATTTCGCTTTTTTGGGGGGCTGGTTGGGCCACGAGTGTAATGGAATACACTTCCCAGTATGCTGAATGGCAGTAAAACTAACCCATCAAACGTTGTGAGTTGGCCAGCCAACGCTTCAAAATAAAACTAAAATACTAATTAAGTGCCTCTCCCGTTTGTTTACATTTGAGCGCTAGCTTGCTAATTTTCTTGCAAAAAGAAAACTTTGAAAGCTGGAAAATTTATGTCAAAGTCTCTACTTGTTCTTGTGGAGATACCATCCTATACCAGGTCTAAAAAAAGTGGTATGGGTCCATCCATACTGACAACTAGTTCAGTATTTATGCCTTCATATTAAACAGTATTCTGAAGCAGTGCAGTCAAATCAGTTTACTCTCGATTTGAAAGCTATAGAGAAGTCTGCAGCACATGGATTTGTGAACTCGTGATCACAAAAGATATTTTGTTTCTGCTCTCAAAAATATGAACCGTGAGAGAAAAATGTGATAATCTACTAAATTTCTGCAAGGTGGAAATTTAGTTGCTAGGCAACTGTTGTTACCATTCCATTTGACAGGAACCCTCAAGATAAAGAGAATGGGAAAGAGGCGCTTTTGAGGCTGGGAGGGTTGCTTTTGCATAATAGACAAATGAGTGGAGAAAATGGCAAGGTCCCCACAATATTTTTTAAATTATTTTTTAATGGCCCCCATTTTTTCTAGTGACCATACAGACTGTAACAGACCCCATTTCCAAAACTGATTAGATCAATTTTAGGTGCTTTTAAATGTCAAATTTGCTCAACACATGGGGACATCTTCCCTTGAGCACTTTGCTCCATGTGGCCCTGTCATTTTTTTCTTCTTCTTTTTTTATTCCTTCATTTAGTTTGGCTAAGTTTCGTTCTTTTCCGCCTTTGGCGACCAGTGTGGTCTCTGACATTGATGCAAGATTTTCTCAACACGATTCCCCATTTGCCTCCTCAGATTGGGACTTGAGATATTTATAATCTCGGGGCACCGGTTAATGGTATTTGCAAAGTTAAATCAGTTTAGTGCATGTTTTCCATAATGGCTTTGACGACGTGGAGTTGCCGTCGGCTCTGTCTTGAATGGTGGAGGGATGACTCTAATTTGGGCTAATGGGTGAGTCAGCCGTCATCGTGTGTCCCTCGGTGGACTGCAGCACACACACACACACACACACTCATGACACAATAGAACAAGACGGCGGCACGTGGGCGGGGGGGTTATACAGTTACAGGTAGCAAAAATATAGACGAAGAGGTTAATCACTGGCGTATCTAATCAAATCATTTGTCATCAGATTAAATTGTTTAACCTTGCTTTGAGCCACTGTCTGTTAGGATAAAATGCATTTGTGTGAGTTGTGCAGCTGTCAAAAAGCTGTGAAGTGATTACCGTCGAACGGGCGCCGCGTTATATTCCAATCCATGCTGCTGCTTGAGAATAAAAGGTGCATTCAAAACTTCGAAGGGCGTTTGATTGCGAGTGGGTTGTTAAAATGTTATTCGACCAGTAGTGTGTGTGTGTGTGTGTGTGTGTGTGTGTGTGTGTGTGTGTGTGTGTGTGTGTTGGGGGTTTAAACGACGGATGACGGTTTCCCAATGTTCGACTGCGGCCAGGCAGGAGTGCTGCAGTGGCTAGTTTACATTCCAGAGTCGGCCAAGCTTCACCAACCTGAGTTCTGCTTAGACATGCACGCATTAATACATCTGCGCACGCCTGCATATGCAGTATATGCTGTACGCCGCACCTTGCACTTGAGCATTATTTATCGTTTTTCTCAGAATCATCAGCAAAATCGTCAATTGTTTCTTCCTTATTTTATAAACAAAACGGCTCAGTAACTGCGCACCGACAAATATACGCAGAAGCAGCCCCAATCATATATTTTACCTAGACCTACAAAATGTTGGAAATGTTGGTACTTTAGTCAATAAAACAAAAAAAGGCTCTTCAAGTCATATGTGTCAAGAGAAATCTGTGGAGAAGACTAAGACAAGGCCAAATGCTATACTGTAAAATAATAAACTCAGGCCAGCCAAGATTGACTTTTCTTACTCGCGAGGGACAACTAAGCTCACACTCTCGTGTTCGCTTCAGAGCTGTCAGCATTCAGCAGTCCCCGTTTGCTTTTATTCAATTCCCCGTTTGCTTTTATTCAATTCAACAAAGCATTGCGCAATGCAAGACATTTCAAAAAGCCCAACCGCAGATAGTCTAATCCAACAGCTGGGGGACAGTTCCAGGCCACACTTTTCTCCGTCAACAGCTCTAATTATGGTATATGATAAGGATATGATAATCATGAGCAAAAATATTACGGCAATGAAATTATTACGGCAATGAAATTAAACGCATGAGATGTGAATCGATCAAAGCAGTTTCAAACGCCTCTCAAACACAGGGCATCGTAACAGATGGACAACTGTTGTCGACGTTACAATATTAGTGGCATATGCTCAATAATGGCACGACTGTAATTGGCCATTGTTGTGCATTTTAGAAGCCTAAACAAATCCCTGTGCTCCATGTTCATTCACTGCACTGTATCTCATCTGAACAGGGAGTAAGGTAAGTGTTGAAACGGTCCCAGGAGAGAAACCAAACCAGCCAGTTTACAACTGTGCAGCGTAGCATAGACTTATCACCGCCTGCCCCCAGGTCCCATGAGACCTATTACCAGGGGCCTGACGGGTCTGACGCTCTGTGTGCAACCCGCAAAAGATCAACTACGTGAGATGACTCTATTAAGGGCAGGGATGTTCCCGGGTGCTCGTGGGATAACTACTGTTAGCTAACCTGGATCACCTGTACACTCAGAATTGAGCCTGACAGATTGTTTAAACTTCCAAGATGTTGCTTTTCCTTGGATATTACCGTAATTCCCCAAATATAGGACACACCCTTCATTTTAGTGTCAAATTCTGTTATTTTCTATGTTAGCGTGTATAGGACGCACCAACAGTTTGGCAAGAGTTCATTTCGTCATAAATACCTGAAGTTGCGCACCATCTGTGTTCCGCCACTTTTATGAATGTGTATATGCCAAAAGACCGCAATTAAAAAAACAAATCAAATGGAGGACCTTTCCGTGTTTTCTACCTTGCAACTGCTATTGAATCAGCTGAGACATATCAACCTTTACACCTTTACTTATCAATGTTTTAACAATATTCCTGTGTGTGAACAAGGGTGGACTCGGACTTTGGTTTAGTCTGCTGGCTTCTGTTATTGAAAATAAGCTAACACAAGCTTGCCGTTAGCTGCATCAGGCACTAACTGTTAACGGCCAACTGACTTCCGCCCTCTAGCTGGTCCGGTTACGGTAATTACCTCTAGCTGGTCCGGTTACGGTAATTACTGAAAGTAAAAGCAAGGCTGTTATAAAAATGCAAATCGGTGCATCAAAACTCATCTTATGTGGCTGACGGATAAACTTTCCTGACATGGTGCCGAATAAAAAAACACTAATCTTTAAAATAGTTTATAGGACACACCCATACTTTTGGGCTTCATTTTTAGGAAAAAAAAATGTCTTATATTTGGGGATTTACAGTACTCAATTTAATGCTTTATTGGGAACATCCTCCAGTTAATATTTTATTGGGAACATCCTCCAGTACATTTTAATAGCAACACCTGTCACCTTCTACAAACTCTCCACCTCATTTGAAAATCAATAAAAGCACAACACGGTGCATGATAGTTTATTGCAATGCTACTTTGCCATACTAATTAGTTTGTGGGTTGTGAAATAATGGGTCCAGTAGGGAAAAAAAAACAAAAAACTGCCAAAATGCAATCCCCTAAATTTTAGACAACTCAAAATGGGTGAGGACTGCGGTGGAACAGTGGCCTGAGTATTTCTTGAGTTACTTTCCCCACCTTTTTCTCACGTCGGGGTTTTGGTGAAGTCTTCTTCGGTCAATGTCAAGAACGCAGCTGCACTGGTGGAAATGTTATTCACGAAATGAAGGATGGCAACAATAATAGAGAGAACCATCCACATGGAGCTCCAGCAAAGAGCAAAATTACATTTTGTTACCTGTGTTCCAAAAAATATCTGCCTCTGAGCTGTAACAGATGATCTATCATCATGCCCTTGCTTTAAACATTATATATATATATATATATATATATATACATATATACATACATACATATACATATATACATACATATATACATACATACATACATATATATATATACATATACATATATATATATATATATATATATATATATATATATATATATATATATATATATATATATATATATATATATATATATATACATATACATATATATATATATATATACATATACATATATATGTATATATATATATATATATATATATATATATATACATACACATATATTAGGGCTTCACAATTAATCAAATTTTAATCGTGATCACAATATTGGCTGCCAGGATTAATTAAGCTGATCCTCAACGATATTACCATTTGAAAAGCCGACACTACTTGTCAAATCAAGCACTTTGTCATCCTACCACCAGGGGGCAATGTATGTAATATATATATAGTGCTAGCTGTCAATTGAGACTGATTTTTGAAAGAAAATTGGAATAAATTTGGTTTGAAATGAGTGAAGATAACATTTTGACTGCTATTTGATTAAAATTTGCTTAAAAGTAAATAACGTGCTTGGTTCTAAATTAGCCTCATTTTTTTCCTTTTTCCTGCACTCGGCATGTAAGTTGGGGGTGTTGCCCTGTGTGCTAAGTTTTTGCCATGTCTTGAATTGTTTAGAATATGATTAACTTTATTTATTTTGGTTTATCATTATAATTTGTAAGTATCATGCCTTGAAGCATTGTTTATATATTGCTTCTTTAAAATTCGGGCAATAGACATGTTTGACCAAACATGATGAATAACCATGATTAATAATCGCAATTTCAGTATTAACCAAATTAATCGTGATTTTTATTGTGGCCATAATCCTGCAGCCCTACTTTTGAGTCTCGTTCTGTTTCAGTGTCTCTCGGACCCATAAGAATCCTGCCAAATCAGATGAGGCTACTCTCATGCACCCCTCACTTGTCAGCATCCTAGTGACACCAACATAACACACGGGAAATAAATTCATCCGGCGGTTATGAGAGAACCACCTTGTATGCACACACGTGGCAATCACCATGGGACGTTAATTCAAAGCATTTCCCACCTCGCTTTGTCGTCCCACAAAGCCTAGTTAAAAGGATGCAAGACCCAGCATGTTAACTGTTTTTTTTATTTTTTTTCTTCCCCAGGAGTAAGATTATAATGAGAGAGCACCATTTTAGGTACAGCAGGAGTCCGCGCCACCGAACGGCTCCAGCCACTGTCCCCCGTGAGGTCTTTCTCTTTGTTAGTTAAGGGATAGTGCAGCCACAGACATCCTTGCTCTCTTGCTTGTTAGCCAGCAGTAATGACTAGGCTGCGCGGAGCCAGGCAAGCGGGCCAAGCCGCTGGCAGGCCCGTCCTTTCTGCCGCTCCTCGGCTCAGAGGCAGGAAGGGGAACAGAAGCAGACACCGCAGACGACACTCTGGAAGGATAAGATCTTAAAAAAAAAAAAAAGCAAAGACCGAATGAGACCGTTATCAACATAAAGTCAGGCTCGAGTTGGAACCTTGCCTATTTGTTGAGCAGCCATTTCACTGCCCTTAGCCTCGCGAGGGTCACAGGCTTGCTGGTGCCTATCCCAACTCACTTGGGAGAGAACCCACGTGGGCTTGGGGAGAACATGCAAACCACACAGGAGCTAGGTGGTTTTGAACTCGGGTCCCTGAACTGTGAGGTGGATGTGCTAACCACCGAAAACATACCATCCGTATATTTTCAAATTTAGATGATGAGCCTCTACTTTTTTCTCACACTTTGAATCCTCTTCACAAAAATAAATGACTTGACAGGTAACGAGAGGTGGCACATGACAATTTTTTTATGAACATATGTTTTCCTGAAACAATTAATTCAGTAATTTTTAAAAATATTTTTGCATTTTTGCTTAAAATCTGAAGGGTAACTTCCAAAGGTTTCTGTCGAATTCTGCAATGCACAACATCAATGCATTACATCCCCATTTCCCTTATACGTTTTGTATGTTCATATGCGCCAAATGGTTCCCAGATGCACCCTATTTATTTATGATTCGATCTATTTCTTTGCGATCTATTTCGATTCATATTCTGCGTGCAGTGACGGAGCGCTCTTGTCATGCTTCTTTATTGTGTTGGTGTTCCGCGAGCAGATCAATAATTCAGCAGACACAGCAGCCATTTGGATTACAAGGCAATCTAAAGCAATAACATAGATTGGCCTGTTTCTCACCGCTGCCAGGAATGCGTGTGTCATACCTTAATAATCGCATGTTGTCGCATGGGTCATAATATGTATTTGAAGGTATTCTGATGGCACATTACCAATAATATACATCAGGGAAAGAATCTAGAGCAGTGGTCGCCAATCTTTGTTGTGTGTCGTGGACAGGACTAGAAATATTCCAGCAACTGCGGTGGAGGTAGAGGCAGTTTTCAAGCATTGGACCTGAGAAAAAAAAAAAAAAAACCTACATATAACATAACATTTAACAGATACCATAGTAACAACATTGGCAATAAATTAAAAATAAAATAAGGTCTGTTTTTTTGAGAAATATTCCAGCAACTGCGGTGGAGGTAGAGGCAGTTTTCAAGCATTGGAACGGAGAAAAAAGAAAAAATAATACATATAACATAACATTTTAACAGTTACCATATTAACAGGAAAGGCAAATTAAAAAAAAAAAAAAATATGTTTTTTTATGTTTATTTAACCCTTGTGCACACACTTTTCATATTGCACACATTGCATTTATTCCTAATTTTGTGAAGATATTTAACTGAAAAAAGGTTGAGAACCACCGCTCTCACATATAAACCAGCCGCACTAATACAACCCCTCGAAAGTAAACGACGGGGTCGAGGTTTTGAAGAGGTTGACGTGTACGGTCCGCAAAATTATTTAAATTTGGGGGGGATGGGCTGATTTAATGGGCCATGCCCTCGTCCACGGACTGGTGCTTAGCAGGCTTATTTCGGGACTTTTTATTTGAACCATGCCTCGGTTTGCTAAATCAACATTAATGCTGCCTGAGGGATGGATTTGCTTTTGAGGAAGCGTTTCATTCCTCAGCTTGACGAGTATTGATAGCTTGCATTTCTGGAAAATATCTACCAGCCAGACTAGACGGGACGGGTTTTCCTTAGCTGGCATCAAAATGCATCACGTGGCGTGCGCCGTCAGGAGTCCTATGATTATTTCACGATCCCCTCCCTCATTCCGAGACGCATGACTCCGAGTGTAATGTTGTGCGAAGACTCGCAAACAACATCTGCAGCAGTGGCGAGCAGGCACACTCCCAACGCGGCCTCGGTCGCCTGCCAAGTCCGCCCACATTACCTCTCGTCTGCTCAGCCACCCCCACCCCGTTGTGCTCTTTAGAGGAGCCATCTTTCATCCAGACTATTGATGCACGCCCGGCTGATGCAGCACTACTTGACTTGACTGGAACCGGGCCGCGCGTAGCGTTTGATATACACCAACGACAAAGCGGAGAACCCGTCTCCGGACCGGGAGAAAAAAGTTTTAGTTTGTTAAAACGCAACGTGGTGTAATTAGCGCACTTTCTGGACTTCTGCTGCTTTTGTTGGCTATTTGCATCTTCTCCCAGAGGGCCAGCGCGTTGTTTATGCCGCCACCCTGCAAAAGCTTCTGCAAATGATGATAAACCGCCTCTTGAAGATCCTCGACGACGATAACATTCCAGTGTTCGGGAGCATTCTTCTCTCGGTTATCTCCAGTGACCATGCGAAAACGCTAAACCATCAAAGGGAACCTTCATGTCAGCGGTGACGTCGAGAACTGCTGCGAGTCTCTCATTCGAAATATCAAATGAGTTATGACGTTACTGGGAATGAAAAATCTCAAATATCTCACCATTTCAAGAAAGTATTTTTCACATGTTATAACATCCAGCTACTGTATTTTTAAGACTATAAGGCCAATCATAGTTATGGCACAGTCTCAATAAGCAGAAATTTCCCTGTTTACAGCTAATCCGGTCAAAAGGGGTTATAAAGTGCATTACCTCACATTATTGTTAAAAAATTATATATCTAAAGATAAATATTTACCCAGGCCTATTGTATTTTTGCTCGTATGATTTCTAGACTGGCGCAAAGCACCATTACATGAGATGAAGGTAATCTTTTGTACGGTGCGCCTGATTAGTGATATTTTGTGTCTATTGAGATAATGAGATACATAATCATTTGGCTCTATATTTCGGACCATTGCATGATATAGTTTTTATTATTGTGCACTTATGTAATTCTAATATATATTTGTTACCGTTTTTGATGCATTTTTATAATTTAGTATTATTCATTTAGAGGGTCAGGAGCATTTCGGCGGGCTTGGAACGGATTAGCCTATTTACATGTAAAAAGCGGCTCCACTTATGAAAGATTCACGTGATGAAATGACTTCCAGAGCGAATTAGTTTCCTAAGTAGAAGTACCACTGTATCAGATTGACCTACATCCAAAATGTCCAATATTAGCAATTCCAGACTTCTCTATCATAAATGGGTTATAGTTTCCCAGAACTATTGATGCTTTTTATCTTTGTTGAAATTGTATCAATTAATCAACTCTCTAAACCATAAATTAAAGCATGTATCATACCTGCTGATAAAGCCAGGCTCCATATCTAAGGCATACCTGATTTTAAGTGTCCAGAAACTGGCACCGAACCCCAAAGTGGGCGTTGAATAGTCCCAAAAAAAATCAGCGTTTAAATGTACCTCCTTTTGTTTACTTGGTGCATATGGTTATGTAGTTGCCGTCTCCTGGGCAGAATCCTGACAAGACGTGGGTCATTTAGTTTCGAGTAGACACCTGACAAGTGTTCCTGTCACTTGGTTACTCACTCAAGAGTTGGGTTGGCTAGCCGGAGTACGGAGGAGGAAATGCAAAAGGGTGCTGAACAAGCAGCAGCCCAGGGGAAGATTGATGGACTACGCTGTCTAGACTACTGTCAGCACCTGCTGCATAAGGACAACCAACAGAACACACACATACGCCAACTCTATATGGAAGTCTTGGCGTGTACCTCTTCATTGATTAATCGATTAGGACTTGGGCAAGACCCTCTCCTTCCCTTTCCATCTTCATTCTTCAACTCCCCAAGACGTTTGAGACAATTCTAAGCTTCTAACTTTGTGAGAACAGTAACTCTTAGGCCCGTGTTCCTTATTTATTTTTATTTTTTTAAACTGTGACCATAAATAACCATCAGGTGTTGAGGGATATCTAATTTAACCAATGCTGTTCTGGATGAGTGAAGTTTCTCAAGAAGAAATGATCTTGGGTGAATCAATTTAGTTGTAATTGTCTCAAATGGTTACAGTTGTTTACGGGAAGAGAAATTTCTAGCATATTTACTCACCTTTCAAGGCCAACAGAATATTGTGTGCTATGTCTATGTTAATATGGGTGCTATAATATAAAAGATTGATTTCCATTTCTTACTTTGAATTGCATGTAGATAATAGCTGTGTTATAAGTGTGGAAACGCCGCCATCCATTGTTCACAGTTGTCACTACAATGCTCAATTGGCTTATATTAGGTAAGAATTAATCAAGCGCCTCTCCATAAAAAGAAAATCAACTTTCAACAACTTATTTTTTACAGTGTGTAGATGGGTTACAGCTTAAGTCTAAAACTGAAAAATAACCAAGTGCTTTAAAGTGCCTGGAAAAAAAAGATGAACATTCTTATTTTATGGCAATCACATTTCACATGACAAAAACAAAGCTTTTTTTCCTGGGGTCGCATTAATCTTGCCTTTTTTTCCCCTCAAGGCACTAAAATAAAATTAATCAATTATCTATACACTTTCCTGTATTTTTCTTAAGTATTTTAGTACTAATAAAGCATTGGTTTTACCCACATCAAAAAGAAAGATTTTTTTTTTTTTTAATTAATTTTTTTTGCAAGAACATAACATCCAGTCCATCCAAGGGTGTCTGCACAGAAGATTGTGTCAGATGCCCTCACTGGGTAGAAGTGGGTGATGATCACGTCCCTCCAGCAAAGCCGAAAACCCTTTTGGTCTGCTGACGGGACTCTTTTGCCACAACAGATTAAACTTTTATTGAAGCGGTCAAAAGAGATTATGGCAGCTGCCACTGCATGTTGCAGAGTAATAGCACTTCCACATAAGGCCTCATACATCAACCCTTACACAATTCCTACAATATCTACAAAACAACCTACAGAGCCGTCACATTCGAGTAGAGGGAGAAATCAAGTGGAAGCTGCGTGGGGAAAAATGGAGAAGTCAAGCGAACAAATGCGAAGACCCCAAGCACAAAACTGCATTATGACCAGCACAAGGCGTTCTAGGCGTTCTGTCAACATGCTGTTAAGTTATGAGGCATGCGCTTTGGACTTTGGACAATAAATACTAGCAATTTTTCGCTTATAATATTGTAGTTGTCGATTTTCCGTTACCGTATTTATAAATCGCAACTTTTTTCTCGTGCTTTGAGACCTGCGGCTTATAGTCAGCCCAGTGTGGCTCATCTTTTTTTAGTTTTGGACTTGCTAGCTACCAGGAGGCGATCTATCAGTAAAGCAAATGTGTGCATCTGTTCAAGGTGTCAATTCAAGGAACAACTATGAAATGGAACAGAAAAAATTTGGATCAACAACTTTGCTCTAAAAGTTTTAAAAATCTATTGTTAAAAATATAAAAATGATGTCTAAATTGAATAAGCGGTTTATAGTCCAGAAAATGTTGACTTATTTTGAAATACATTTTTTACAGCAGTTTTTACTGCTTTTTTTCTATTATCCATTTTAAAATGTTTACGTTTTAGTGTTTGTTGATTGATTTCATTACACGGCATTCCCCGTTTCACATTTTTCAGCCTTAAAACAACAAACCTCAAAACAACAAAAAACTACTAAATAAAGACAAAAACAAATGGAAAAAAAACACACAATAATAAACAAAAATGAAAAACTAATACAGATGTACAGTAAATGAAAAAATGAACAAAATCATACAGTAAATATGATAAAACTAATACTATAAAATTGATCCCTAAAAACTAATGTACTGCCCGGACAAAAATTCATAATAATTATAGTTACATTATTTTATAAATATAAAATCTAGCCCACCTTTTTTTTTTTCTCTCCCCATGATCCACTGAATCCCAACAGCTAAGTATGCTAAGTAATATCTCATCATTTAGAGAACATTTCCAAACCACCCTGGCCCAAAGTGCAGCAATTAAATAGCACGAGCTTACGGAAATCTTTTCTTGACATTTCCCAGTGGGTCTGGATTAAAAAAAAAAAATCAAGGCTTCACAAAAATCTAATGCTGAGTGAACCAATGAGTGGAATCAAGCAGAAGTGAGGGGACAACAGCAGCACAGCTGCAAAGGTGCCGTCAAGGCAGGTGCGCGGCTACAAAGGCCCCCATCTCGGTGCCTCAATTATTTATTTCCCAGTCTCCATTTATATTTATTCATAGCTGTCGCCAGTTCACCAGAGTATGAAAACAGAGAGATGCACCTTTGGGCATTTTTGAGCCTCAATCTCATCTCCCGTGAACACGTGTGAAGAAATTGGAGCATGTGGAGAAGGGGTGAAGGAAAGGAGTCGGCGACTTCTCACCTTGGAAATGACAAATATCTCATGTAAGGATTTCAAATACCATATTTCCCGTACAATAAGGCGAGAATAAAAGCCTTCGATTTTCTTAGAAGTCGACATTGCGCCCTACAATCCGGCACGCCATGTGAGTCCCAAAATCTGTCCAAATCTTATTTTGTGCGATTTGTAAGCCCTCTGCTTGACTGATGGACCATTTCCTGCTAATCGAGCGACATACAATGGACATTCGTGAAAACGCGACAGTTTTACAATAATAGGATTAATGATACGCTATCACTAGTGCTTGCAGAATTGACTAAAAGCTGCCTCTGAAGTAATTAGCTGGCGATTATTTATTTATGAAATTTTTACCCTGTTGCCATGCATTGGGGGTAAGGAGGACTCTAACCCTAGCTGACAAAAAAATTGATGGGTCAATGCGATCTGCTCAGAACAATTTAAAAAAAGGAGAATGTTAATGTAGCGGCCACTTTCAGCCGATAGTCTAAACAGCCCAAACGTTTGAAACAGCCATTGTTTAAATAAATAAATTGTGTTCATTGGAAAAAAATATAATATCATTGATCACACATCAAAAAGTAATATCTGCCTATACCTAAGCGCGTCCTATGTTTGGGTGAAGTCCAGAAATAGACCCCATAATCCAAACCCCGCCTAATATTACAGCGTACCCATGGTACGTAAAATACGGTAATATATTGCTGTCCTATGAAAAGGTTGATGTAAGGAGGGCTATGCTGTTTACATCTGGATATTTTTCCCGGCTTGGAAAAAGCAAGATTTTAAGAGTGAGCGTAAAATAAATGGATATGTCACTTTGCGCTGCGGGGATTTTGAGGTCACGGGGCAAAGGCGCAGAGGTTCAAAGACAAAGAGTTGAGGTAATGTAGCAGAAAGTGATGAATCGGTGGGCGCTGTGTGTTACTGCTCTGTATAAAAGTGCTTCTCTGTATTAGTCAGGACTTGGATCCCTCAGGGAACACTCTTCACCCGTCCCCCCCCCCTGCTGCCTTGCTTTCTACAGCCACCATCTTTCTTCCAATTACTACCGCCCCGACTCCCACTTTACCTACAACACTCTCTTTATTTTGACCCTTTTTTTTTTTCCTCATACCGTTCGCCTCCCTCTATATTCCACGTCTACCACCTTCTGCCTTCATTTCTGTCAAAGAAAGAACGCAAGAGACCACCTTGGCTCGTATTCGAAGGGGATTTTTTTTTTTCTCTCTCTCTGCCAGGGTATAATGGGAGTCAACCGCTCATCGTAAATTCTGGGATAGAAGATGAGCGAGGTGAAAAAGAGAGCGTTTAAAGGGCTTGGCTAAGCTGAGAGTTTTATTGGGAGCTTATTGCTGGAGAGGCAGCAGAGCGCACTGTTTTTCGTCACTGTTAACTTGAGAGTTGGTCAAAGGGATTGGAGGCAACTACATTTTCAATTGTGTTGACTGGAGACTCGTATAATAACGAATTCAATAATTGTCGACGATCTGGAATGGATGGAATCGAATTGATGAAAATTGATGGCATGTATTACTTTTTTGTAAGATACTTTGTTTGGAATTTCCCTCTTCCATTTCCAGCAAGAAATAACACTGGGACTGTATATCCCATAGACCACGATACTTGCCCTCAAAAAGGTACAAACTCATACTTCCTGCTCATTGCATTCTGTATCATTTTAAAGGGTCCAAGTGATAACATTCAATGTTATATTAGAAATATATAACTTTAGAAGATTTTTATCAGTGGCTGCTGTGTCATCTGTTTGATTCTATTTGATTTTTTGTTGAAATGTTCTCAACTCTTGTTTTCATGCCATATATCGAGCATTAGTCAGTAAGGCAAGTTTATTTGTAGAGTTTGTGCATAAATAAACAAAATCGTGCCATAATTCATAAAATCATCATTAATTCAATTAAAAGCTAGAAGTGTAGACTCAATACTTGAAATCAAGAAGTTAACACACCTTTTGCTGGTTTGCAACCAAACAGCAGTCGCCCTGATATCTCGAATACTCCAAAATAGAATGATTCCACTACAAATATAGATTCTGAAACACCCATCGGCCAAAATTAAGATTTCGCTTCTTTTCATTCCTCTATGGCTGTTTATTGCCATTTTTTGGCCCCGTCCTCTGGTGTATTCCATCACCCATTAAGCATGTCCAGACGACTCAGGGAAGGTTACGACAAGCCCGCCCTCACCTCACAAGCTCATCCCATGCGCCCCGGGCCGCTAAAGGTCAGCCGTCATCGGGATTCATTCCAAAGGGCCAGGGAGCAGAACTGGCAGGAACCTAAGCGTGGTTTGTGTGTAGTCTAGCCAAAGGTAGATGGATAACCCAGACCTTTCCACGCGATAATGACGGCCAAGGTTCTTCGCGATATTGGCTTTCCTCAAAAATTGTGTTCCTCAACTCTGAAATAAATGATCATTTTTTGAACGGCGCCGCCGCCGCCCTATAAATTCTCCTCAGCAGCTGCCCGAAAGCAATAGACTCCTTTCTCTCCCCGTGTATCGCAAACACACACCCGCCCCGACGCGGAGCCAGTTCATCACCCTCACTGACACAGCGAATTTAAAATGCCGACCTTGACACGTCTCGGCGCCGGGATCCACCTTCACTCATCATGAGGCATCTTAGTCTGGCAGGTGAGGCCGTTGCTCGGGCCCACATTTTTTATTTGGACGTAAAAAGTCATAAAAGACAAGAATGATTGATGCTTTTTTAAATTTTACTGCTAATCATATGTCTCCCTGTTCTAATTAGAAACTTGTTTGCATAAACCATTACCACCAGCTTGCCCCCCACTAATTTGATGCGTGTAATTTTTATGGCTCTACGTGTGCGTGTCTGTCTCTGTCAGCAAATTCTCCACTGTGAAAACCTTGGAGGCGAGGCCGCTTATTTTGCTCCCGTAGTCGATGCCGAACTGTAGCTAGGAAGTAGAACTTCACTTGGGCCTCTGCGTAGAGGGTGACGGCAACCGCGCAGCGGAGCAAAAAACCGCAAAAGTTAGTTTTATTAACCTGTTACCGGCCGATAGTCTAAACCGGTGGGGTAAGGGTAAAAATAATAATCACGATTATTTTGTTTAATATTGAAATCATGATTATTAATCAGGATTAATCATCATGTTTGGTTAAACATGTCTATTTAGTGCCCCCTTTTTTGAAACAAGCAGTATATAAATAAGGCTTCAAGGTTTAATATTTACAAGTTACATAAATTGGATTTTTCAAAATGGGTCTCAATTGACAGCTGGCACTGTATATATTATTAATTAGGTGAGAAACTCAAAGCCATTTCAAACTGGTAACTAATATTTTAGGGTGAGAAAAGTTTTTGTCATGCAAACAAGTGGGAAACATCGCCCTCTAGTGGTAGGATGACAAAGTACTTGATTTGACAATTTAGATGTTAGTACCGGTAAGGCTCAGCTTGTGCCGCCTTAATTATTCAATTTCATTATTTTAAAAATTCAGACACTAGGATGTTTCAACCCAACTTGTCACGTGCCACCTCTCGTTACCTGTCAAGTTAATGATTTCTTTTTGGGAACTCATCTCTCCTACGATCCCAAAAGAGGATACTTTAAATTGAATATTTTTCCGTGGATATTTATTTATAATTATTTCTTTTTAAAAACAAGTCTTTATATCGATAATTTTTTGTGTACAAATATCTATTAATAAGTGAATATTTTTTTTGTGTGTTATCCCAAAAGAGGATGCTTTATATTTAATTTTTTTCTGTGGACAAATATTTATATTGTGCCTCCACACACAAACGCCAAATTAATTTCCTAGAATGCCAAGCCGCTAAGCAGCTGTAGACAACTTTATTTAAAAAAATGAATCTGAAGATAACAACTAGCCTCACATTTTTGCTACAAACATGCAGCGCCTACGACACAAGTCAAAGCAAAAAATGAAAAAAAGAAAAAAAACAAAGATGATGCCTGGCAGTGTATAAAGAAAAGCAGGAGTGCATTTTCTTCATCCCTGCTACGACCTGGATCTCATTCCAACCTGGAACTGTGTGATTTTGCATCAGACGCATAGCAGGTGAGCAGTACACCCCCAGTAAACAAATGCGAGAGCTGCTTGCTTGAGGTAAAACTTTTGTATATGAAACGCGGATGAGGAGAATTTGGCGAATTTCCATTTTTTTAGAGTTTTTAGAGACTTTCATTATTAATGACGAAAAAAAAACGGGCACAGGTTGACCACACTTTCGAAGTTTTGATACCACAGACAGAAATCACGCAGTTTTAAGCCCAACACCCCATCCAATCAGAAACCCTTAGTGGGTACTTGGGTGTCAAAAATTGCACAGGGTTGACATTAGCCCATCTCATTTTGTCAAACGTTTTTAATTCCTAATCAGACAATGTCGTTTTAGGTACATTTCCGCCATTTTTCAAATTTTAAAAAAGCTTTTTTTATACATCCTCACATCTTTTCATTCATGGCAAATTTTCCAATGGTATGCATTTCAGTTTTCATAGTTTGGGATGGCTTGTAAATTGTATCTATTTGTGATTTGAAACTTTAAAATTTCAAAATGGAGGCACACGATTAAAAAGAGCAAGAAATTTCAGAAAATATATTTTGTTTTCATGTAGTCAATTCGAATAACAAATTTTCTCATTTGAAATTGCCAATTTTTCCAAAAGGAAAAAAGGTTGAGAATCGCTCGTCTCGGGCTTGTTTCCCCTTACTGCTTTTTGTTGTTTACTTTTCACTCATGTACACAGAATTCCCCTGCTAGCAATTAAGATAATAGAAGACAAAATTGACATTATGATGCTAACAATGCCCACGGCTGTTATTCTAGGTCAGGCTATTAAACAACAGGCGCAATTACCTGTCTTGCAGACGTCAGGACACTGGGGTGTCACTCTGAAGACACTTGTCTCTCATCATTTCCTTACACTTGGAAAATATCAGTATTTTATTACATTTTTATTTTCTTGGGCTTGCCTGCCCCAGTTTTCAGTAAAATAAACTGTGGATTTTTTTTGGCATGATGCAGGGGTGTCCAGGGGCCCATTTGGAGCCTTCTGTTCCTTATGTATCCCTCCATCTACCATTTTCTATTGCTGCTAATGCGCAGTAGGGTCACAGGCTTATCAGCCGTCTTCGGGAAGTTGGGGACACCCCCGAACTGGTTGACAGCCAATTGCGGGTCACACAGGGATCAATAACCATTCACCCAAAAACGCCCAACAACGATTTGTGTCCATTACACCTATATGAGTCATTATAAGCATTAGTCAAGGGTGTCAGCTACCCTCCATAAAAAAACATATTTGACAAGAATTTTATTATTTATACTTATTGTTGTTTTGAAAGACGGACATTCTCGTTCATGGCACTGAGAGTCAATCGTCAAACATAAACTACCATTGAATTCACAACTACAGAAATATATAAATTACCCGTGTAAAAATATAAAAATAAAAATATGGCTGTCCTCGCATTGGTCTTTCGCTGACCTTGTTGGGAATGTATGTTTACCCCGCTTTAAATCCTAGTAGATGGCTCACATTGTTTTGCAAGTGATAAATCTTGAAGCCCTGATGGTGTTCTACACACTCTAAGTGCTTTGATTTTTCATTTTTTTACAAGCAATAGGAGATTTAAGGTTTGTGTAGAATAAAATATGCCCTTTTTGCTGAGGTCTGTACCAAACACGTAGCATCTGGCTCAATGATTTGCAGGCAGCGGCAAATCTGTTGTGCCCCAGAGTTTTATTTATCATGTTTTATTCTGACACGTTTGACCTTAATCATAAAACTGCAGTTCTAGCGATTTGGATTTTGCACTTTGTCACATTTCAATCATATTTTGATGAATCGTTTAATGCCAGACACCAATTCGCGCGCTTTCTTATGTGTGTTAACTCGGACTGTTTCACATCCGTCCCCGAGGAAAAGGCTGAAAATGTGTTATAAAGCACTCGCCAGGCCAAGAAAATAGCCAGTAAAGCTGCTTAGAGTTTATTTGTGGGCAAAGTGTGGCGGCAACAGCTGCTGCTAAATTGCAGCGCTTTTCCACGCCAAATCGCTCAGCGACTATTTGAGGTTGTGCAACACCTTTATCTGATAGTGGCCACCTTCTCTGTCATTGTTAGTTCATGTTTAGTTCAGACTTTGCTGATAAGGGGGTGGTTGTCGCCTTGCAGGCGACTTTTTATGAGTTGAGATTTAATTAGGTTTTAGCCCAAGCGTTAACGTTTTGCCTATTTTTGGTCGGCAGCTATAAAATACTCTAATATGCAGGAGGCATCATTTCTCTAATTTGCTGTCACAGTGTTAACGTCTATGACCTGAAGCAGTGGGTCGCAATCTTTTTTCAGTGATTTACCCCCTGTGAAATATCTTTCCAGCCAAGTACCCCTTAACCAGTGCAAGTATTTGGGGGTAAAAAGAAAAAAAGAAAAACCCTTAAAGCATTAATTAGTGTCTGATTTATTCTTTTCGACACTTTAAAACTTCCACAAAGAAATAATTATTCCTACGTGTCCTCTTTTGGATCGCAAAAGAAATCTGTTATCAAAAATAAATATCTCATCAATAATAAATATTTTTCTACAAAAAATAAACATAAAGTGTCAGACCTGTTTTCAAAACAAAATATATATAAATTTGTTCACAGAATAATTTTAAAAATAAAGTGTCCTGTTTTGGGGTTACAGGGGAGATCTGTTCACAAAATAAATAACTCACATAATTATTAATAAATATTTGTCCACAAAAAACAATCAACATAAAGTGTCAGACCTATTCTCAATGAGAAATAATTATAAATACATATTTGTCCACAGAAAAATATTCAACTTAAATTATCCTCTTTTGGGATCATCAAATCATTGACAGGTAACGAGAGGTGGCTCATGACAAGTTGGGCTGAACCATTCCAATATGGAGGAAAATCTAGCTTTTTACAATCATGAATTTGATTTGCCTACTGAACATAAAGCTTCTTTTATGAACAAATGACGACGCCATAACCCGGGTGTCCTCTGTACACACTTTCATTACGATCATAATACGATGGTTATTGGCATTTATTGCTTGTAATCGTATTGAGTCTGCAAAAAGTGGAATTGCTGCATTCCTGCACACAATCGTATACGTCCCCACCTCAACACGCGGGAATATATTATGTTACATTGAAATACATAAGGGGTGAAACATACAGTATATTCATGCTGGAGCTGAAGCTCCCATACCCGAAGTGGAGCGGCCATGTGAGTGTAATAGAAGCTGTCCTCAGCTGAGCTCCATGCATAATTCAGCGGCGGACCTCATCTCGTCGCTTATTGCCTACAGAGCCGAGCCTTGGTGATAGATGACCTCTGGTGCAAGTTGACTCGCGTGCTGGATTCACTTGCACCACTGAATACAGGTCGTCTTTGATGACCCCCTGCCCCCAGGTCCTTGCGTGTTGGGAGTGAGCAACATTGCCATCCAGTGGTCACAGTTCATCACTACACTGGCCGAATATTAAAATAAGCTCTAGTCAAGGGTGTCAGCTACCCTTTCTAAAAAATAATATAAATAGCATATTTGACGAGAATTCTCGACATTGGCACACAACGTAAGTGTTTTAAAAGATGAGAATTCTCGTCCATTGCACTGAGTTAATATCTATAGCTATATATATTCAAAGTAAACTTTTATCATTTTAAACTTTGATCATTTTAAGTAACAGTAACACATGTTATTACAGTGTACTTTCAGTTTTAAAAGCTGTGTTTTGCAAAATGGCAAAATTATTATTTTCAAGTATTAGGTACGCACAACGGCTGATGATAGAATCCTCAAATATATAGATACCAAAACCATGATTGCTCGAGTGAAGACCTCATGCTGGTATCAGTCTGGTATCCTACTTTTATTCATAAAACGTTCAAGTAGAAATTGCTCTAGGTATTATCTTAATATTCTCTTTGATTGTGGTTGTGTGCCTCGTCCAGTGGTTTTATATTTAGAGGTTTTAGTGTTCTGAACATAAAGCTCATTATGGCGTTCAAACACAGTGAAAAGGCCTGCCTTTTTGTTAAGTCCCACTCGTGTATTAGCTGCTGGAGCGCGACCCTCTCGCAGCTCTTATTTTCCATAATAAAAACCCAGCTCAGCACAATCCCAGGCCCGCATGCTATAAGAGCAGCGGTACTTGTCGGCCATGGTCAGCCACAACAGCGGTCGGTACTCGTGAACAACTTCTGATTTCTGTGAAGTGACGTTCGAGGAAAGCAAATATGTTGATGGGGAACTTGCAGAATGGTTGTCTCAAAAATAATCCAAATTGGGTCCAAAAGAGATAGATCTGACTTTTTGGGTTATTTTTTCTATTTAGTGTTGGGTCAGCTCCTTTTTGTGTAATTTATTTAACATTATTTACTAAATCTTCAGTTTGGGTTATTTTAAAGATATCAATTGGACTTACCCTTCTTATACTGTGCCGCCAATATGGCAAGAAGAAGAAACGCACGTTGCTGTTCAAGTTTCTCTTCGCATGGCATTCCAACAAGTAGTGTGCACTGCGCAGTACGCTACTGTCAAAGTCATCTACGCTCAAGCCATTGCATCAAAGTCATTGCATCATAAAGGTTCATTCAACGCGCACTCCATTTCCAGAGTTTTCTTCAACTTTTACTCGTTTTTCTTACCAATTCTCCTTTTGAACAGTTTTTAACAGCCTGTGATTTCAAAATGTGTACATTTATTTGACTTGAGAGTTAATCGAATTTTGATCGCGATATTGGCTGCCACGATTACTTAAGATGATCCTCGGCGATGTTAACATTTAAAAAGCCGTCTACCTTACGTACAGTTCATGTCAAATCAAGCACTTTGTCATCCTACCACGAGGGGGCAATGTTTCCCACATGTTTGCATGACAAAAGCAGATGCTTTTCTCACCTTAGTATATTTACCAGTGTGAAATGGCATTGTTTCTCATCTTATTCCTAATATATACCATGCTAGCTGTCAATTGAGAACCATTTTGTAAAACTGGCAAAAAATTGTTATAAATTCAGTTTGAAATGACCGAAAATGAGATTTTGATTGTTAATTTGATTCAAATTTGCTTAAAAGTCAATAATGTGTTTGTTTCTAAGTAGTCTAAGGCTTCATTTTTATTATTATTAAGGCTTCAGTTTATTATTATTATTTGTAATTATCAGGCTTTGAAGCTTTGTTTATATACTGCTTGTTTAAAAAAGGGCAATAAAGAGACATGTTTGACCAAACATGATGAATAATCGTGATTAATAATCATGATTTCAATATTGACCAAAATAATCGTGATTAATATTTTGGCCATAATCGTACAGCCTTACTTGACAGTCACAATGGCAATCCCACAGAAACTACAACGTGACCCATTATAAAAATGAGTTCGACACCATGTTCCGAATACGTAAAAATACGTCCTTGGCATCGAATGAGTTAATTCCACGGCATTTTCAGGAAACTTGTATACTACACGGGGTACTGTCAGCCTGTTCCCCGCTGCCAGGCGAACCCCGTCAGCAGCACTTTCCTCCACGCTCAACTCTCGCAGGCAGACACACAAGAGACTCCGTGATGTTGTCAATCAATGCCACCGCCTACCGCCGCCTCCCGGTGAAAATCAAAGATGCTCGGTATTATTCCAGATTGCCGCGGTACACGCTGTGGGATGATAGCATGCGCGCCGGAGCGCCGTGCGCACACATCTGCCAGTCTTTATCTCGTCACACGACGTCACCCGGTCGCTTTGGCGAGGCTTTGTCAGTGAAGATGACAGGGAAGGTTGCTTCATAAACGCGGCGTGCGCCCATCTCAGTTTCCCCCCTGCTGCTCGGGGATGAAGGAAAACGATGATCTTGGGATTTTTCTTCCGTTCCCTCTTTTCCATCGAGCGTCCCGTATCACCTTGACTGTATAACGTTCAGGCGCGGCTGCTCGGATGACATTTGGTGGCAAACATCAATCAATCAATCAAATTTTATTTGTAAGTCTCAAAGGGCTTTCACAGGTGAAAAGAGGTCATGGCGAGACTTCTTTTGAAAAAAGGAGTCGTACAGAGACATCTTTTCGGTGTAAGGTACACAACAGCATCCCCTGTCAAAGCTCCCAGAAGGGGAAGGAAAAACTCAAAAACCCCAATTTGGGGAAAATCAGAAACCTTCAGAAGGGACCACAGGTGGGAGGAGCCCCCTTCCAGGCCCATAAGTTGAAGTGGATGCTGCATGTACCAAATACAGACAAATACAGATACACAGAAAACATTGTGCATGTTGCTGTTTTTTGATTGATGTTTTGATTTCGCTTCCTCCCCCAAAAGATAAAGTTGGTGAATGTTGGAAGTGAGCTGTGGTTGAAGGCCAGAAAAAAAGTGAAAAATTTAATAATCTTGAATCTTGAAGCAAAGAGAAAGACCAAATATGCACCATATTTTTCGGACTATACGCCCCACCAGTTTATAAGCCGCACCAGCAAAAATTCTGCCAAAAAAACAATTTTTGCCACGAATAAGCCGTAGCAGACCATAAACCGCAGGTCATAACATCAGCTTTTTACACGGAAAGATAGTATATATATAAGTTTTATAACTTTTTTGTTAATATTTATTCAAAAGTTTGATTGCCCGTTTACAGCAAAAGTGTTAACATATAAGCACATTGCACATAATTAAAATATACAATCATATATTTGTTCCACATCAAAAACTTTTATCCATTTTATTTCATGTGTAATTTTTATCTATTTAATACTATATTTTTAAAACTCTATGACTACAGCTAGTGGTTCAAAGCACGTAAGCCGCAGGGCTCAAATCATGAGAAAAAAGTTGTGACTTATAGTCTGAAAAATACATTATTTTTCTGTTAGTTTCAGGGCCGAGAGCAATTATAAATACTCAAGGAAGGACATATTGGTGTCAAAATGTTTGCAAGTACAAATTCCAACCCCAAAACCTGTCAGCGGCATCTTGGCTTCACAGGACCGCACTTTTTTTCGTCCTTATAGCATATCTTCATTTGGTTTGTCCTAAAACTTCGTAAAACGTTTGCAACAAATTCAACTAACTGACCCGTCTTTGTGTGTCTCTGCAGGGAACAACTTCCAAAAAAGATTTTCACGGGACTTGAAGTTGGAGAGGCGGTCGGGCCAAAGGTTGGCCAATACTGTCCTGGGTGGAGAGGACACCATTCAGGCCACCGTCAGGTAGACGCCAGAACCTGCTCGCCATGCTGTAGCTCAAGGAGGGAACGCTGGCTAACAGCTGGATAGCGCCTTTGATCTTTCTACCGACCCTTCGGTCCCAGAAATACTTCTGCCTGTCTAGCGTCCCTCCAACGATGCCAGTGCTAAAGTCGGCACTGCATCATCACATGTGGTGACAGGACACTCGTGGACCGTCAGTCAGCGCGGTGGGCGGTTTTGGGCTACGAGCACACCAGGAGGCAATTTCCGGCAGGCGTGATCGCACCATGCGACCCTGGGCCGGTTCATGGCGTTGGATCACCCTGGTGCTTCTAGCCTGGGGGACGCTACTCTTCTACATCGGTGGACATTTGGTGAGGGACAGCGAACACCCGGAGCGTTCCAGCCGGGAGCTCTCCAAGATTCTGGCCAAGTTGGAGCGGCTCAAGCAGCAGAATGAAGACCTGCGCCGTATGGCCGAATCGCTCAGGTGAGGGATCGTGGAATGGATTTACCGACCGAATGTTTGCTTTTGCTATACGATCTCAAACTAATTCAACTGATTCCGTGACAGGTTAAAAATTTTTGAAAAATGCGGCCGGCTGGGGCTCGAAATCGTCGTATGGCGGGCAATAGAAACCTGTGCTAATTAGCTAATGCGTATAAAACCCCAGGTAAAATCATCAAAATTGTATCTACATATTTAAAAATTTGTAACAAAAAAATAGTAACAAAATAGTACAGTAAGTACTACTTATATGAGCACTCCCAAAACTTTAGCATATCGGCATTTTAGTGACGCCGACCAATAGCAGACCAGCATCTTAGGGATGCCGTGACGGCGACCAATAGTACAACAGCATCTTAGTGACACAGACCAATAGCAGACCCGCTTTTCAGCGACGTCTGCATTGACGCATGTAGTGAGATATGAGCGTGGTGTGACTCGCAGGGTCATGTGCGCGCCCACTGACTGCCTAGTTTTGTAATTGTTGCCATAAAAGCCATAAAGCGTGAAAAATACCGTAAAGGGGGGGATGGAAATACTTCGTATTTCACTTCGGAACGTGAAAAAAGCGTAAGCAAGGGGTGTTGTAACCAGAGGGTCCACTGTACTCTTAATGTCTGTCTGACTGTCGATCAGTCTAATGCAGTGTCACTATAACACAACTTAGCAATACGTTGACTCCAATTAATTTGCTCTTAATTTGAAAAGAAAGCTGTCACGACATGAAAAGCCATTACAATTTTCTGCTACCTGCAGAAATCCTCTTAAAATCTCTCGTACGCCCTGAAGTATCCTCACATTCCTCCAGGGGTACTCATACCCACATTTGAGAACTGCTGGTCAAGCGTGTTTTCTTCACTGTCAGTGTGAATGCTCCAAAAATGGGGATTATCTCCATTTGTGTCCTTGAGCCTAACTCGGCTAAGTCAGCGGTTCTCTAACGGAGGTAAGAGTACCCCTGGGGGCACATGAAAGTCCTTCAGGTTTCTGCAGGTGTCATTGAATCTAATTTTGTGCTTTTTAATGCCATGACGGGAACTGTACGTTCTCTTCGAATCAGGAGCAGATTTATTGGAAAATAAAGCAACGTATCGCAGTGACTCCTTTACAAACAGTGTTTGGCCATAATCCTGCACTCTAAAAAAAAAAAAAGAAAAGATTTCTTGCTTGCCAAGTGTTTATTTCAAAGATAACATGTTCATTTATTTCCTGAGGTCCAGCAATTCAATTAGGGAGAAACTCACGGACCCTTGTGGTCTCATCAGTCATTTTCCAAATCATCATCCGCAGCCATGTGAAGATGATCATTTTTCTTGATTTCCCTAAATTTGATGCACCTCTGATTGCGTGGTCGTATTTTGCGCGGCGTGCGTTCCAGCAAACAAACGTTACGGCAAAGTTTCATCAAAAGCCAATCAGCGCTGGTGCAAATCCTCGCTGACAAACAGAGATGGATGGTCACACTCCTCAGCAGATTTTATTGTAGCTTTATTATACTTTGGCAGACAACAGTGTTGTTGTTTAAGCCCATTAAGCACGCAGCATCTTTCTCACATTCAGGATCTGCGTAATGGAGAGACAGATGGTTCTCCTCCTACTCCTGCATGCTGACACTGTTTCTTTTTAGCACATTAACAATAGGTCCGTGTTGGGGGGTAAGGCTTCTATGAGTGGGGGAACACATTGGTGTATCCCGATGTGTGTTGCCTTCACAGGGAAGCCGGCGTTTCAGATGTTGCCGCTTCTCTCTGATATTCGCATTCGCTTTGATGCCGGGCTCTCGTCAATGTTCCCAAATGCAAAAATCCACGCGCGAGTATCGCCGCCGACAGCTGGCCCCTTCGAAAAAGTGAAAACAAAAGCGGCTTTGAGTCCGGATGGGTCTCTGACAAGTTGTTTATTAGGGTGTGGCAAACACCGTCGAAACGCCGAAGCACCGGGCATCGGAAAAGGATTTTTTGGGCTGTTGAAGAGAATCAACTTTGGTGTTGGCCATAATGGCTACATGGACAGAAGAACACGAGGAGATCCATCATGAGTGAAAATAAAAGCAGTCTCTTTATTTGCGTATAAATAAAGCTTTGGGCGTGACGTGAAATGTACACCATTAAAATTAAGCGCTAAAATGCACAATAATACGATCCCACGGATTAATGCCGTGTGACGGAGGTCCACTGCAATGTATAAAATGAATATAATGGGACGCTTTCATTTTGGAGTTTTTCCTGGCGACATTTCACAACAACTCTTTACTAAACAAACTCTTCCTGTCTCCTGGAGTGAATTGATATAAACAACACAGCACTGTTCTGAAATAATGTTCAATTACCAATTTAGGGAACTAAAAAACAACTTACCGTATTTTCCGCCTTCAATTTTCTCAAAAGATGAAAGTGCGCCTTATAATCCGGTGCGCCTTATACTGTGGGTTTTCATTTTCGGTGGACGAAAAATAAAATAACTTAATCGCCATGTAAATTCTTCAATACATGTTTGGTCATTCATTATTAAGTGAAAGTGTGTCATTTGGCTTTCTGAGTTTATAATTGTTTTTCACCACGTACTGTAAATACATTTTAAATTTGATCCTAATACCAAAATTCGATCCCTTTAGGAGAATTACAGGATGAGCTTGTTACTTTCAAAATACCGGTATTTTTTCATGATTTCTCATTTGAAAAAAAAAAAAGAATGGTAAAATATTGTCAGATCAGACAGAGATGGTTTGTAAAGACCGCAAAAAATAAAAATAAAACCAATGAGCCTGTTGCAAAAATGTACATTTTCATGTGTGCGCTAAATGTTCAATTTCCTCTCTTTCTGCAATTTAAAAAAAATAAATAAAAATTCAACACCGGAACATTTAACCGGGACATTTTTTTTATGTCACTCTTTTTTTTTTTTACCTCAGAAATGTTTCCTCTTTTCTTTTTCCCGTGGATTCAATCTCACGAGTTATCGCACCTGGTGGGTTTTGTGTCCTCCCGTCTCTAGTGCTTATTGTTAAGATTACACTCAGTTTTTAACCGCGGCTCCACAGCCCCTTGATGGTTCTATTGCAGTGTGCAGCAAACCCGTCCAAAATCACAGACAAGCACCTTAAGCTTCTTCAGCCTGTTTGCCTTATATTCTTAGTCTCAAAGGCTCTTTTTCTTGGGCACAGTATCCTCTGAGCTTGGCACAGTTTCTCCTCCGCTTGGCTCCGAGTTGGAGCAGTCGGTTTTTCCCTTCAAAATAGCATCACGCCGCACTATCCAAGAAAAAAGAGCTTCCCCTTTATTTACTTGTCAATGTTTGGTGAGACACGTTTTTTTTTTTTTTTTTTTCGAGCGTAGACTGTGGCCATTATTTTAAAATGTATGTTTGGTGCAAACACAACAATCGTTACCTGAGCTGATTATTTCAATGAGGCGTGATGTAGCTTTTGACTTTTGCAACCAAGTCCAAAAAATATCAAGAAAGTTGTACGACATATGAAATATTTAAGTCAGATTCATCATATTCCCACAATACTTGTACTCACAAGATATGATTTTTACGGACCATCATTTTATTTATTTATTCTTTTTTTTTTGGTAAGCCATTTTTCTAGATTACATGGAAAAACAAACATTTACATGCACAATAATATTTAAAGCGATTTGAAATGAACTACATTTTCGGTCATTTCACACCAAATGTATTTGTTTTGTTTTTTTTGCCAATTGGATGTCATTTCACACCAAATGTATTTGTTTTGTTTTTTTTGCCAATTGGATTTTTCAAAATGAGTCTCAAATGACAGCTAGCGCGGTACATATTAGGAATATTAGGAACCGATATTGTGATTGCGATTAAATTTTGATGAATTGTGCAGCCCTCTCTAGAACATAAATCTTATTGTCAAGAAAAATTTTGTACTGATTGTTTTGTGTTGTCCATTGCGTGTACCATTTTTTTTGGTAGATTTTGCACCTCTACCGCCACAACTTTTTCCATTTAAAAATGTATTTAATCCATCCATTTTCTATAAATATTTTGTGAGGAAACATGCAGGCATCTTCAGTGTGTTAAAGAGAGGATGTTGCTGTTGGCAGACAATTACAAAAAAATTAAATAACAAAAAAAACAGTATAAACGTTTGCGGAAATATCTCATTTTATTACGTGGTTTATAATTCGGCGCATCTTATCCGTGACCAAAAATTTTTTTGCTCATATTTTGCTGCTGCGGCTTTTATACCGGTACGGCTTATGGTCCGGAAAATACGGTACTCAGGAAAATCTTTTCCAGTCGTGCTTTTTGCTCACTTTGAAACAAAAAAAGCTCAAACACAGCCTTGGCTCTGTTTGCACGTGGACATCGAGTCATAGAAAGTCCGTCGCCAGGAACGCCCGTCCTCCTTAAACGATCGTCCTAACGGACGTCAGGACGAGCATTATTGCGCCGCCCGTCATCCCTTCCCCCGCTCCTCATCAGCATCGCTACGCTAGCAAAGTGCTGACGGAGGCGTGGCGCCCAGCCAGACTACCGCCCGCAGACCTTTGTCACAGACCCACTGACTTGGTAACAACTCGCCGGCTTTCTGATTGACTAGCTCAGCCCACGTCTGACCCAATTCGCTGCCTGCGATGTCCTCCGGCTTTGGACTGGGAACACCAATGTGTCAGTGTCAACAGAGTGAGACACTCGTTTGGAAAAGCGTCCCGCTGACTTAAGATATTAAAAGCTTTCTGGATGCTTTCATGCAATGCTCAGTTCTCTCATTGAAATTCAGATCCATGAAAGTTACATTAATGGCGTGGGCTGGTACTTTTGTGCGGAGTTATTGAGAACAGCAACCCGCTGCGTCCACGATGAGTTACGGTTGAACTTGATCTTACTTCGCGTTACGCAAAAAAGCGCTATTATGTACGGCTATTGTACAAAACACTTGAAGGGGCCGGCTTTATTTGAGCTCATTTGTTTGTGTGGATTATTGATTTATGCATCGCACGTTATTAATTTGTGCAATATAACCAAAAGCCCCAAGACACTTCATTTATTCACTCTGGTCAATTAATTCTTTTGACACTAATGCATCATTTTCTGTTATGTAACCGTGGACTGGCAAACTCATTTGAATGTATTAGTACAAAAACATCAACATCAATTATGTCCAAACATGTTTGAATATCATTTCCAATATTTGCAAAAAAATAAAATAAAAAATCCCTTTCTCCGTAGTATAGTAAAGTCATAAATAAGCTGAAAGATATAAACATCTTTTTTTTTTTTTTGCGCCTTATAATCCAGTGCGCTGTATATATCGATAACATTGACATTCTTTTGAGCGTGGCTCCATCTAGTGGATACATAACAGAATGCAAATGCAGTCCTCGTAGCGTTGATTCCATGTAGCTTTGAATCCATGCGCCTTATAATTCAGTGTGCTTTATATATGAATTATTAAAAAAAAACATTCATTGAAGGTGCGCCTTATAAGCTAAATGCTAAAAAAAATAGCATTTGTTCTCATAATGCGGCGGGGTGCAGCTGAGCATTTGCAAGTGAGAACAAATGTTGACTCTACTCTTCTTCCGTAATATAGGGCTCTCCATCATTTAAAAAAAAAAAAAAAAAAAGGAAAGGACAATTCAATTAATGGGTCAATGCTTCAAATTAGTATCACCTGTCTGGCCTTTGGTTAGTCAAGCCATTAGCGAGCGCCAGGCACAGCGCCAAGCTCCCGATGAGCCAGTAGCATTAATGAGAGGTGAGCAGGGGGTCGAGCTTCTCAATCCGTCAGGCTCCGCCCTCTCTGCGGCTGCCACTCACCTCAGACACTGAGCCGCGGCTCAAGCGGACGCGGCGACGCTCTCCAGGCCCGCCGGTGAGACTTGGGCGAGAGCGAGGGGTGACAGTGACAGCTGGGTTGAGCGATGAGCTCCTGATTGATCCCCGGGCATGCCGGCGGAGGGATGGGGGGCGGGCAGAGGTGATGCTGAGGGTGCTAACGGATGGATTTTGTGAAGACAAGTGATGGACGATATGGCCAAAAGATCATAACACTTGCCGTGTTATCTTGGACTCTTGAAAGTACTAATCGGGTGAAAAGGGGATTTTAGCTTCCAGGCTCCCCCTGCTGGTGTACTTTACTTTTTTCAGGTTCGAAGTCACTGAAAGAACTGTGTAATAATAAACATAATCTAGTGTTCCTCATTATTGAGGTTATGAGATATTATGAGGTCGGTTTTTTATGGTCCTTTTAACACGTGTTCTATTGTAATACATTGACTCAGTCAATTCCATCTATTTTCATAACCGTTACCTTATTATTTAAAAAAAATATATATATAAATAAATACTGTACTTGGTAGTGAATGTTTAAATTCTGTAAAAACATATAAATGCGCCTTTGGGATTGAATGAGTTCAGTATATGTACAGTATATGATCACACATCATATAAATGTATATATATATATATATATATATATATATATATATATATATATATATATATATATATATATATATAGTTTTTTCCTTGCAAATTGAACTTCAATTGGAAAGCATTGTAAGAAGACACAGCCGAGCTGAAATTTCACCCAGATGGTCACAAAATGTCAAAGTTCAACATGGCTCAACCACTTAGTTATCACTACCAGGATTGTGCCATTCTTCGACTAAATTACTGCAAGAATGTTGAGGAAGAAAATGACCCAAAACTGGTTAAAATACGACAAACAAGTGTTTAAATCATATTGTTGAGATTTAGACACACATGTCAGCGGTATTAAAACAAAGACTGCGTGCATGACAGTATTTGAACCTCCGTTAATGGAAAACAATCGTATTAGCTAGTGTAGCATAACATCTGCCCACCAGACAAAAAAATGATACGGTCTCAAAATGTGAATTTGCCTGATTGATGGGCAGGCCTGTTGAAAAGAAAAAGGTCAACACACACTGGGCCCATTGTGAGGGTTGTGTGGTGTGTGAAATAGTCTCTTATCAGATGTGCTTGTAAAACATAGTAGCATCCAAATCAAGAATGCAGCATTCAGAATCAGTTTTATTGGGGATTACAGCCATTGAGTTTGCGGTCACATTCTGGGCGCGGTAAAGGAAGAAGACGTGTCTTCCAAAGAAAACTGATTTCACACCGCTGGAGAGTCAACATCCGAGCGCTTGAAGCACCGTCATTTAACAATAATTTACTTCCCGTCATCCTCAAATCAATCCGAGGATTTTTGCTGGTTTTCAATGGGAAAGCAAAACTGGACTGCCCATTTGTGGTGTTTACTTACCTCGCCCATTGCTGCATTCCTCTGCTTCATTTGTTTGACCAACTGGAGTCAAGTGTTTAAGATGAATGCTCCCACTTCATGTTACAGTGGACTGGATTCCAACACCCCTGGAAGCCTTTTTAAAAATGACCCAATGTCCATCCATCCCTTGTATACGTAGAAGATGCCGTAAGTGTTCATTGAAATACTCATCTATACATAAAACATGTAGTAAGCTGGAGTAGGTTGTAACCTCTCTATGACCCTTAAAAGATGGATGGATGGATTTAAACAACACAGTCATTTGTCCCAGACTTCCAAGTCTTCTGACTAACTCTGAGCACCACGAGATAGGTAGCAGTGCGCCGTAGCAGATGTTCCCAGGTCCTCTTGAGATGCCATCTGGGATAAGTTGGGCAGGGTATTTCCTCCACCCAACGTCTGTTTATGTGATATACTGCTGCCGTGTATTTCGGAGTATGCTTGCAGTCTGTTTGGAGCGTCCTGGCGAACCTCTGCACCTTGTCTGTTCTCATCGTCGTGCTTTTCTTCCCCGACCTTGGGCTAGAGCCTGTCGTGTTGTTTTGTTGCAGTTTTAGCCATGTTGAAAAGCCTTGGGGAGTTAGGTCGCGCTGAAAGTAGGCCAACTTTATGTTGAGTTGTGTAGCGTGATGTCGTTAGGGTGGGGTCCTAGAAAAGGCCTGTGATATACTGTTTGAGCAGACCCTGTGAGATAGTAGACAGGCACAGACACATTTCGACATATGTATGCCACTCGAGTAGATGGACAGAAGGGATATGTGTGTGTGTGTGTGTGTGTGTGTGTGTGTGTGTGTATATATATATATATATATATATATATATATATATATATATATATATATATATATATATATATATATAATATTAGTGCAGAAGCGTACATTGGTAGGCTATACTCAATTAGCTACCAATTAGTTCACTAGAGATGCGCAATTTAGTAACTGCACAATAAATTTTAAAAAATAAAATATTCTCAATGCACTAAGGCCACAATAATTTAACCACAATACAGCAGGGGACAACTGGAGTGGAAATATTACGTAAAAACAAGATTTTGAACAAAAATAGCGTCTGTGTGCATTCAGCATTTACTCGCCTGTCATGCAAATGAACTGTTTTTTTTTCAGTCATTTTTGCAGCCTCTGTTTTTACTAGATTGCTCTATTCCGTTCGAAATGCAGCCCTTGTGGATTGTAACTATTTGGTACAGCCACAATGAAAATCCCGCCCCCTCATATTCTACACCATATGCTGCATTACTTTCGTCCAAGACACTCTTATTCCTGATATGTGAGGCATTGAAAAGGTCAATTTTCCAAAATTTGTGAATCGTGACTCAGCAGTTACTATTATAAAGTAAATTCCATAGCTTAATGATATAGATCAGAGAACTGCGCTATGGAAAGACAAGAGAGTGCTTTGGTTGTCTCAAAACAGTTGGGATGAAAAAAATAATTGCCTGACATCCTTTTACATGAAACTATTAGAAAAAAAATGGAATGTGTCAAAATACACTGGGGCATTGGCGAAGTGCTGCAAAGGCCATGTTAATGAGTCATCAATGCATGCAAACTCAATTTGCTCCCTGAGTGACGAACATCAGTCGCTCGCAGGCATGAGGACGAGACTTGAAAGTTGCAAATGTGCTTATTGATGCACATCAAGCCATGAAAGTAACTTTGAGCAAAGAGATGGACCTATATATATATATATATATATATATATATATATATATATATATATATATATATATATATATATATATATGTATGTATATATATATATATATATATATATATATATATATATATATATATATATATATATATATATATATATGACAGATGTTACATTAAAAAGTTCTTGTTGTGTTGTTGTCATTTTTGCATTAAAATTCGTCACAGTCGGAATGAGTCTTCAGCGAAACAGAATTTGACATTTCGGAAAAAGCAAAACTCACCACGTCTACAATATAATGAGCTAATTTATCCGTCACATCTTCTTGTGCATGTTACATCTGTATTTGTTAGTCAGCCATTAACCAAAGAAGGCTCCACCCGGTATCAGCGTTGCTTCCAAACCACCTCGGTTCACCGCACCTTTTTTCCCAGGCATGTTTATGAATAGGAGCTCCCCTTTCATGCTATTGCATTGAAGTGGATAACCGTTTCTTTGTCGTCATCCTTATCCAAAGCATTGAAAAGCAGTCAGCGGGGATTTAATATTTGGGCTCTTGCGTCACTCCCTGCAGTTTTTGTTTCCGCTGTTGAAAAAGATTTTCAACTGTGTTGGCATGACTTTTCCAATGCAATACGCAGCAGCGGAGCACGTTTGATGTATTGTCATCAAGGTTACCGCCACGGCGCTTCGGAATACAATATGTGACCATGCCAGTCGACTCACCAGCGCTCTCTTCGTTTTACCTTGTAACAGTAAATCGCTGAAGGCTGCTTTGTTTAGTCCTTGCGCGGTTTGTTTACCGTAAAAAAAAAATCAAGTCAAAATCAACGGCAATAAAGCTATGTATTAGCGTTACGGAACTTTCGTGACCATGTAGCTTTCGCTCTCCTCGTTTTACTTGATAATAGTAAGCCGCTTTGTTTGTACAGTCCCAAAAGAGTCGGTGTCATATTCAGGCAGCGTGGTTAATTTTTTTTTTTCCCCATCTCTCCCACAGTTTCAACCCCCCGTGGAGCTTTTCAAAAGAAAAGCATTTTGCCGGCCCGCTTTTGTTGACTCAATGTTTTGGTCATTATTTTGTTTAAAGTTGTCCTTTGAATACATCAGATACAAAGAAAAACAAAGTCTTCTCATTTTGTAGTCTGATTTATTTTATCCTTTATCTGACAAACACATGCAAGTCCAGTAACTTGTTATTTGATAGACTATCAAGTAACCAAATCCCCTGTCCAGATTTTGCTGGTTTTATCATATCAAATAAATGTGGTGATGCCACTAACAAGAGCCTAATGCCTAATTTTATTTTGAAAGATGTATCCTACCCATACATACATACAGATAGATAGATAGATAGATAGATAGATAGATAAATAGATACTGTAACTAGTTAGCTAGCTACTGTAACTAGCTAGCTATAGATAGATAGATAGATAGATAGATAGATAGATAGATAGATAGATAGATAGATACTGTAACTAGTTAGCTAGCTACTGTAACTAGCTAGTTTTCTTTTTTTCAAGGATTCGGCATTTCAAAATTACAATGTCATGTAAAGTTAGCTCATGTTACGGTACTTATACTTGGTGAAATGTGCATTATTGAGTTTTGAGTGTCAAATTAAGTTATGAAAAGCTTGTAATGCATTTTAGCTCAATTGAACTCATTGTAAGTAGCGTATAAGTGGGTCTTCGTTGCATCTTGCCTTTTCTGTCCCGCCCTTCGAGTTATGTGGTAAAATGATAGTTTCGCCTTTTCGTTTTTTTCCCAATATCTATTGCGTAATCCCACTCGTTAACAAACATTTGTGGGAAACGCGAAACCTCCTTGGCTGTTGGAGCAAAGCGGAATGAAAACAAATCCTCTTTGGTAATAGCATGATTGGATTGCTTTAGTAGAACAGTGCGAAATAAAAAAAATAATACTGTGGGACTCATTAACCTTTTACAAGTCAGGTCCGTGCTGACAACTGCAGAAATTGAACAAACGAAAAATAACTTACAGCTCCGGCGACAATAAAAGTAATCATTGCATTCAGCGCAACACAATGTGTAGTTAATTTTAATTATAGTTGTAATGTGACTGTCTTTATCTTTATTGTTTGTCATTTCGAGTGTAGAACACGCACCGTTTCATTGTTCCCGCTGAAGAATTATAGTAGCGCTGCTGCCACTGTCTCTTATGTCTGCTCTTCCTCCGTTGTTGACCAGGATACCAGAGGGTCAGGCGGAGGCCGGTTCACTGGCTGCGGGAAGACTGCGCTCGCTCGAGGACCAGTTAACCCGAGCCAAACAGAAGATCCACACCTTCCAGAAACTGACAGGAGACGGTAAATAGCAAAGGCCCTTCCTATGATGAGTTGGCATGCAGCACAACTATGAAATATGAGTGGCTTAGTCACGGAAGTATTATGAAAACTTCAACATCAATCTGTTTCGTGAGGTGACTTAGAAAATGCTCTGATTTCAAAATATTTCTTGCATCTATTTTCATGTATGGAGAAGCAGTTTGAAGTTAAACTATTCTGAACACGTATGTTTTTACCATGATGGACACAAATTACAGTTTCAAGTAGAATTCACCTTTTTATACCAAATTTTAGCTGGCTAATATAATCCTCGGTTTAGTTATCATTACATTATTTATTTATTTATTCTGGCTCTGTCCCGGTCCCCATTAACAGTGAAAAATGAGGGATTACCGTATCTTAAAGGGACAGTGTGTAAGGTTTTTGACTGTTTATCATTAAAAAGGAATAAATTGTGTGATTGTAAATTTCAAAAGCTTGCAAATGAATGTCTTAATGACTTATTATGTATGAAATATAATCATATGTTTAGTTATCATTATATTATTTATTTATTTTATATATCATTAAATTATATTACATGGGGGGTGGCTTTTCCACGGAGGCGGCCATGTTTGCTACAGCTACGTAGGTAAATTCACCTGCAGCCTATCCCTGCACACTATCCCTTTAAGAACAGTAAAAGTAAAAAAGCAAAGCACAACATTATTATTTAAATTACTCTCTTTTCCATAATTGCATTCTTTGTGTCCCAAATAAAGCTATATACAGAGTACATTTCACTGTTTTTAAAATATTACACTGCAAATGCAGCCATTGGCTTTTTAAACTGTGCAGGTAGTCAAATATCAAACCGGCGCGGCTTCCATGTGTATTTACCTCTGTAAGCGTTGGTCAGAAAGTGCAAGAAAGCTGTCAGGTGTGTGAGGAAGGTGTGAATAAAACGGAAGCGCCGTGAATGCCCCAGTGGCACAATGCGAGTGAAAGGGAAGAGAGGAGACAGACAGAGAGAAAATAAAGAGGGACATGTGAGCGTGAAGGGCAGCGCGGGGTCAGCCTTTCCATCTTGCCGCAGGGGAAGACGACGCTAAAAATACCCTCTAGCTTTTTTTCCACCGAGGGAGGGGAAAAAAGAGAATGCCAGATAGCAAGTCAGAAAAAAAAAAGAGACAGATTTTCCGTCTCATCCTGCTGGAGGCTGCCTTTCCCTCTGCCTCCATTTTTTTTTTTTTTTTTGCTGTGTTTCTCAGCTCAGAAACCAGAGCAGGCAGCTGTGTTATCCATGAGTTCTACTCCACATTGTTTGGCTTGGGAGGAGTATCGAGTTGCTTCCTGTTGTTAGAATTGTGTGTGAAGAAAAACACAAGCGGAGAATGGGAGAGAAGCAGAAAACAGCGATCAAGGGCTTGGTAATGAGGTCAAAGCAACACCTAGGGACACAAAATGAAAACTTTAATGGTGCTTTTCTCAAACCTTCCTTCCATTAGTCTGCTAATGCTCGTGTAATATATTACGCAAAAAAAAAAAAAAGAAAACCCTGTGGCATCTTCTTCTAATTTACTTCTAAATACTTTGAAGTCATTTATGTGTCACTTCATTGAAGTGTCATCTTGTTGTGATTTGGGTTGAGCTAGTTTTTTTTTGTTTTTTTAACCCCCGCCCGACCTCTCTGCGCCTCATGCAGGCCCGGGGCCCACTCAAGAGGAGCTGCGCCGCAGAGTGGACAATGGCGTCAAGGAGTTTTGGTACTTTGTTCGCAGCGAGGTGAAGAAACTGGCCAACGTTGAGGTCAGCGAGAGGCAGAAATACGCGGAAACACTCCTGACCGATTTGGGAAACCAGCAAAGGTGAGCGCCTCAAATCAGACTTTTTCATCAATTAAATATGACTTGTAATGTTTTTATGGTTCTCCGAAAGGTGCGATGATTAATTGACAAATTCGATCAAATTAATTAGGGCTGTAGCTAAGGTTTTTTTCAATTATAATTCAATCTGTTGATATTTTTTTTCATCTAATCGATGCATCATATTCGGAAAAGCACATTTTTATTTTCTTTATTCAAAAACAGTTAAACTGAAAGTGAAAAAAATAGAGCGTCCGCCTCCGGCCTTCCTGTGTGGAGTTTGCATGTTCTCCCCGAGCCCGCGTGGGTTCTCTCCGGGCACTCCGGCTTCCTCCCACTCCGCAAAAACATGCACGGCAGGTGAATTGGACATACTAAATTGTCCTTAGGTGTGATTGTGCGCGTGATTGGTCGTTCGTCTCTGTGTGCCCTGCGATTGGCTGGCAACCAGTTCAGGGTGTCCCCCGCCTACTGCCCGAAGTCAGCTGAGATAGGCGCCAGCAAGCCTGCGACCTCTATGGGGATAAGCGGCTATAGAAAATGAATGGATGGATGATTCCGTTATTTCACTTAATTGCTTTCATGGAGGACTACAGGAAAGCATTTAGATGATTTGAAATGAGTAAGCTATCTAATTTTTAATTTAAGATGAATAAATTAATTAAAAGTAAAATTCGTACGTTAAGTCCCCAAATAAATTATCTTAAGATTAATCTTTGCACATTATAAATTAAACGATAATTATTATAACTGATGCACAGTTCATTTTTCTTTTACATTTCAAATTGTCCAAATGCTCAGAATTCGAGCTTCTGATCGTAAATATCCAATTTCTGTTATCCTTCATGAAAATATTTATTTAAAAATGCATTTATTGATTTGACATCTACCTGGACCGTTCACCCTCACCTTTCAGTACATATAGAGTCAGATGGTCAAGTTCTGAAGTCTCAGAACGGCGGATAAACAAGCGCTCCCCACAAAGTCAACAAAGTGAACTATTACACCATCAGAAATGATGATGAAAAAAAACACCACATTTTATCCCAGCTCTTCAGTATGAAATAATTGCCCCGGTATAAAACGGCGACTCGGAAGTCAGCAGACCTTGCGCTTCTGTGCAGCTTCCTGACATTTGAATGCGTAATACTATTGTTGCAAAACAAAATTTACTGCTGCCAACTTGTTTTTTTTTCCTGCTAAATACGAGCCTGTCAGTTACCAGTCCCCCCCCAAATTATTTGGTTCCGCTCGAAAGCAATCCAATTTGTTTGTGTGTTTGTATCTGTGTTCCGTGTATATACTCAATTACAGTGTTTACAACAAGCTTTTTTTGAGGTCAAAATCTTCCCTTTTGATTCCTGTTTAGGCCGCAAACTACTTTGGCCTGAATTCACTTGTGTATCTGCGTGTCTGTATTGATGAACTTGATGTCCCCATTGTTCCACTGGCCTGACTTTGATCGAGGCTACACCGGTTTAGTTCCCCCTCAACCGTGATTACACAATAGCAGGTCAAAGTTCGTATTCGTTTTTTTCCTACCTTGTAAATTCATACGAAAGACATCCAAACGGAGTTCGTTAAACATGTTATTCAAACCAACACATCTTTAAGATTTTAGATACTCCAAAGCAGGCAGATTTTTACAAAATAACATTTTGTAAAACTGATTTTTCGCAGACATTGCAGGGAGCTTGACAACCGCAACCCAAAACAAGGGGGATTTACCCGACGTGCGAAACGCTAGCGTCATCCAAATGAGCAAGTAAAATTTGATTTCCGTGCTGATCAAGACAATTATGTCAAGGTTCTACGCTAACTTTTGCACTGGTGGCCCTGTTGCTACTAACTTGTTCAGTTTGTGGCACCGCACAGGATTTGATGGCTCGCTTTTCAATGTGGTACAGCATGAGCATACTGCTGATGTATTGTCATCTCAATTTGCATAATTTCATATGATAGAAGCATTAACTCATTAGAAGCTAGATTTGCGCTTTATCATACAATGACGGTGTAATTGAATAGCGGCTTCAGCGATTAAATATGTTTTTCTTTGTTTGTTTGTTTTTTTAATGGCGGTGCGTTGATTTTAGTTGAGGCGTGATGTGAATGCATTAAAAACAGTCACGAGGACTAGCGAGGATTTAAGCGGTAGGCCACGAAACTGACGTTTTTTGCACCTTTTTGTATTTCCTCAGTCAGCTTTAGACATGGATAAATGATAAATAATAAATTAGCAGCTGTGCAATTCAAGTGTTAATAGGTTCAATTTGTTGACTTTTAGATGTGTGAGGCCATTCAAAATTGAAGGCGTTTCCACACTTTTGACTGGTAAGTGTGAAAGATTGTGTGTGGAGTTGTCTTGCGGATGTGTTCATTCTAAGGCTTCGCTAAGAATAATGTACATAATAGCGCGATTGAATCTTAACTCACTTTCTATTCATGCATTCAGTGCTGATAAGATGTCAATGTGCAATTACCGTACACCCTCAAAATAAACACCGCTCTTTATTCACACGTCTTAGTGAATAGAATCAATTTACCTCTGGACCAACAATCTAAATAGGTCAAGCATTTATAAAGCATTAGATGCAATACAAACTACAATGCCGGCAAGTCGAGTGACCTCCATGCTTATATTTATACGCTTTTTATTGTATTTTATAACGCTGCGAGCATACCGTATTTCATGTATAATACATCGCTTCCTAGTGTGGTTATTTTTCAAATCAAAGACCTAAAATTGTATCCCGCTTACTCGGTTCAGAAATGCAGACGCTGATTACATCATAAATATTATCATATATGACATCATATACTGTATGTCCTCCCTTACTCTAGGTGGCAGTAAATGGACTCTGCAGCATACAAAAAACACTACTGTATAACAGAGGTTGAGATTTCTAGTAGATTCAAATGATCTAAATTCTTCCAAGCGTTTTTAAGCAGACTTCTCATCTCTCCCCATTGTGGTGCTCGCCAGGAGTTGTTTACTGTATTTAGGTCACAGTAGTCCTTTTCAGGCGAATCATAAAGGTGTTTGTACCGGGGAACTTCCATAAGCAATAGTTCGTCCGCCATGTTTTCGGCTCGTAAAGAAATTCCGTAAGATTGCGTAACATCTGTTCCGCGTGGAGGGGCGTGGTCACCGAAATAACGTCATTTGACGCACTGATTTTGCTGTCGTGCAAAGTCCCCTGTTGTGTAAAATTTCTGCCTGCAAATATGACTTTGTTGTGGTCTTTGAGTTTTACTGTATGGTAATTGACCAAAAAATTACAAGCAAAAATAAGATGTTTAATAAGAAGTCACAGCTCTAAATGCGCTTAGTATATGCTTGTTATCAAAACTAGTCCTGCTGTGAATAATCTGTCCTTTCTGTTATCAAGCCTCCATGCTTGAAAGTCACACATCTCTGGCGCAAATTAATGAAGTGGAGAAGTGCAATTTGCCATCTTGCACTCCTGCGGGTGGCAAATTGCAATTTGCGCTAGAAGAGCTTCTGCTCATATTCACAAAACCAACGTATATGCGCCCAGGGTGTTTTCTACAAGTTTGGAAGTAGGACGGGCATGAGTGGATGTTGAGTGGTTGCTAAGAAACAAAGTTCAAAGGTCACGGACTCAGCCCGTCTAGATGGCTGACTTCCACTCAGCGGAATGAAGAAAAGCCCGGTGCGACTTATCCAAGTGATTCATTGTAATCCTGCTGAAGTGGCTTATACAGACCATTGTCTTAGTCATTGCAGCCTAAGCAGCTTTTCAAAGACTGATTCCTCACCCCGGAACGCACTCGCACGAATAACGTAGACCTTCATGTAGGTTCCCTTGTAAGTCACTGCAAGTGCTCCAGGCAAAGGCTAGGAAATCTGCGGCAAAGAGCACTCCGATGTTTAAATCTAATTGTAAATGTCTTCGTTGCATCTCAACATAGAAGAAATCCTTGCTCTTGGGAAAACACTCCCCTGTACAGGTTTTGTCTGGATTATATTTATAAACTAAGATCCCTAACATACGTTAATATCTTCACTATCAAACCTTTTAAATTCCACCTCAGCAATTTCAAATTCGACGTATACTATGGTTGAATTTGGGTTGAGGTGAGTGAATACTTCTGCATACATCTTATTACCTACTTACTTATTACTTATTATCTTTAATCTTTGAGTTTTTAAGACATCAGCAAAATTTGCCTATGCTACTGGTTAGCAATCACTATTAGCTTTAGCATGCTAGCGATTACTATTTAAGGTCAAAGAACACCGGCTAACATTTAGTTCCAACATACATGATCTTTGCCTGTGCGTGGGGCTTATTTGGGGTTCAAAACACTGCTGGGATCTATATGCCTTTTCCACTTTGCAATAACTCAACATTGCAACTCTGCAAACAACTGCAAAAATGGTCCCTGTAGAACCCTGCTTTCGCCAGTGATTGCGGCGGAGCTTTGAATTAGGTGTTTTAAATTTACTAAAGCTAATTTTCAAGTCTACTGACCCAAGTTGGTCAACTTTTTTTTTCTTTTTTAAACAGCCTCTACCCCCCTTCAAAGATCTTCTTCTTTAAGATGCTTTACTCTCATATGCATTATATACTTACCTGTCATCATTTGCTACTTTTCAATAAACCGAGGCGGGGAATTTCTAAAGCAGGTGCTATACAATTCCCACTACAACATAAACCACAACAGATTACGCATACAAAATATGCATAGATCAGCAAAGTAATAAAACTGGCAGTTAACTAAAAGCCATGATGTAAAAGCGAGCTTTAGAAGAGATTTAGAAATGTAGGCTGTCTGAGTTGCAAGGCTGATAGAGCTCGAACCAGATTTAAAGACTTGAAGTAACGCCCCAAACATCAATCTCAGGCAGCAGTCAGGTTCATTACAGCATCAGCAGCTCCGAAATATAGACAGCAGGCGGCCTGACTGTTTTGGGCTTCACAAACGGTCGGAAGTACGTATCTTCAAATCGCTTCTAAAACTCATGTGAAGGGTAGCCAAGGACTGGATGTTCTCATATATTTTTTGTGGGGGCTTATAAGCCAGCAGCATTTTGTATTGTGGGGGCTGAATGTTATTTTGTTTTGCTGATGCCACTATGCGCTGCGTGGTAGTAATTACCTGGGAGAGATTGTTACATCAGTTTGGAGGAGGGACCTCAAGGGTCAATCATGATTAGATCACGCTTGAAGTTGGAACTTTTCTGACGTTCATTTCTTACCCTTACTTCTCTCTTTAAAGTCACGAACAATCTTGGGACCCGTGGCTAACCGATTCACGTTTGAATCAAGCACAAAAATGCACTATAAATACCATATTTAAAACCGTCTCAAATGAGATCAAGTCCGTAGGCGGCCATCGTTGTGACACCGTCCCCCGACCAATGGCAGACCAGCATCTGCGTGACCCCAGTGACGCAGACCAATAGTAGACCAGTATCTTAGGGAGTCGTGACGCCGACCAATAGCAGACCAGCATTGTAGTGACGTATGAGCGCGTTGCCCGGAGTAGACACTGCGCACACTGACCGCCATGTTCGAGGTGTCGTAAGGTAAAATATATGGTGTAAAAAACGTCGCGGTCCGCGTCGTTACGTGAAAAAAAACGTAAGGCAGGGACGGTGTAAACCGGGCTCCACTGTATTATTAATTTTGGTTGGTTTTTTTTTCAGCTTTTGTATTTTCATATTGAAAGTTTGATATACTCTACGTCTGTTTTTGCTCAATTTACGGTATCTTTTTTGTCTATTTTGTCATTCATTAATTTTTTTATTTACAATACAAACAAAACATCCGTAAATTAGTGAGGCCGCAGAAGATGAAACACCATGTTCAAATGTCTGTGAGTATTAGAAATGCTATCACCTTTTTGGTATCAAAATTTGCACTAAATCGGTAGTTGCATTCATTAAGACAGGAAACTGCACATTTTTACGAAGAAAAGCATCAATTTTTCACGAAAAAAGAATAGCGGGGGGTCCACTGTAACTGCACTCTTTGTTTGGGAGCATAAAGCTCTAACAGTGATGCACTGCACGGCTTCCATCGAACAGATCAGGCTTTCAAGTATTATGGGGTGTATCGGCATATGTGACGAGAGGCGCCAATGAATTCAAGGAAAACAAGAAACAAGGCAGTACACAAAAGAAACAACAATGGAGATCAATGAGGTTCTTTCTTCTTGGCGCGTGGTTCTTTATTACAAGAAAAGCTTTGTTAGAGAAAATGCGCCTTTTGTGCTCTTCTTATGCCATTCTTAGTGTCACATCAATGCCACTATTTTCTGGTGACCAATTATAGGACTGCAGTGTCCATCCATTAGACTGCCAGTGACTGTAGTGGTTAGATACACAATAACCTCAAAATACTCACAATGGAAATGTGAGCAATGCTCCAGTCAAGACTAAGCCAAAGCAAGCACAGAAATTCGCCAAAAGGATTGACAAATAATACATCTTTTTTCACCGTGACATGGGTTTCAAGCTGTCACTTGGTAGAGATTTTGTTTTGTGATGCGTAAACTAGAGAGTGCGAGAGAAATTGTTTGTAAGGACCAAAAAAAAAAAAAAAAAGCATGTAGAATGATAATACATGATTTGGAATGAATTGGAATTATGAATGAGGAAACGGGATGTTTATTTTGGGATGAGAACTAGTCTAGAAATTTGCTATTTGGCAAAGTGGACAGCTCTTTAGATGTTGCGCCTAACTATTATATTCCTCTTGTCTTTATCTCTGACGAACTGAAAGTAATATCCATTTTGTTTATATTCAACCTCACATCTGCTGCTGCAGATACTAATAACAGGAAGTAAACATTTTGCCCTGGACTTTTCTCCTGCGATCTCACTGTGTCTTTTGATGAATTTGGGGGAAAAAAAAAAAAAACACCTTTCAGGTTATAAATGCGTTCTAATGCATTGCATTACACATTTGTACCGAGTAAAATACTATTTTGTGTGTGTGTGTAATGCATTACATTACCACAGCAGAATGTAATGCATGTAATGCATTACAGTAATTTTGTAATGCGTTACCCCTAACACTGAATACATAATGTTCTCATTGATTGCTGCCATCATATATAATGTGCGTATTTCATCCCTGTTTTGGAAAAGCGTAAAACATTTTGACAGATTTTTGACTCTGTACAACAGCAGATTATATGGCGCACTGTTGATTTTTTTTGGGGGGGAAATAACGTATTTTATTTGCGCCTCATGGTAGAGAAAACGGAATATGCTTGAAACTCTGCAGTTACTCCTCAAATAGCGCGTCGCTGTTCTTACCTTGAATTCCACAGCAACATCAAAAGCAGCGCCGAAACCCCTGAGCCTCAATCATTCGCACCGCCTCACTCGGGTGCATATGCGTTCGGCATACTCAAGCTGACCGCCTCTGCAAGTGCATTTGTCCTACGCTGTTGTCAACGTCATCCACTTGATTCACGATAGTCACCTTTCGCAGCCAGCAATGTTTGCTTTGGCTTCCCGCAGTGGATCCCCGATGGCTCCCTTGTGCACGCTCCTGGAAGGAAAATTGACATCCATTCACGCTCCATGCTTCCAAATTCTAATTGGGACGATGAGTAATGTCGTGCTCGTAGAGAAAGGCGATATCCGGTGTTAAAATAGGACATTTTGCTGCTTTGTCTGCGCGCAAGTCTTTGGATGAGCTACCAAATATCGGAATAAGACCTCTCAGACACACAGGATTTGACTGATTTGGGTCAAAGAAGTGAGTAATAAATTAAGCCTGCATAAAGTGTGTGTTTGAGAGTGTGTGAGATGCGTTTGCCTTCGCCCTTAGCGGAATACATCAGAGCTCGCGCTCTCGGGCAAGTTGTGAAGAGGACGGCCACGATATTTGGCAGCGCGTGACATCCACGCGCATTTGCCGTCAAAGTCTTGCAGATAGGATTCATCCCGGAAAGAGCTAAGCAACCGGAACAACGTGTTGTCACTCAGCGAGATGCAGATAAAACATTTTGAGCCATGGTATTATTATATTTGCAGCCTTCCATCATAATATACTTTTGGGTAAGTCCATGGCCCTGCGGAGGGTGGCAATAAACCTGTGCTCCTGCGTCTACCGGCTGTGGGGTTCAGAGATGGGAATAATAAATCTGCAAGCTTATTTTATGTTGATTTAATCTGTGCGCCGTTTGGCAACGTGCGCGTCTGAAATGGGGAGAAGAAGAAAAGGCCAGAAATAAGATCAAAGACACCTCGCTTCACATATTGTGCAAATATCCACTTCACTTTGCCAGGATCGCAACAACAAAATAACACATTTGTGCCTGCACGCAAGGGGCTTCCAGCACATTGGTACACGGTTTTTCGTTTTAATTGGTTCAGCGACCAACCTTGTTATTCGGATCACTTGTAAATCGTTTTTTTTTTTTATTATTATTATTCCACCCATGTATCGAATTTACTTGAAATGGCAATAATCCAGTCCGTTTCATTAACATTTTAACACAAAAAATAATTAATAGTGTCAAACCCTCAAAAATATATATTATAAATAAATATTTGTCCACAGAAAAATATTAAACATAGAGCATCCTGTTTTGGGATTACAGTCAGTAAAAATAAATAGTTAGTAAAAATAAATCATTAACTTAATTATAAATAAATATTTGTCCACAAAAAACAATCAACAAAGTATCAAACCTGTTCTCAAAAAGAAATAATTATAAATTCATATTTGTCCTTAAAAAAATATCCAACATAAAGAGTCCTGTTTTGGTATTACAGTGGAAATCTCGTCACAAAAATAAATCATTAATTTAATTATTAATATTTGCCCTCAAAAACAATCAACATAAATTGTCAGACCTGTTCTTAAAAAGAAAAAAAATAAATGTTTATCCACAGAAAAATATTCAACTTTTTGGATTATAGTAAAGATGTGTTCAGAAAAATAATTCATTAACTCGACAGGTGACGAGAGGTGACACACAACGATATGGGTCAAACATAAATTTGTTTCATGAACATCTTTTCCTGAAACAATTAATTTAATAACTATTTTTTAGTGTGTTATTGTTTGTTTGTTTTATTTCAAATCAAAAATTAAATTTCCTTCAAGTACCTCCATTTGAGAAGCACTGATCTAATGTATCGGTAAGTGTTTTGCGTAAGAACCGTACAGTACATTAAAATTGGAGTTTTTTTTCTTTTTTATTTTTATTTTTATTGATTTTTTTTTACAGTGCACTCCATTGTAGCCATGCTTCCTCAGCATATATTGTTTACATATCATACATAGTAATTGGCTATTTCAGCTATAAAATTGTCAACTGAGCTGATGGTACAAGGTGATTCATCTGCCTGCTGGTGGTTGTTGAGGGATCTTGTCAGACTTTACATTGCATCAGAGTGTAAATATAACATCAAATAAAGGCAAGCTGAAGCATCATTAAACTATATAACTGTCCGTCTTTTCAAGAATCCCAATTTTCCCCCGCTTGAAAATACGGTGACTGCAACATAATATTCGTATAAATTATGACTGTGAGACTTCTAATTGCCAAGGAACATTTCACCGTTCGCAATTAAGCTAACATACTTCTGGGGAGGTTAGAAGAAGCTGGTGCACCGCAACTGAGAAAGCCACAAAAGCACAAAAAATATAAATAAGTAACAAGAGATCAAATAAATAAGTAAAAACATATGAAACAGAGGCAAAATTCTGCACTGGAGACTCAGATTCTATTGATTTTGCTGTATGGCATTAATATTAGTTGCTCTTCTCAGATGTTACGCAACATATGCTTGAAACTATCATTGTAATGTTGACGTGTCGCTGCACTGTTTCAATATCATTTGCTTAAAGCAGTTATTTTGAACGATGTTACATTTTAACTTGTTTCTGTATGTATTAGCAAATGTAATTTATTAATATCAGGAACAGAAGATTTTTTTGTCAAATTAAGAGCTAATTAACTGGAACATGGAACAATCTATTGCTGATTATGGGTCACTTAGTTGAAAGAATAATTCACAAGGGGCTATACGTCATTGTAGAGGAATTGAGATCAAGTGACAACAAACTGCTAGAAGCTTCTTTTTAGTATTGTAAAAATGAATGTATAAAAGTTATCCCATAGTTACTCCTTTTGCATCGAAAAGCATTTATTCAGCAGTATTGTTTGAATCATAAAATAGAAAGTTGTCTGTAGAAGGAGTGAGGGGAGACACCGTGACCTAACTACAGGATGGTCGGTGTGTGTGCATGGTCGTTTTGTTCTTGGAGAAGAAAATATTAGCCACTGTATGAACTGATAACAGGGATACACACACACCACTATCGCGTCTTGATTGTCTAGTTGCCGCCGTGTCTTCACCCCCAAAACCTTTTAGTGCGGTGTTTTGTAACTAAGGATACTCTAATCAGTAAAAGGGGGCTCGAGAAGATATGTTCCCAGAGCGGTAGTAGATATGTAACTGCAAACACTTCTGTCAGTTCTCCTCGTGAGTAAAAAGAATCTAAAGTCTCTTGTCCTCCTTCCTTGGGTGTTGCTTATGAAATGTTCTTATTGGCTTTTACTTTTTAAGTGCGTTCAATCGCTTGCACCTCGTCAACTCGTAACTTGTATCTCAAGGCACCACTCTATTAGTGTTATTAGTTTGCAGCATTACAGTATTTACTTTTTTGTTCTTTTTCCAAGTTCTGGTCACACTCTCAGCAAAGCAAAGAATGAATTGCCTCTTCCGCCCCCAGCCAGTGAAATGACGAATGCTTGAAACAAAGTGTTACACCAATTTTTTGAATTAGGAAGAAGTGAGTTTCTCACGGCGACTAACCATTTCTTGCGGATGCAGGTCCATCATGGCAAACCTGTACTACCTCAGCCAAGCAGATGGAGTGGGCGAGTGGAGGACGAAGGAGGCCAAAGACCTGTCGGATCTGGTCCAGAATAGATTCACCTACTTGCAGGTACTCGGAAAATAACGCCTGGGCTTTCTTCTTTCCTCTCTCTCTCTCTCGCTCGCTGTCGCACATTCGCTTTTTGCATGTCAAATTTCCCCGCAACAAAATGTTACATCCGGGGGAGACCCGTGCAAATGTTTCTCTTTTGCATAACTTGCCAAAGCCCTTATGCATTTTTGTCGCCGTCTTTCACACCCTCTTGTCTCATTTGCACCATCCATAACTGTCGGCATCGCTTTCGTACGAGGAGCAGGTGAGAGTTGCGATAACGCACTTTCCCGGTGCTCGAATTCTTGACTGCTGGGGTGTTTGTTGCTTGTCAGCGCTTTATGAAAACACGCGAAATGCGGGGAAATAGATGCACTTGAAAGATGCGCTAAATGACAGCCCGGCACAGGAATACCAAAAAATGTATATTGAGGTTCTCTACTCGTGTGTGTCGTACTTGTACCGAGTACTGTAGTACCCAAATTGATCGATAAAATTCCATCAAGCGTGCATTCTTGTACCCGAAAATGTTCATATCCCCCATAATAAATAAAAAAAAATAACTTGATGTGACCTGCAACCCTATTGGTGTAGCAACATACTCATCACCCATTGGTGTGAATAGAATAGAATAGAAAAGGATACATTTATAGTTGTTGTATAGCTGGTATACAAATAAAATAGGAGCACGTTGCAGATTAATGCGTGTTTTAAAAATATGAACAGTCATATAATGATAATAACATATAATAATAATAATATTTGAATTATGTGTGATGTCTTTTTATGTTCACTAAAATAATCTATCAAACAAAAAGAGATAAAAAAAAAGATGCTATTGTAGTATTGTTTTTCATTTTAGAACTGCTATTTAACAGTATTCTGTTAGTGTTGAAAATATCCATCCATTTTCTATAAATATGTTGGGACTAAAAATGCAGGCATGTTCAGTCCGTTAAAGAGAGGATGTTGCTGTTGGCAGACAATGACAAAAAAAATGCAATAACATTGCGTAAATATGCGGCTTGTCGTCCAGTGCGGCTTATCCGTGACAAAAATAATGTTTTGCTCATATTTTGCTGCTGCGGCTTATAAACAGATGCGACTCATAGCCCGGAAAATACGCTATTTGAGTTGAAATGTAAATCACATATTAGCTCCGAGAAGAAACCATAAGATGAAAATCACGACCGTCGCCGTGAAGCGACAACGTATACGTCACACTTCCACCTTAGCGCACAAACGCAAGGACGCCCACCCCCGGTCGGCACGCTCCCGTTCCTCGGCGGAAGCGGCGCGGCGTTCGCGGTGGCACGCTGCGCCCTGCAGCATTAATGAGCCGGCGTGTTTGATGAAGAGGACCTCGTCAGCCCGGCTGGGCGGAGACAGCCCCACTAACAGCTGCTGTCACCGCTGCTGAGGGATCACACCGCTCCACCAGCTGCCATTACTAATTTATCACACACACACAAACACAGCTACGGTTATGCACAGATGGGTTCGCGCGCACACACCTGCGCTAGTCATTTTCCGCGTTTGCACAGCGACGCCTCGTGTGTGTCTTGTTTTAAACGACACACCGCTAACCTACACACTTCCGCACGCGCACTTGCCCGCCGTCTGTGCCACCCGCGGTATTCTCTCCCCTCATTCCTGATTTAAGTAATTCCATGTCTGCCGGCTCCATCTGTCCACTCATACAGCGAACATGGCAGCTCCTTTCCAGAGTCTTCTGTCAGACAAGCTTTTTTGTCACTTTTGCCTTTTGACGTAAAGTGCAGGTGAAGGGGCGGCTTTGCCCCGTGTCACGTCTGCCTGGAAAGCTTTCAGCGGAAGTTAATGCCGACGTACCTAAATCATTCCTCTCAGTACGGCTTATTCAAAGATCATCTCTGAAATAGGTTTTTTAGACACGTACAGTAGGCCCCCGGTTTACGGGATTAAGCCGTTCCGCGGTTGGGATCGTAACGCAAATTTGCCGCATGGCGGGCAATACAAAACTATGTTAACTCTTGTGGCATTATGTTACGAATTATGGAAATTACTTTGATGTTTTTTTTTTATAATATAAAAAAGGAATTGCAAAAAAAAACATTTGGGAGCTGAAATTTCCAGCAAATTAATAAAAGATGTAAAATCTCAAAATGCAAAGGTTCTGACGTTTCTGTGATTGTGAAGATTTTGTGTACAAAAATAATCATCGTCCAAATTTTGGACCATACAAAACCACTATAATTACAATTTTTGAGATGCATTTTAATATGATTAATTACGTTGATTTTCCTGCAATTCTTTGCAGCATGCCATTGAGCAGCAGCCAAACTATGTCAGCAAACAGAACATTTTTTGTTTCACCTCAAGACAGTAGGTGGCGGTAGAAACCAGTTAATGGCTATGTCTTAAAGTGTCATCATCACTTAACTGTTTACAAAGACAGACCATACCACGCACAATAAATACAATATTGAAACCACTCACACGAAATATTCTTTAGGCAGCCATCTTTGTGACCCCGTACGCCGACCAATAGCAGACCAGCCTTGTAGTGATGTAACAGTGACACGTGTAGTGATGTATGAGCGTGTTGTCCCTAGTAGATACGCGTGCACACTGACTGCCATGTTTGATTTTTTTTTAAGTTGTAAGGTGAAAAAATGGTGTAAAGAGGGGACAAAAAAATAACTTAAGGCATGGGCGTCGTAAACAGGGGGTCCACTACATTATGGAAATGTTACTTTTTTTGCTTGTATGTCAAAATAGTCGTTTCTCCAAGAGTACCTGTCCATATTTCTTCAATTGCTCATTAATTCATTCACCTTATGATATGTGCGCCTTACATATGACAACAGTTTTAAAATAGACCATTCATTGAAGGTGCGCCTTATAGTGCAGAAAATACGGTAACTTCGAAATAGCTCGTCAACCGACCCGTTAAGTGAAAGCTCGTGTGGCTAAATGCCTCGATGTATAAAGTGGTGGCTGCTGAAGGGGACAACCAATGTTGGATGAAATATATTTTCACTTTATGAAGAATTAATCCATTCCATCTGTTCAAGCGGGCAAAGAATCCATCCAAGCTTTGTAACGTTGCCATATGGGTTGTATGCACGTCTCTTTTGATGTACATTACATGTGCATCGCCAGTCCAATCGCAAACAAAAATAAAAAGAGTGCCAAGGAAAACCCAGCAGGGTGCTTTGGTTGGAGTCCAATATCAAGCAAGTCTGTTGGTTTTATTGTCAAACAAAGCGGTGACTGACTGCATCCTCCAAGTGTATTTGGACTAAGCTTTTAGTTTATAGCCAAACATCCAGTTTAAGACACGCAAGTCAAGGTTGACCTCATTTTAAGTCTCGAGTTTTTACAAGAGCAAGCGCGTTAAGTCAGCAACTTTTTTTATAGACCGTCACATTTTCTAAAGTTTGTAACTGTCAAGCGAAATCCTGCTGCTGATAGGAGTGGCGAATTGTATTCTTGCTAGCATGTATTTAAGAAAGAGGGGCACTATTTACTTGCACAATGCTACCTTGATGCAGAATGACAAATTAAAAACCCGTCAATGTTGTTCTAAAATTTTGCTGAGTCTGTTTATGATCCCAGAAAATGCCATGAAGTTTTTTTTATAAAATTATGACTTGTTTACTAGTATGAACAACAAATATGTCCACCAGTTTTTTTGTTGTTTTTTTTTTTTTACTAGATATCCCTTGTTTTGACCCTTTTGTTTCTCTGTGTATTACATTTTTTTCAAATGTAAAATGGCAAAACAAAACAGAAGATATTTGCAAAATACGAATAGTAAAAATGTATTTGTTTAAAAAAAATGGTAACATTACAGATTAATTATCTTTATAATTGCTATTTTTATTACGGGGCTTGGTACGTGTTTGTGTGGGTTTTCCCCAGGTGTTCTGGCTTCCTCCCACATTACAATATGTGCATGCCGGGTTAATTGTAAACTCTAAAATACCCGTAGGTGTGATATTGAGTGTGAATGGTTATTTGTTTATATTTGACCTGCAATTAATGGGGTGTGCATTGCCTCTTGCAGATGAGATGAGATAGGCTCCATCTTACCTCGTAATTATTATGACACTAGATTAATAGATTTGCATTTTTTTTTTCTTGAATGACATCTTTATATTAGGTATCAGACACTCCAAGGAAGGTATTTTTTACATTTTGATTTCAGTAATGATTGGACAGTGGACCCCCGCCATACGAAATTACCGTATTTTTCGGACTATAAGCCGCCACTTTTTTCTCATGATTTGAGCCCTATGGTTTATAGTCCAGTGCGGCTTATCTGTTGTTTTTTATGATTATCTTTTTGCTAGCCACCAGCAAGCAAATGTGTGTATCTTTTCGAGGTTTCAATTTATGGAACAACTATGAAATAGAACTGAAAATTGAATGAATTTATGAATCTATCAAACAAAGGGAGTTTAAAAAAAAAGATGTTGATTAGTTTAGTGAACATAAAAACACATTGCACATAATTCATCATTCATAATTCATTTTCAGTTCTATTTCATAGTTGTTCCATGTGCTTGCTGGTGGCTAACAAAAAAAATAAATAATAAAAAAGAACAGATAAGCTGCACTGGACTATGAGCCACAGGGCTCAAATCATGGGGAAAAAGTTGCGACTTATAGTCCGAAAAATACGGTACTTTATTGTCCCTCAAGTGCTTTAACACATGATTAATTAGCATCTATCCTACACACATCAACAGAATTCTCAACAATCAATAACTCAACTGTTACTTTACGGCCGACTCCATTTTTTACGGCATTGATTGATATAGCACAGCGTAATAAATGACCCGCGTACGTCAATTTGATTCCCCGCCGTGGCGTACTGCATTTTGTGCAAAATCCCTTTTTGATTCTGCGACTGGATGATTTCTCATATCCATTTCCTTTTCGACCATTTCCCGCGTCAACAACATCAAGCGCTTTACATAAAGCGAATGACTCCGTTTAAACGGTCTTCGCACAGTTCACCTGTTAGCGTGGCTGTGGTTATTTTTTAACCACGGGCTTTAGTATTCTTCCACCGAGGATACACCGAAAGTGTGAACGCTATGCAGCACATGTTAATCTCTTGCTCCTTTCATGGCTTGCTCTCCAAGGTCAGTTGAGTATGCAAGACGAAACAAAAGCTCCCTGTGAGTCTGCTACTGTAGATTATTGGTATGCGAGTCCCTCCCGCTTTGAATTCATGCATCCCTACATGAAAAGTCAACGCAGCGCACGCACAAAGCAAGTTTGACTTCATGGAGCGTTTTTTTTTTTTCCTCGTTTTTTGTCGTAGCCCCCTCCTCCTCTTCCTCATCCGCTCCGAAATGCGAGAGGAATACTGTGAACTCCTCACAGCTGTAGCAACCCTAATGAGGAAAATACTCCCATCAGCCATGTAATTGCTGTTTAGGAAGGCGGTTGGCACCGGGATTGCCGAGTCGCAAGGTTGTGATACTGAGCTATAAAACAGCCCGTGTCACTCTGCCGGCTCGCTTTTTATCTTTTTCCCTTAGCTGCTTTCTGTTTCTTTTCCCCTTGTGGTATTCAACGCCTTTTTTATCATAGGAAAACTAATTCATGAGATGGGAAGAAAAAATAAGTTTGGGTAAGACAAGGGAAGCGGAAGTCTGAGGAACTAATGGAGCTATGGGGAAAGGTGAAATGCGGCGGAAGCCGTTCACTCGTTCTATACCATTGACGGCGATAGGCGTCAATGATAAGCACATGCTCAAATGTCAGCTTATCAATTGGATGAATCCCTTTAATGTGACCTAGCGCAGTGGTTCTCAAATGGGGGTAGCAGTACCCATGGGGTACTTGAAGGAACTTCAGGAGTTACTCGAGATTTTAAATAAAACAACAAACACATGCAAAAATCCTTTAAAAATAATGATTGGATGAAATAATTGTTTCAGGTTGATAAAATCACATTTTATGTTCAGTAGGTTATTCAATTTCATGTTTGTAAAAAGCCAAATTTTACCCCGAGAATGGCTCGACCCAATTTGTCATGTGCCACCTCTCGTTACCTGTCAAGTTTATGATTTATTTTTGTCTCTACTAAGATCCCAAAATAGGAAACTTTGTTGACTATTTTTCCGTGGACAAATATTTATAATTATTTCTTTTTGAGAACACGTCTGACACTTTATGTTGATATTTTTTTGTGGGACAAATATTTATTAATTATTAAGTTAATGAAGAGGAAGCTTTATGTTGAATATTTTTCAGTGGACAAACATTTATTTAAAAATATTCATTATTGAGAATAGGTCTGACACTTAATGTTGATTTTTTTTGGTGGAATAATATTTATAAATAATCAATTTATTTCTTTTTGACAACAGATTTATCTATGATCCAAAAGAGGACACGTTAGGTTGGTTATAATACAAAAGAAGTTTGAAAGGGCCTACAGTTTAGACACTGATGAGATGTTTTAAGTCTTTTTTTTTTTTTTTTTTTTGTTTACCCAAAAATGCTTTGCGCTGTTAAGGGGTACTTGGCTGAAAAAATATCTCACAGGGGGTACATCACTGAAAAAAGGTTGACAACCACTGATCTCCAAAAATGATTGCTGCTACACGCTGGCTATCGTATGAAACTCGTTTCAATCTCGGCATTGAAACGAAAATTGGACGATTTTTGTTTTCTGATATTTTCTTCTGTTTTTAAATCTAGAAAAGCTGCAAAGGATTTTTCTCTACCTCTGTGGCATAGTTTTACAAGCACACAGTTGAACTACATTGCCGGGGGTCTATTTTCATCCATCGAGTAATATGAGCTTGCACGTATTTATGGAAGCGGACCTGTGTGTATTAATTGGCAGAGAAAACAACGACATCCCCTTGTCCTTTGTAATAATGGAACTCGTCACCAAGTGGAGCCGTAAGGATCGTTGTTGCTGCTAATGAGGTTTTTTTTTTTTTTACTTCTTTTTTGTTGCAGCAGCAACAAAGATCAATGGCATACAGGGAAAATATGTAATTTTGTTTTGCTGTCCGGTGAAAATAATAAATCAGAGTAATTTCATTTACTCTCCAGGCAATAAAGTGTAGGCTAGGATTATCAGGGAGCAGAAAAAGCAGAGCAAGGTTACCGAAAGGGTCATGCTAAATGAAATAAAGGTAACAAAGCAAACAAGATAAGTCGTCGTGCGTTATTAAAATTCAGGGAGCGGCCCTTTGGATGAGCCCAGATGAAGGTCAGGCAATAAGATGTATTGAAAACGTTGTGTTTTCTCCTAGAACCCTCCGGACTGCAGTAAGGCCAGGAAGTTGGTGTGCAACATTAATAAGGGTTGCGGCTATGGCTGCCAGCTCCATCACGTCGTTTACTGCTTGATGATTGCCTACGGCACCCAGCGGACGCTCATCTTGGAGTCGCACAACTGGCGCTACGCCCCTAGCGGCTGGGAGAGTGTCTTCCTTCCTGTCAGTAACAGCTGCACCGACCGCTCCGGTGTCACCACCGGACACTGGTCAGGTACGTCCGAATGTTTTCGGTCGCAAGCTCGTACAGAAGATGCATATGACATCGGCGATCAGCTGCGTATGCTTTATATGTGTCAATACGCTGCATATATCATTTTGGGGTCTTCGAATTTTGGAATTATCATAATACTTCAGTCTGCTTTGCAAGACAGAATAATAAAGGGAGACCAAATGTCATTTTTTACATGTATTTATTGTTATTTTTTAATTAAGTTTTGAATCATAAGGAACATGACTTTTCCCACAAAAACAGCATGTGGACAACTGAAATATTTGAAGCTCGCTATGAATTATAATGCTTATTTCAACATATACAAAAAAATGCAATAAAACTAACAAAGGCGTGATATATTGTCATTTCACAGGAAATGGCTGTACCAAAATATTATGTAAAAAAAACCTTTGCCCAAATGAAACATATTAATAAGTCTCCATACATTTATGACAAGCAAGATATGGAAATACATTTATCAAGTGAAAATCAAATCATACCAGTTTTCAAAAACGTGAAAAGACTGTTGCTATGTTGGCCAATCTGCTCAATTGGGTCAAGGCGAAATTTCTTTCAGTCTCTTTGTAAAGGGCCAATGGAAGCTGCTTAGCTCTGTTTTTGATAGATAGATAGATAGATAGATAGATAGATAGATAGATAGATAGATAGATAGATAGATAGATAGATAGATAGATAGATAGATAGATAGATAGATAGATAGATAGATAGATAGATAGATAGATAGATAGATAGATAGATAGAGAGAGAGAGAGAGAGAGAGAGTGTGTACGGCCGTATATTCTTGCTGAATTAAGAGTCCGCCCGTCCTTCCGTTTGTGCTGCTCAAGCTAAAAACAAACGGTGTACGAAGGCTCTGGCTAAGCAGAACGATGCAATTCCTGTAAAAGCACTTTGGCAGCTAATGTATGAGCAGGAGGCTGCTGCTCAAAGCTTTCATTGCCAAGAAATCCTGTGACTTGAGAGTGCAATAAAAGAGTCGGCGCAGCTTTATGTTGTGAAAAAGGTTTGTCCGTCAACTGTGAACCAAGGCTGCTTCTCATCAAGGATGGTGCACAGGTTATTAAGTCCGCGCAAGACTGAATGGCTTTCTAGATAGAGTGGTCAAAGGTTAGAACATTGTTACATTAGAGCCTTGTCCTGTGCTTCTTTAGAGCTTAATGGCTAAAGAAAATGTATCAAATTTGCGAGGGATTCCCCCTTTAGCCTTTATTGCTGCTGCACTCACCGCTAAGATGCCCTTGGTCATCCCGCTCCATCTCCGCTGCGAGCAACCCACTTTTGCGCCAGGTGTGTGTGCTTGCTTGCTGTTTTCACAGGGTTAAAAACACATCTGATTTATATACTTTTCACAGAAACACAAACGCAGCCTTTTTAAAGTGCCTGGTGCAGTCAATCTAACTTGTTAAGAAGAACCTTGAGAGAGGTATTAACTTTACTCGGCGAGGCCTGGCATTTCGCCTGGCCTGTTCAACCTCTTCAAAGTCCGCCAATCGCAAGGTTAAGTGGAGTTTGTGTTCTTGGTAACTTGCTCTCAGGCAGCATTTCCACTACTTTGTCAAACAATTCAGTTTGCTTTGCTCCCACGTGGCACCATGACTTATTGTGTAAAGTGATCTTGACAGAGTAATAAAAAAACAAACAAAAAAGCAACGCAATCAGATATAGTGTGTCGGATATGTTAGATATGAGGCAGCAAAACGATAGATATGATCTGTCTACCCTGTCGGTGTGATCTTAAAGTCATTGAAACTGATGAGGAACAGTGCATGAATCATTCTGTCCAACTCTATTGTACCAACGCAAAACATGTGGCTAAGGACTAGTGGAGGCAAATCTACAGGGAATGCACATTAAAATCGGTAATCTTTTGGGGAATAGAACTGAAATACTGCACTAGGCTGGTGACCAGACAGGTATCAGCCATGCACATCAGTGTGAGAGTTTGAATGTCATATGCATCGTAATACCACACAATGAAATTCTTGTTCTGTTCACTTCCCTGAGTGGACTACATTCCATAATCGAGCAAATAGTAAGGTAGGCAATAAAACAAAAATTGTGAATTTTGAATGGATTTAACGCGGAGGGTATTGACTTCTAGTAGGCTTTTAGTTGGGCATGTTACTCTTGTGTTTGGTGCAGTATTCTAATAATCTAACAAAGTGTGTCTTTTTTGTCTTTCTAGACATGCGGGCATTTTCAATCTGTGTTGAAGGCATTTATAGTTATAAACATTTAAATAGCATGTACATTAAGATTGGTGATGAGATGAAAACATTGAATGAAGAGTATCTAAACTTTTTGGCCTTTTTCGAGCGTCGCAAAATTCTTGTGATTTTTCAGCAGTATATTTGCACAACAAATTGATTTTTAGAAATGACCTGATCAAGTGTTGTGATTTATGAATAATGTGGGGATTAGAAGTAAACAGGCAGCGCTGGTAAAACGAAGTGCAAGAGGCTGCAGTTTTATGGGAAGATTGACACGGGCTTCTGTCTACACACAGCTTGTGTTTACCCCCACCTCGAAAAAAAAACAGGAGGGTTGCACAGATCAACAGAGTTGTCTGCCTACAGGCAAACAAAGACTTTTAAGAGAATCCAGCTTTCTTAAACTGCCGTCGACGCCTCAATGAGATTTCAAGTGGTAGCGCTCCTTGACAAATATCAAATGGGCGGTTCAGGATCGTCCTCCCTCACACTTCTTTTTTTTTTTTAACAACTTCTGTTGACAGTGTTCAGGCCGGGTCATTTATACGGCGAAATGGAAGAGCTCAGACAAAAGATCAATGCGCTGATAAAATAGGTTACGCTACCGTCGCGCATGTAGCGGGATCATTTATTAGTATTGAGTTACGGATCGAAGATATGATTGCTGGATAGTCTTACAGTGAGAAAGAAAAGTGTTTGCCTGGGCAAAACGGACAAATCTGAAGCGTTTGCAAAAGGCGATAAGTGAATTGGAGGATTTTACTATCAGGCCGCGGCCGCCCGGCCGTCTCATTTGCTATCGCTTCCTCTCTCGTCGCTTCTTGTTCTCGCCGTCGCCTCCTTTCTGCTCTTCATTTTTCTCCCGGCACCTCATTTGACTGCTGCTCTCCTGGGCTCTTCCTTCTTATCTGCCGCGCTCGGGGTGCCTCGCCTCTCTTATTCCGCCGCCTTTCATACGTCCTTTTCGACTATCTGCTCTCTCTTTCTGCGCTATCTGTCTCTCCAGCCTCCTATAGATCCATATACGCCATCTGGCTGCCCCCAGCCTACAGCTTATTCGCCGCGTACGTCCCGCATTCTTATTTGGCGGGGGTTTTTAGAAGCAGGTCGTCTCGCCCGCCGCAGGGAGCCGGTGACACGTCGGCCTCGCTAATGTGAGCCTGTTGCTACCTGACGAGGTCCCCGTTGTCGTGTCGGTTTCATTAACGGTAGACAAGTGGAGCGCGGGGCCGCCGAATGAGGCCGGAGGAATGCGGAACGTCTTTGTAATCTTACTCTTTCGAATGTGTGGCCTTTGTCTGTGTGTTTTGTTTCATACGCTCAGTGGTTCTCAGATGGGAGTACCCGAAGGAACTTCAGGGGGTACTGGAGATTTTCAATAACCCAAACATGCAAAAATCCTTTAAAGATAATTATTTGTTGAATTAGGAAAATATAAGTTCATAAAACGCATTTTTTGTTCAGTAGATTATTCAAATTCATGACTGTAAAAAGGCAGATTCTCCTCCATAAGTTCGATCCTAACTTGTCACATGCCGCCTCTCGTTACCTGTCAAGTTCATGATTTAATTAATAAAATAAAAAACATTCTCAACATCTCATGCTGCTGCGTTACTGGCAACATCTTTAAGAGTTTTTTTTTTTTTTTAATTATTCGTTTCCTCCAAAAAACAAAATAATGCAACACATCTCTGTGATGAGAACAGGTCTGACATTTTATGTTGATAATTTCGGGGGACAAATATTTATTAATAATCAATTATTTTTTGTGGAGAGTTCAACTGTAATAACAAAACAAGACACATTTTTTTGTGGAATAATATTTGTTTCTAAGTATTTCTTTTTGAGAACAGAACTTTATGTTGATCATATTTTTGTGGACAAATTTTTATTTCTAATAAATTTAATGATTTATTTTTGTGAAAAGATCTCTATGAAACCCCAAAACAAGACGCTTTATGTTTAATAAATTTCTGTTGACAAATATTTATTCATAATTCTTTCTGACACTTTATATTGTTTTGGTTTTTTTTTTTGTGGAACAATATTTATTAATAATTAAGGACATTCTTTTTGATAACAGATTTCTTTGATGATCCAAGACGACACTTTAGATAAAATATTTTTTGTGGACCAATACAAATTAACTTTGAAAGGGTCTAAAGTTGAATAAATCAGACACTGATGGCATGTGTTTTTTTAACCAAAAATTCTTTGCACGGGTTAAGGGGTACTTGGCTAAAAAAGATATGTCACAGGGGGTACTTCACTGATAAAAGGGTGACAACACCTGCCCTATACTTAGCAATTCTTTGGATGGTCACAGTAGGAAAGCTATTTGGTGTGGGCTTTATGGGAAAAAGCCCAGTTGAGTTTATTCACGACCCACCTTCTTTAAATAGCGTTGTATTGTTAACCTACTTTTGTTAAGAGTATCCCCGAGGATGCGAGGCATTTATAGGAAGGGGGAATGAATTGTATATGCATCTGCAACTGGGTATTTTCGTCAGGAAAACATATAGCTTCAGGGGGTCGGAATCAAAGATAGCGAAAAAGTCATTATGGGACCAGCCTGTTTCTTCCCGCACATGGGAAATTGCACCAAACAAAACAAAAAAGATGGGATTAAAAGTAAAAATAAATGCTATTCGCTCGCCTGCAGGGTGACTGTCTATGGAAAAAACGTCGGTCTTTGGAAAATGGCTTAGATTTTCATAGGCGCACTAATTAGCGGATAGAAGAAACTGTGATGAAAAAGAAGTATTAGTGTCACAACAAGGTAATGTCATTCTAAATACTTTAGTTAATCTTCAACAGCCAACTAACTTGCGCATGATGTTAAAAAGGAGCAGTCGTTGAGTTATACGGTTATAATGGTCGCCCAAATAAAACTTATATACTCCGATGTAATTGAGCCTTCTACGTATTAACTGGTGTATATTTTTGGGACAGATACAAAATTGTGGAGCGCGTATCAAAGAACTCATTTCTTAGAGCCGACAACCGATTAACTGAATGTGAAACGTTTTTGTTTTACTTGCGAATGTTTAGGCAAAGAGGGGCAATGCGTAATTAGACGAAGATGGCTTATTCCTGAGAGAATGTGACTTGGTTCATTTGCAAAGTGACTGGAAGAAGCATCATGTTTGTTGTTTGGTGTTACTCTTGTCTCTTTGGATTCAGCTTCTGAAATATGTATGAAGCCTTCTAGGTGAAAGCTTTTGGATCTAATTGAGTAGCTGTGGGTGGAAGAACAGTCCATTTGTGCCATGTCTTGAAGCAATGATCATCCCTCTATATGCATCATGCCAACATTGTTATATAAGCCATCGGCACCCCTTGTTTTATATATATATATATATATATATATATATATATATATATATATATATATATATATATATATATATATATATATATATATATATATATATATATATATATATATATATATATATATATATATATATATATATACAGTCGGCCCCCGGCTAACGAGCACCCTGATTTACGAACAATTCGCCTTACGAGCGTGGATCAGGGAGATTTTTGACCTCCGCTTACGAACAAACCTCTCGCCTTACGAGCAATTCGACATGCCGGCCATTGAGTATGTAGAAATGTTCTAGTTTAATTGCATCGATACAATCAACAATAGTGACATCATCAGTAGATACTTGTGGCAGTAACGTGAACGCTATTGCTCTTACAACGTCACACTGACTGTCTCACTCACGGTGTCTAAATATATTACCATTTGAGTGTAGTGTTTGTACAGCTAAAGGGAAAAACAGCTGACATGAAATTAAATGTGCCGATTGCAGGACAAAGAATTGTCATTGGTTTAAATGTGTGTTTTTTTTTAAATTAATTGTCAATACATTCCAACCGTTTAAAAAAAAAAGTGCGAATAATTATCAGTCAGTCACGGAGATGCGAATATGCTATTGGTCGATTAAGGTCACCCGGTCTCACTCACGGAGATGCTATTGGCCGGCGTCACACGGCAATCACAGAAATGCCGATATGCTATTGGCCGAACGCCTTTATCTAGCTTGATGGGACAGGATGGAAGGAAGGAGAGAAAATTAGTGAAAAACGGAATGTTGTGAAGACTTTGCAAACTTTATCTGTTAGACATAGCTTCTAAAATTACTAGCAGCGGTAAAGAAAGAAATAAGAGGATGATGTTTTAGTATCTGCGTGATTTGCACCCTGACTGAAAGAGTTACTGTAACACTGTAAGACCAATAGGATATCTATCGCCGTGTTAACTTTGAGCGTTGGACTCTGCCCCCCTCTGCTTACACCCAGCTCAAGTCTCGTCGTTTCAAAAGTAGAAGCTATTTATCCATTGTATTTATTATATAATGCAAGTGTACAGCAGATTATGTCACTCAATTTTAATATATGTACGATTAACGGATTAAGTTCGTAACCCGGGGGCCCACGCGTATATGTGTGTGTGTGTGTGTGTTGGTTTGTTTTTATTTTGAAGTTGTTCCCAGCGGTGTTTCGCAGTTTAACTTAACTTAAACCTTTGCATGCGACTTCGATTACAAATAACACATTGTTGTTCTGAAATCATGTTCAATTTAAGGTGCGGAAAAAAAAAAATGGTGCCGGTCCATGGATCAACTGGTACCATGCCGCATGGGCCCCACCAGAAATATTGTTTTGTAACTGATTTGGTTTATCTTTTAACATTTATAGATCTGTGCTTTTTTTTGGCTTGAGCTTTGTTTTTTGGCGCCACCCCTGGCTGCTCTTGATACTACATTTTGTAGTGAGGACAGATGGTGTGGCTTGAGTTGAGACCAGTCACTGTTGGTGACACACTCTCTGTGAAATCTGGCCCTCGAGTGTCTGTAAGTTGTACTTCCTTTGTAAGAATGTTGTCATTTATGATAATATGCCCAAAATGTGTTTGTTTGTCGATCCAACAATTGTGACTGTGGATAACATGCTAGCTATATTTCTTATTTTCAGAACGTCACATAGTGCTGCCTTGTATGCATTTAGCTACTTCGCTTTTTTTGTTTGTGCCAGGTATCTCCCGTTAGCATATGCAAAGGTTTTTCAATGATAAGTAACCATTTGCATCTAAGTGACGTTTTATATTGAAATGAATTGCACTTGTAATTCGCTTATGATTGATTTAATCAATGTAATTTGTGTACAATTTTGTAGGATATAAATCTTGCATATGGGACTTACCTTAATAACTGAGTTCTAGCGATAAATACCAACTGACAGGTATTTTTAACTGTCCATTATTCCACCCGTTCCATCTGTGTTTAAAAAAAAAACAATGCAAATTGCATGCCTTTTTTTCATGCCTTTTTCACCCTTCTTATAGTATGTAGTCACCACATGAGTCAGCATGGCAACATGCAAATTGAGGCTTGCCTTTATTTCTGCCCTTGTCCCTAACATGTTTTTATGGACCCATCATGTTTGAGGCAGATTTTACGCGCTCTCTGTCGTTTATTTAGGAAGTGCGCAGATGTTGTTTATCGCTGTATTAGGACTTGTCTCTGCTTTGGCGCCCTCAAACCTGATTATCTGCAAAGGTGGGATAAACACACGCACACACACGTTTTCTCAAGGTTTATAACAGAAAGAAAGTGGAAGGTTGTCTTCCAGGCGTTTCCCCGCTGGTAAAATGAGATTATCTGTGCTGTGTGTTTGTGAGTTTGCAGTTTATTGTTATTTTTATAGACTCTCATCAGTTGTTTACCTTTTGCATGCATGCCTGTTGTGTCTTCAAGCATGTGCGCGTACACTTAATCGTGCATTAACGTGGTGGCCGTAGTGTGTGTACGTGATGTGTATGTCGCAAGTTGTGGCAGTGGCCCAAGGGTTTTTGCTACCCGCAAAGGTGACCTTTATAATCAGTCCGGCTCAAACGTTTGCCCCCGGCTTCTGCCAATCTCCGCTCGGCCTGGACGCGCCAATGGCCAAGCACCGCCGCCCCCATCCCCTCTACAGCGTATCTTAAATTCGAAGTAACACTTGGGGAAGTTTACTACGGAAGTCGGCCTCAGTTGAAACAAACAAGGGTTCTACGCTTGGCTTGGAAATTACATTCATAGTTTTGCCGCTTTCCCGATGACACATCGAGAGATCATTCACTGCTGGCGCAGTTAAATCGTCGTGCAGTATTTTGACCATTTTTGAGTGATTTTCTTCCATGCTATTCTCGCAATATTTTAACCAAGGGATGGCACACTGCTGGTAGTGTGATAACTAAGTTGTTGTGCCATGTTGAACTTTGACGTGTTTTCCCCATCTAGGTGAAATTTCAGCATCCTAGTGCAGTGTAGTGTACCCCCTGTAAAATATCTTTTCAGCCATTTACCCCTTTCACCAGTAAAAAAACGTCTTTGAGTTAAAAAAAAAAGGACTTAAATCATGCCATCAGTGTCTAATTTGTTCAACTTTAGACGATTTCAAACTTCATTTGTATTAGTCCACAAAACATAATCAATCAAAAATGTCCTCTTTTGGATCATACAAGAAGTCTGTTATCAAAAGAAATAATTGAATTATTAATACAAGTGTCCTCTTTCTGGATCATTGTGGGGATGTGTTCTCGAGAATAAATCATTAACTTGACAGGTAACGAGAGGTGGCATTTGATAAGTTGGGTCCAATCATTCTAGTACAGGGGAGAATCTGACTTTTTACAATCACGAAATTGAATAACCTACTGAACATCTCGAGTACCCCCTGAAGTTCCTCCAAGTACCCCCATTTGAGAACAACTGCCCTAGTGTCTTCTCTCAATGCTTTCCTCTTGATGTGAAATGCATTTAATGGAGTGATCAAAGGATCGCACAAAATACCACCCAAAAGTTCGATTGTCGACGTCTGTAGCCGTCAGCATTTATGAATGAGTTAATAATGACACATTTTTCCTGAAGTCATTATTCACAAGGCATTGTTTTTTCAGGGGAGGCCCACGATAAGGATGTCCAGGTTGTGGAGTTACCTATAGTGGACAGTCTTCACCCTCGCCCCCCCTACCTGCCTCTGGCCATTCCGGAGGACCTGGCGCCGCGTCTCCACCGCCTCCACGGTGTACCCTCCGTCTGGTGGGTGTCCCAGTTTGTCAAGTATCTGGTGCGGCCCCAGGCTTGGCTTGAGAAAGAGATCCAGCAGACCACTGCGAAACTGGGCTTTAAACACCCCATCATAGGGTAAGACCGCTCAGCCGCCATTTTGTTGTTGTTGTTGTTGTTGTTGGGTTTGGTGTTTTTTTTTCTCAACCTTTCTGAGCAATTCCTTGAGGTGTTTACAGTATTTGCATTGGGCTCCTATCAGTGTTTCAAAGCAAACAGAAGGCCTAGTAATTAGCAAATTAAAGACATAGCTTCAGGGACCGTGGTGGAGCTTTTGCTGAGGTTAATATTAGGTTAATACAATAGTTTGGAAAGGAACAGAAATGGGCCTATTTTATTCTTTGTCTTCTCCAGCCTATTAAATAATCCAGTTCTCTTATTTAATTATTACCTGCTGCTAAAAAACAGAAACCTATAACATTGTTCCAAACCTAAATATTTGAAATACAGTCCTCATTACTTTTAAATATTTGCACTATATACTATATGTACACTTATTATATTGTAAGTTTAGAGATGTTTATGGAAAGAGTTTCTCGACACAGACGAAGTGTAGGTGGTGCCAACTCATGTGGTCCTGACTGGTGGCCCCATCAACGTGTTCCCTAAAGTGTTTGCTAGAGTGCCAGATCAATTTTGTGAAGCTGCCGAGCTGAGATTTGGCACATGCTTGGTTTTCAGTTGAAAAAGTGTGGACGGTGCGCTTTGGGTTTAAAGCAAATCGTGAGGAAGATTGGGTTTGGTTCAGCGATGTTAAGCATGTTCCTGTATGTTACAGCAAGAGAGCTTTTTTTATTATTATATACATGAGTCAACATTTTGCAAAATGTTTTGGTTCCTTTGCAAAACAAATGCCTATGTTTTGTTCTACATGGTTGCATGTTGTCATTAGTGATGCAATTTTCTGTCAAACAATCCAGAAACGAAACAGGTTCTGTTTAACATCAATCCTTTGGAGTTGGTTACTCTGAAAGATACAACCACAAATATAGATCCAAAGTAAATCAGGCACAGATGGCACAGCGCTCTTTTTTAAGTCCCCTCCCTGATCCAGAAATGCTAGTTAAGGGGTACTTGGCTAAAAAAAATATTCACAGGGCGTACATCATCGGAAAAAAAAGATTGCGAACCACCGCCTTTGGGAGTGCGAGACATTGGAGAGAAGCACTGCTCCTCCACATCAAGAGGAGCAAGTGGAGGCATTCCAGGTCGCTCCTTTGGGTGCCTTGTGAACATCTGTCTTCCTGGCAAGGTGATCTGGACCGGTCCAACCGGAATGAGACCTCAGACAGAACCAGGCAACGCTGAAGGGACCGTATGTGGGAGCTGACCCTCGATTGAACATGAGGAGGTGGCCGAGGGACAGGGACGCCCGGGCATTTCAATTTATAACGCTGCCACCTGGACTTGGACTAAAGAAGAAAATGAATGGACGGATGGGTGTTTTTTTTGTTTGTTTTTTTTTCCTCGTTGCATAGCCAGGTGCCCAACTCTGGGAACATTTGCATTTTGCCTGCAAGCCCATTCTCTTGTTGCCGCACTTCCTGCATCAGCTATTATTGTAACCCGCTCGCTGAGCCAGATGGGAGATTTATCATTCAACACCCATGTGCATGATGATGAGCAGAGCTGGCAGTCACGACAAAAACGCCGTATGAGGAACTGACTATCAGCTCCTTTGCTGGGATGGACCAAACTTTTCACAGTGTCCCCTGAGCTTCCACCAGTCTCCAACTACGGAGCGAGTGAATAGTTGAAAGTAAACTCCTAGATTCTGAAGACAATCCTGCTTAAGTAGTCTCTCTTGGTGAAAACTATACTGTACGAACTGTTTAAATTTTTATTCAGGGAAGTACTAACCAGCTAACGCTTTTCGTCCACAGCCATTGATCCACATCTTTTCAGTTTAATTTCATAGTTTTTACTTAAGTCGAAACCTTGTAGAGTTTTGCTTTACCAGTGGATTTTCTCCAGGTGCTAAGCAAAAAAATAAAAAATAAAAAAACCTGCAGATAAACCGCACTGGATTATAAAATGCAGGTCTCAAATCATGGGTAAAAAGTTGAGGCTTAAAATCAGAAAAACACGATAATTTTTTCACAAAAGCATAAAATAGTCAAATGAAAAATATTTCGACTGTTGTAATAGCTTTCCTTGATCCTTGACTAGCATTATTTTACTGGCAAATACAACAGTTGAACAAAACTGCAATCTGGGTCATTATTAAAGCCTTTTTTTTCTTATTGTCTCGTAGAAAATTCTCAAAACTATTTCTGATCTCTCAGATTAGTTGTGCCCATCGTTGCAACGCAGTTTCTGTTTCTATCTATCTATCTATCTATCTGTCTATCTATCTATCTATCTATCTATCTATCTATCTATCTATCTATCTATCTATCTATCTATCTATCTATCTAACAAGATTGAGCATTAACAGGCTGTTAGAGATCTATCTATCTATCCATCCATCCATCCATCCATATATGTTTTTTCTGCAAGCGATCCTAAGTCATCGTGCTTCGCTCATTTCGTTCTCACTCTTGTTCCATTCCGACTGCCTTTGTGTTCCCTTTCATAAGCAGAGCGGCTGCCGTCTCTTTGAGCGCTCCTTGACTCTCCTCCCCTTTATCTCCTCTTTCTTCTCTACTTTCTGACTCATTTCTGATCGCGACTTGCATTTCATTTGTTCTTGCCGCCAAGACTTCTCAGATTTTCGACGCCTCTCGCACCGCTCCCTCACCTACCCCTTGGCGCACATCTGTATTCACGAGCCTCTCGCTCTCGTATAGTTCTCCACACATCTCTTGTTACACTTCTTTGTGTCTCCCACTCCGCCCCTACTCCATGAATGCGCATACCGTACATGTTCCCCCTCTCAATCGCAGAGAAAAGGTTTGATGGCTTCTTCCCTCCGGATCCTCACACATCCACTCGATGAGTTAATGTTGCAGCAAAGTGTCTGTAAGCGCTGTCAGCATTCAGGCTGGATAATAATAATGCGTGTGTACGAATGAGGGACAGTGTGAGGAAGTGTGGAAAAGAGCCATAAGTGAGCAGGTGAAAGTTAAGAAGGCTCGTGGTCCACTCTCTCAAATAAAGCACCATATTGGACCTGAGATAGTTGACAATCGACCAAGCAGACCACATTAAATCTCCCTTGAACGCGTCTTTAAATTTCCATGTCCGTCGGGAATAGGATCAACATGTTCTCTGGAGAATCCAATCTGTGTATCGATTCGGCTCTTTGTCCATTTTCATTGGATGAGGGATTGAAATAGTACTAATGCAGCGTTTTCTCAGGGATGTTTTTTTCAGCGTCAGAGGCAGGTGTTTTGTTGCACAATATTAAATTATTCTAAATTGTAATCATTGGTCCGTCGTTGGTCCGTCAGTCCCTCTGTGTTTTTTTACCCAAAAGTCCGCCACCACTAGAGGGCGACACTTGACTTTTTTTTTCCTGGTCCGTCATTCGTCAGGGGCCGGTCTACTTCTGACTGCAGTCGTACGAATTATTTTTCTGTTTTATCATGCTTTGCGTGACAATCAAATAGCGGATGTCGGTTCTCACTTTAAATTAATTTAAAACTGCCTCCAACACTGACTTGAGAGGAATACATTGGTGGGATTCTGCATAGACGTACTCGACAGAATTCATGAAGATCATTAAAGTAAAAAAAAAAGGTTTCATCTTTTTGTCTTGGTTTTTTTTTTGTTTGTTTTCTCTGAGCCATGCCGCTTTTGAATTATCAACAGTCATGCATCAGGAATAATCATGGCGGGTAAACAAGGACACGTGAAGCAGATCAGTGGAAAGTGGATACATAACCGTAAAGTGCTTTTTCGGGTTTTTTTTTTTTCCCCTTCTAATCTGCACAGCCTCGCCAGTGCATCATGCAACTACTGAATGAGACAATCGTGTATCTTTCTAAAGACTCCTTGCGCTGCTTAGATGAGCGACCCAGTGATGTTTAAATCTTTTTGATAGTCCTCCAAGGTGCTGACGTCACATGCAAATAAAAGATTTATTTGGAGTATATAGAAAGGGTTGTTTTTTTTGTTGTTTTTTTTTGGCGCAAACATGTCTCTAGTGTGGGTGTCTATGAAGTACTCCAATGCACATTGCCAGCGTACTGTCTGAATAGACGCATGCTTTGAAATCATGTCGGGGGCTGGTGCGAGAGAAGTCGGGCGTGGCATCGGGGAAGAGAAACGATGGCAATCACTACAAAGTGAGAGAGATGAAAAGTGGGAGTTGACAAACACCCTTTTTTCTCCCCTCTTTTATTTGTCACCTAAATAAAGGGTCATTCCTCCAGACTGATCTCTGGCCCAGCCTGTTTATTATTCTCTCTCACAAAACTCCAAACTCCTCCAGTCTCAGAGGCAGCCTGGAGGCAGGAGTAACTGGTGGCATCCCTTTAATTAACTGGGAGCTGTCTGACACAGATGGTCAGCTACCTGGCGCAAGACTCAAAACGCTAGTTAGTCATCGCATGCATTTATTTATACAGTGGGAGGGCTATATTCAAACATCCCTTAGGTCATACAATTCGGAATTCAACCAAATGTTTAGTTTTGTGTTCTGGATTCTTCTCATATTACCGAAATACGGTCGTGACAGTCTGCTGCATTTCTGGTTTTAAACTCGAGAAAAAAGTTAGATACAGTATACCGTATTTATCAGACTATAAGCCGCGACTTTTTCCCTGTGATTTGAGCCCTGCGCCTTATAGTCCGGTGCGGCTTATCTGCCAGTTTTTTCCACCTGTCAAGCAAATTTGTGTATCTGTTCAAGGTTTATGGAACGACTATGAAATAGAACTGAAAAAATGTCAATCAATGGCTGTGCTCATAGAGAGTTTTAAAAATATATTAATGAAAATATTTTGAAATATGTCTAAATTGAATAAAATCTTGTATAAAAGTTTGTGAAGTGTAAATTTGTCATACAGTATACAGTATATGTCATTGTATTTATGTGTGTGTGCATATATATATATATATATATATATATATATATATATATATATATATATATATATATATATATATATATATATATATATATATATATATATATATATATATATATGAAATAAGAACAGCATCGAAGCCACTCTGTTATCTGAAAGATGGATGGATGAATGATATAGGTACGATACTATCATTCTATGGCTGTAATTAAAAAAAAAAAACATCCATTGAAATATGCAACTAAATAACAAATCACATAGCAAATTAAATGAACCATGTGGTGTGAAATCACACACAATTAAGGCAAGCAAGCCAATTAGCCAATTGCATGAAAAACTCGACATCATGATTGGAAATGTGTCATCACAAAGGAGCTAATGTTTTTTATTTTCTTTTTTTTTTTGTGGGCGTTAATAGATTTTGCTAATTTCATTCCTTCCTGGGGGCCACGAGTCACAATACAGATGTGGCCGGTTGCTTCCGTAATGCAATAGTTGGAGATGGAATAAAAATTGGGTTTCGTCATCCATCAGTGTGAGGCATGTGAGGGTGTCGGGAGAGGATGTATGTGGGTTCTCCTCTATCCTTCCCTTTTTTTTTTTTACCTTCACATACGCAGTCGCTCGCTCCGTCCTGGATCGCTGGAAGGAATGCCACAGAAATAACCAGAGTGTTGCTTATTTCTGCTCCTGGCTTGTCCTACATATGCCAATTCAAGCAAGGCTGTGCTTCTGCCAACACCTTTTATCGCCGCTATTCATTTGCTGGGCTATATGAGGAAATTGCTTCTGCAAAAATGGAAAGGAGTAAGTAAAAGGATGGTGATATGGTGTTAGTCAGACATATTGGGGAATAAAGTATTGGGACACCTCCAGGGAGCAAGTACGTGCGCTCGGTCAAGCAATTTCCACACCTACAAACTTCTCCTTTGCCGAGTTAACCCAGAAATGTCATTCTTACGTGTTTGTTTGTTCTTTTGTGTGCAGCGTCCATGTTAGGAGGACAGACAAGGTAGGCACGGAGGCGGCCTTCCACCCCATTGAGGAGTACATGTTGCATGTGGAGGAACAGTTCCAACATTTGGCGCAGCATGTCCACGTTGACAAGAAACGAGTCTACCTCGCCACGGACGATCCTTCCTTGCTGCAGGAGGCCAAGACCAAGTCAGTCCCCGACATTTATACAGTATATTTCTTGATTATTTGTATATTTTTTTTAAATCCAATGTCCTCCTTAGACCAAAGCTATTATCTATTATTATTGTTTTCGGTCTATATCTTTTGACTCATTCAAGCTAACTTACGAAGCCCCAGTGTGTTCAATCGAGAACATCGTAACCCAGGGGTCCTTGTATGATATTTTCTGGTGGGATCCAATTGATCCAAATGAAAAGTCTGTGTCTCAGCAGGTTTGGACTGTTTATGGCTTTCTTATCACGCGTTTGTCTTCTTTAGGTACCCCGACTATGATTTCATCAGCGACAACTCCATCTCGTGGTCCGCGGGGCTTCACAACCGCTACACTGAGAACTCTCTGAGAGGAGTCATCCTGGATATCCACTTCCTTTCCCAGACTGACTTCTTGGTGTGCACCTTCTCCTCGCAGGTCAGTGCACACTTAGTCAGATTACATTTTAAAGATGTAGTACAAAGGCTTACTTTGTACGTTTTGTAGGTTTTGAGGTGACAATGTGAAATGAGGTGCAGTATTCCCATGTTATTCGTCAGGAAAATTGTTCCCTCTGTGAATGTTCACAAGATTCTAAAAGTGTTCGGAAAAACACGACTTTAGTTCCAAATTGGCGGTTCTCAAATGAATGCACTTGAAGGGGTAAGTGAGTTTTTCTAATTTCATGCTTTTTAATCCCGATGACGTTTATTTTCAAATTAAGAGCGAATTAATTTGAATTTAAATCACTTTATTGCTAAATTGCGTTAAGGTGACTCACTCGCAAATCGTTTGCCTTTATTTTGGTAAATTTGACATAACGGCACATCGTCATTAGTGATGTCATTTTACAGCCACATATACAAATATGCTCCACAACTCATTTCAACATAGTTCCATTGCAGTAAGATGGTGCCAGGTCACAAAAGCCATGACAAAATGTCTTTCAATGTTAATGACATTGATTAGGTCAATTTAAATTATCCGTAGTCTGAAAGTCTGCTGATTCCAGCTCACTTGTGACCCTAATGAAGAGAAAAGGCATCAGGAATGGATGGATGGATTTTTATACATCACAAAAAGGATTGTGACCCAGATTCTAGATCAGGATGACTCATTCTTGAAACAAAAATGCCCGTAAAATATTCTCAACCTGCGCTGGTAACGAGCATGCGTTTTTTTGTTGTTGTTTAAGTAACATCATTCTTTCTTGCATTTACTGCGGACGCTTAAAAATCTATTCAGATTCTCAACACTAAGTGTAGTAGTAGCAAAGGAAAGACAAAGGAAATTATTACTTGTTGACATAATTATTAATGCGTTATTAATGCATTCAATGGTTTAACCAGTATTGAAGTTCATTAAGCAGAAAACAGGTGCTTTTTGCAGACATCAAAGAACGCTGAGTGGCAAAAGCATTTTGACCAGTTGCCATGGCAGCAGTTCAGTTACCAGAATATTTCTCCGCGGCTGCTCTTTCTCTGCCATTCGATGGCTGAAGTTAGAGATATTTATTGCCGTATGAAGGTATTCAAAGACCTTTTTCTTTTAACCTTTGTGCAGTACAGTGGACCCCCACTACATGAAATTAATCCATTCTAGACTTGGAATCATTAGGCGAAATCGTTGTATGGTGGGCAATAGAAAACCTATATGAATTAGATAATGCGGGTAAAAACATCAAAATTGTCTATAAATATAAAAAAAATTGTAAAAAAGTAGTTCATTAAGTGCTTCTAATATGCCATATACATGTATATGATTGAATAAAATCATAAATAAAAAGTGTGAAGGAAAAATGAAATTTTACTTACTTTTGGAGTGATGTGACTTAGGCTAGTTCTGGCCATATTGCCTAGCAAGGGTAGCTTAGCCTAGCCTAGCTTAGCCTTCTTAGTATTTCTTGATTATCTCCATAGTAATCATCTTCTTACGTCTCCCTTTAACAACACTAGCAATCTTGGGACCCACGGCTAACCAATTCAAGTTTGAATTAAGCGCTAAATTGCACAATACGAGATCAAGTCATTAGCATGTCGGCATCTTAGTGACACCCTGACGTGGAACGATAGCAAACCAGCATTGTAGTGTCGTGTTGCAGCGCAGGTAGTCAGACGCAAACAGAAAGGAGCAATTACATAAAAAAAACTCCTGAAGAGGGAGGCAAAACACCATATACACAGCTAACCCTACAAGTCACGACAGTTGTTGATGCCGTAAAGAGGGGTCGAAAAAACCTAGTATTCCACCTCGTAACGTGAAAAAAACGTCAGCCAGGGACGCTGTACATAATTTTTCCAAATTTGTCACCATCAACGGGTCACTGTATTTTGGTGGTATGGCAGTTCTGCTGGATTTCCACCACAGGTGTGCCGCGTAGCCTACGAGATGATGCAGACCCTCCATCCGGACGCCTCGTCCTTCTTCTACTCCCTGGACGACATCTACTACTTCGGAGGCCAGAACGCCCACAATCAGATCGCCGTGTACCCGCACCAGCCGCGCAACAGCGAGGACATCCCTCTGGAGCCCGGCGACGTGATCGGCGTGGCCGGCAACCACTGGAACGGATACTCGAAGGGCATCAACCGCAAACTGGGCCGCACCGGCCTCTACCCTTCCTACAAGGTCAAAGAGAAGATCGAGACGGTCAAGTACCCCACGTACCCCGAGGCCGACAAACTGCTTGAATCCCACAAGAAATAAAAGCGGTAAAAAGAAAAATACATACAATGAAAATATCAGAAGATGAGGAGAAAGCCGTCGACTCCGGTTTCCAGGGAAGGAGGGCGCTTTTGTACCAGGCCTGCTTAGCACGCTAGACCGGACGAAAGGACCTGCACCCACCGGTGACAGGACTGCACTCAGTTTGTGTATGTGTGTGTGCGCGAGTGTGTGTGTGAACATGTGTGCACTTGTTCAGGTCATGGAGGACTTGCACCACTACTCCCCTGCCTGACGCGGGGTCTGTCCAGTCTGTAGATTTTAAATGAAACCGAAAAAGAACAAGACCGATATCAGTAAAAATGAAAACTGTCCCGGGACAGAGTGGATCTTTACTGTAAAGTCTACCCCCGCTCCCTTTCCCAGTTTTGAAAACTGGAAAAAAAAGTGTTTTATTTAATTATTTTTCTGTGGTTTTTCTTTTGCCTCTTTTTGTTTTTATTACTTGAATGTACTGTGTTTTTTTTTGTTTTGTTTTTTTGCCACACTGCACTCCATGTAATTCCTCCATCTCCTCCCACGTGCAATTTATTTGATTATACCATCACGATGTGCTTTTAATTCCTTTTTTTTTTTTCTTTTACGGTCTTAACTTTTTTTAATGTGTGCTGCTTGTGCGTTGTGTACTGTATCACATGTGTGCGTGTGCGTGTGTGTGAGGATGTGTGCGCTGCTTTCAAGGGGCCATGTTAGCGACCTGCCTGGTGCCTGCTTCTTTCTCGACGCCTCCGGACTCTATTGTGTTTGTGTGCCTGGCAGCGATGAGGGGGCGGGGTGGGTGTGTGTGAGTGTGTGTGTGTGTGTGTGTTTGTGTTGTCGGGGCACTTTGGACAATGGAGAAGTTGGGTCACCCTCTCGTGAACAATGTTTGGATTATTAGGATGATGCACATCAACACGCTCGCCAAATGAAGCACTCCACGGCTGTCTTCTGTTCTTAATGCCATTTTGATTTGATTTTTTTTTTTTTTTTTTTACTTTGTTCTTTTAAAGTAAACGAAGGCAATTGTGTTTTTAAAACGATAATGCGATGTCTTCTCAAAAGCCATCATTTCATGACTTATGTTCCCGGGCATTGTCTTTGATGACCACACATCGAATAAACTTGAGAAACCAACGCTGGTTTGCTGATTACTGGGATGGGAAAAAAAAAAAAAAAAAACGAGTGTTGTTTTTTGTCGCCATGTTGTATTTTCCAGGTAAAATTCTGTTTCAATCGGACAAGTTGACGTTCCAAATATCAAGTGTGACATCATCTGCGCACAAGTCTTGAGGTCAGTGAGTATCTAAAGCAAGGGTGAGTAAATTTGACCCCGGGGTTCAATTCTTGAACTAATTCGCTCAAATGGATCTTTGACGACTATCTCCGTTCTTGGCAGTGAATGAGTTGAATTATCGGTTCATTATAATGTAATCTAATTGGCTCGGTGTCACGGTGGTTAACATATTCGCCTCACAATTTGCGGACCCGAGTTCAAATCCATCTCGCTATGGCCTTGCTGTGTGGAGTTTGCATGTTCTCCCTGTGCCTGTGTGGTTTCTCTCCGGGCTCTCCGGCTTCTTCACACACTCCATAGACGTGTATTGGACATATTAAGATTGGATGGTTGTTTGTCCTTATGTACCCTGCGATCCCTTGTTGCCTATCAATATTTGCTAACTGCATATTTAAATAATCATGGAGTAAAATAAATGTAGTTACTTTATTTCATAAAACCCTGATTGTGCATGCCACTCCTCATTGAGATGTTGTGTCAGCCCTGAGCCATTGTTTCCCTCATGTTGATTACCCCTCTCTCACCAGAAGTCAAAACGACTGTGTTCACTCTCACAACACCGCAAACACCATTTTTGTCTATAATTTTTCTTTGTCTTCTACTATCTACAGAATTTTAATTTGTTGAAGACGGGGCTTCGGAAAAGTATTCTGTCATGTCTTTTTGTTGTTGTTTTTTAACTATTTGAATATTTAGCCAGACAACCGCTGCGATTTCAAGCAATCAACGTCTTTCATTGATGACTGATCACAGTATTTTTTTGTCCGATTCAAAGATAAAAAACAACAACAACAAAACACATAACTCGGCCTCTGAGGGGCATATCAAATGGGCTCAGGAAAATGACGTCCCAGTAGCCGTCTTGTTCTTATCTCCCGGCCTACTTCCTGCCCCCCTCTAATCTCTTTGTCTTATTTATGTGATGTCTTGTTGCTTTCTCACACGTGGGGCTTTGGGACTTTCATCAGAGATGGCGCTTTAATTTCACTATCTGCACGCTTCATTGAATACTCATAAAAGAAAAGCCGGCCGCGGAAGGTTTTCTGCACGGCCGAGTCGGAATAATTGCGGCGGTTTTGTTTGCCGTGCTTGACAACGGTCCTCAGCCAATTTCCAGGGTGTTGACCAAGACGCGGTAATGCGCTGCGCCGCATCAAGCGTCTCCTTTGAAAGGGAGCCCGCTCCCCACTTGGGCTTTACAAATGCACGTGCTAACCGGAGGCCACTTTAATTAAAATGTGCTCATCGCTGTCACACGGTCGTTTAAGAGAGACGTTAGCTCACTTCATTATTCTCTTAATTGGCCGCCTAACCTGATGGAGTTCTTGTTTTTTTGTTTGCCTTTTTTTTTTTTTTTTACCTCTGCCTAGGCTAAGCTATCATAATTTGGGTCAGTAAGAATCCACCTATGTGGCTGCAAATAAGGATTATTTTAATAATCGATTATTTTGTCAGTACTCCTGAATCACACGTATGTTTAAATTTACATTTTTTTTTAACTATATTATGTTTTTTTGAAAGGACTCAAAGGACTGTGTATGATTCTGATCCAACATCTAATCTAGCAATTTTCCCTAAAATTACGGAAGATATTTCATAAATAATAGGAAATAAAAAGACGATAGATAGATAGATAGATAGATAGATAGATAGATAGATAGATAGATAGATAGATAGATAGATAGATAGATAGCTCTAACAGCCTGTTAATGCTCGATCTAGATAGATAGATAGATAGATAGATAGATAGATAGATAGATAGATAGATAGATAGATAGATAGATAGATAGATAGATAGATAGATAGATAGATAGATAGATAGATGGATGGATGGATGGATGGATGGATGGATGGATGGATGACGCTACAGAGGTTGTTTTTGTAGAAATCCCAAAATGGACATCAGTGTCCACAATTCTTATTTTTGTCTATAACTCAAAACTAATCTCCCTGACTTAAAGGGACAGTGTGTAAGATTTAGACCGTTTTTCATAAAAAATGAATAAATCAAATGATTGTAAATTTCAAAAATTGCAAATGAATGTGTTCTTAATGACCAACAGAACATTATATTACATGGGGGGTGGCACTTCTCTGGAGGCGGCCATGTTTGTTATAGCTACAGACTATTGTAAATGCAGCACTTGCAGCACCTCCTGCTGTTCAAAATGAAAAACGCTCAAAATCTTACACACTGTCCCTTTAAGCCTGGTTTTGTGAAAACGCATTATTTTTTTTCCTTTGTGAGAGACATTAAATGATTCTTTTAAAAGTTTCAAAGCCCTAAACAACGAATCACTATTATTAGCGGTAATTTGATTGAGTAGTCGTGATTTTATCATCGCATACCTTTACCTGTACATCATTGACATCCACATAATAAATGAAGCCAGGAAGGTGCCGCAATATATCCTGCGAGCTAAAATAACATCGATAAAATATTATGGAATCCTGCCTATCGGACTAAGCGACTGCACCATCACACTGCACGCCATCAATCTTGTAAGAGACAGCTGATTTAATTCTGAATGACTAATGCAAAACGGGAGATGAAATAAAAATGATCTTGGTAGGCGCGGCTCCCTCCAAGGTGGCACTGGAGTACCATCAAGCGTCACCTCTGCGCAAAGGGTAGAATGTAAGGACTTCATCATTTTACCGCCGGCCTTAAATCAACTCAGCAGTTGGTCTTCCCAGCTTGACATTTATCAGATGAAGAGTGGGAAGCACCTCCTAGTAAAGCCGCCACTGTAAACGGGAATTCCTGGCGAGGGAGGCGTAGGCACGCTGCAGCCGGGGAGCGACAAAGGGCTTTAGTCTGGCACATGGAGAGCACATGTCCCGGACTTTGATGGGATCCCCGCTGGCACCGAGACGAGTCACACGAGGACCTGAGTTTACTTTCGATTGGCTCTATAAAATGCTGTTTGCTGGCCGCCGTTTTCAACGTACACTTGTGTGCTTTCAACAAACAACGCTAGTGTGTGAGTGTGTGTTCCTTCAGGAGGTGTTTGCGCACCAACTGTGTACCGGGTGATAGCTTCATAAGGAGCACAGATGCTGCTCCCAATTCCTCACCGATAAGACAATCTCTTTGTGCTCGCAACGGGTCTTGTATATTCTTTCCTCCAATGTGATCCATCACCTGGATTTGTGTTTTTTTTTTTTGTTTTTTTTTTTTACTTTTGCCTGGGTGTGGGCAACCAACTGCTGCTTCCGGTAAAATATGCTCTGCATTACATCACGTACATCCTTGAAGCGTGTCATTTTTCAAACAACAAATCTCAGAGGAATGTTTTGTGTTTGGGTTATTAATGAATGGATGGATCGACAGACAGACAGACAGACAGACAGACAGACAGACAGACAGACAGACAGACAGACAGACAGACAGATAGATAGATAGATAGATAGATAGATAGATAGATAGACAGACAGACAGACAGATAGATCTAACAGCCTGTTAATGCTCGATCTTGATAGATAGATGGATAGATAGATAGATAGATAGATAGATAGATAGATAGATAGATAGATAGACAGACAGACAGACAGACAGACAGACAGACAGATCTAACAGCCTGTTAATGCTCGATCTTGATGGATGGATGATAGATAGATAGATAGATCTAACAGCTTGTTAATGCTCGATCTTGATGGATGGATGATGGATGGATGGATAGATAGATAGATAATTAAATAAGAAAAGCATCACCAATGGATATCGCAGTTCAACACAGTTCACAAGGAGCAGGAGGGGTGTGCACACTTTTACAACCCCATTACCTCAGTTGTTTATTTTTGTGGCTTTTTTTTTGTCACTCTTGATATACAGGTTATAGGTCATACAAAAAGTTTTTGTTTTTTTTAAATGATTCCCCTTTTCTCAGTTTTCTCACAAAAGCTTGGCAATTTAACAGGGGTGTGTAGACTTTTTATATGCGCCGTATGTCATCGTCACGTAAACCTCCTTTGTGACGTGAAGCCGGCGGCGAGGCGATGGAGAATCCCCAGCTACTCCTCCCCTTCCCGCTACGCCGCCTGCCAGCAGGCTCGCTGCCCGCCGTGATGACCATTAATGTCTGCCTGCGGCTGCGGGAGATAACAGGTGATTTAGGGGCCTGTACCTTGACACAGCCAGAGAGAAATAGCCAGCTGCTGCTTATCTCACTCTTCGCCATCCTCCACTCACTTTTACATTAAGCTCTCCTATTCAAAGCCATCTGTCTTGCCGCTCAGGCTTCGATAAAACCACTTCCAGAGAAGGCGTCGCTGACACCGGAGCGACAGGAGGAGGCGGAGCCAGCAGAATGGAATAAGAGCCCGGGGCGACACAATGGGGGCCCGGCGACAGGGGCCGCACTCACAAAGCTGCCGTACCTGATGGTGAGTGTTCTGACGCCACGCCCGGGCTAATGGCGAATCGATGGTTTTGTGGAAATGAATGCAGCGTGGTTAATCATGAAAATGGGCCGCAGTACATCAAGCCCACGGTGCGACGCAGGTACACCGATCAAATCGCTGCGCGCTTTTTCATTTATCACCAAAGGGACAAATAGTATGCCATTGAAGCTCTGGGAGGATTATATACGTCCGCCGTTTCAATTGTCATTATGGATCGGTCTTTAAAGTGGTGGTGATGTCAAAAAAATAGGAGGAAAACATAATCCGTCTTGCTTGTGCGAGGAAATATTTTCAGGGCAGGAAAGAACAAAAGTCGTTCAATCTTTGAAAGTTTTGTTCGGGTGCATGTTTTATGCTTTCAAGTAGATGCTAAAGTCAGTTAAGGAAATTCACTTGAGTATAACGCGTACTAAATACATATCAGATACACTTTTGTACGACGCAAATAAGCCACAAACGGCAACAATTTCTAAAAATCTGTTTTAAAAAACACCTGTTCCCATTTCAGGTACGGAGATTCTTTTATTGATCAAAGTTAGTTTGAAGTTATAACTCCGGCAAATGCTTTTCTATGATGAAACACAATTATGAATCAAAAAAATACATTATAAACACAAAACACAAGTTTATTTACCTTTGAGCATGTCACATGAAAAAGGCATTGTGGACGACTTACAAATTAGCGTAAAACCAAGTTGGTCAAAAAGCTTAAAAAAAAAAAAATACTCATCATCAGGACTCCTCAAAATAGCAACACAAGTTTGCAGCCCAAAAAATGCAGCAAAGCATTTTGGCAGTCCAAAAAGTGGTCAAGTGTCCCATCTGACCCAAAACCAAGATTTCGTGAAATGCCCGTAACGTATCAACTCGCAATGGAGGAATATACCGCAGATGCTATTTTTGGCTACATCTTTGGAGCTTAATGGGTCTGATACAAATTTGCAGCAATTGGTTTTGAGGGGTTAACTTTAGAAGAACAACGTGGGAGTTTGGAGATGTAATGATAGAGCAAGATGAAATCCAAGAAACGTTACAATAGAGGATAATTGTGGCGGTTTTCCTTCAATCATCCTCAGCTCTGTAATTATCGTGTCCCAATGTGGTAGCTGAACGGCCGACACTCCGCATTGTGTCTGGACGAACGGTACAGTATATAGCCAATGGGGTGAGCCGGGTGTCCTTTGCTTTTCTCTCCGCTAAGTGCAGAAGCAATTTGCTCTTCTACCGTCATATAAAAGGCTTCTGATTGCAGATTATGACCCAAGTCTTAAGTGCATCGAAAGGACTCCTTTTAGTTTGCGTGAACTTTGACCCCAACAATCAATACCAACGGAGTCCGGGGTGGTTTTACCGAGCCGACTGCTGGAAAGGGAGAAATTTCCAACTTGGATTACTGGAAAATATATTAAAAAAAAAAACACAATATTCGCATTAGTGTTGTATTTGTGGTATTTCAATTACTGTACTTCTCTGTGTACAAGTTGAGTTTTTTTTCCCCCCTCATTTTCAACCCTCATAGTGAGGGAAGTCAACTTAAACCAGCAAAACTCAAAACCGGACCAATTTTTTCCACATATATTCCCACGTTTTTTAATAACATTAAGTTGAATGCGAAATAAGTAATATCATGATTTGTATCAGGCTTAAAATGATTATATATAGCTCTAATTCTATATAGAACACATTCATTTTAGTGTTTGCATTTTCAAATGCACTTTCCTCATTGCCTCTTTGTTGTCAACAACGAAGCTGCGTGGATCATTTTTCCGGGGGAATTTGACACATTAAAAGGAAAAGACTGATTGACTTGTCTCCTTCAGCCCTTGAACGTGTGCTTGAACAATGTGTGTGTGTGTGTGTGTGTGTGTGTGTGTGTGTGGGGGGGGTGGGGGCATCCAAGGGCAAGCCACCACTGCAGGCACAACACCGGAAACAAGCTAAAAAGGTCAGATCATGGTGAGTACATTGACCAGTTTCGCACTGTCAAACTGTCATGTAAGATAGCATTTAGCATTAGCTAAAGTAGTTACACAACCACCATAATTTGTTATGAAGAAATCTCGTTGAGAATTTAGTGTATATTTGTGATTCGTTTTCATAAACGAAGGCTTATGTTGCCGTGATTAGTTTTGATTTCTTGACCAAAATGTGAATGTTTTTCGGACAGAGATGTCCATTTTGAGATTACTATGAAAACACTTAAAGCCTTAATTGAGGAGTATGAAAAATAAAAGATTAGTAGAAGAGGCACAAAAATGAATACGCCAAAACATGAAACGTGTTTTTTTTCTCAACTTGCCAACACCGCTGTCAACTAGCTAGCTACTCCCCATCAATTAGCTAGCTACATACAGGTATCATATATCATAAGCCTGATTTTCTGAAAACACATTTCATTTTACAGAATCTTGCTTTAACCGTTTCCTTCAAAATCGAACCACCTTGGACGTAAATGTTCTAATCACGAGATTTTTTGCTAAGTCATTTTCTCAGCAGCAAGCTAATAGCTAAAACACAAGTATCTGCAATGGAAATGAAGTGGTACAAACCTTCATTAAGCTCTTGAAAGATTCGATGGCTATTATCAGACACATACTTCAGGTGTAAAAGTGTTTCCGCATGAATACTGACGGCGTCAGTTCAGTTTTGACCGGTGCGCGTCCTGCGCAGCATGCGATTCAAAAGGCTAATCAGTGAGCTAATGAGTTCTCTCCGCTTGTACCAATAGAAGGGCCTTTGCCAGCTCAAGCGGGCCGCCTGCAGCTTAAGATAGGAACGTGCTATTTGACAGGTCAACCTTCAATCACGGAGCTAATGAAGCTGCTGAGCAGGCATATTCGCCCACAAATTACTCTTGCAATTATATTGGATATATGAAATCACTGCCGCAAAGTTGATTAAGGTTCTTTGTGTGTTTAACATGCAGTAGAACTCCTTTACAATGGAATCAAATTTTTCACAACAGGAGACTTTTGGCCATTGCAAATCTATGTCTCGGATGTAAACATAGAAAACGTGTTGTACAATCTACGATCTGATTCAAGTTAAAAACAAAAGCATCCAAGATTAAAAAAAAAAACACGAAGAATGAAATTTTCATAGTTACATCAATTCCTTGCATAGTTTCTTTCACTTCGCTTCATCCATCGTTCAGTTTTGTACTTTTTTCAACATGGCTGACGAACTATTGCTTATGGAAGTTCACTGGTACAAGTTCGTATAACAAATTTTATGTTCATTAAGTTATTCAATTTTATTATTTTTAGAAAGCCAGAGCCTCCCCTATTACTAGAATGGTTTGACCCAACTTGTTACTTTTAATGATTTATTTTTGTGACGAGATCTCTACTGTACTCCCAAAACAGGATGCTTTATGTGTAATATTTTTCTGTGGACAAATATTTGTTCATAATTATTTCTTTTTGACACTTTATGTTGATTTTTTTTGTGGTCAAATATTTATTCATAATTAAGTATATGATTTATTTTTGTGAACAGATCTCCACTGAAACCCCATAAAAGGATGCTTTATTGTTTAGTATTTTTATGTGAACAAATATTTATTTATAATATACATATTTCCTAGAACAGTTCTGAAATTTTATATTGATTTTTTTTTTTTTTTTTGACAACAGATTTCTTCTATGATCCAAAAGAGGACACTTTAGGTTGATTCTTTTTTTGTGGAACAATACAAATGAAGTTTGTCTAAAGGGTCTAAAGTTTCATAAATCAGACAATGACATTGCACTGGTTCAGGGCTACTTGGCTGGTACATCACTCAAAAACAGTGTACTCTACACTACAGAATATTCTTCCGGGGACATTCGAGTTTCACTTCATTTGTGACTTCGATAGAAACATGGAGCAAATGCTGAAATTGGGCCTGATTATCTGCAGCCCCGCAGTACGTGTGTACCCCGCAGAAAAAAATCGAAGAAAATTTGAGAAAAATTTTCCCCCTGACTCATCCAAGCCGCTTTGTCCTGTTCGTGGGCGAGGACAAGTCAGCGAGCGGGCCTGGTCTTAAATGAATAATGCACCATTCAAAGTCCCCACGACCGATCCGAGCCTCCGAGAGCCCCGAGGTACTTTGCCACCTCCGTGTAAAAGCTTTCGCCGCTGTGCCCTGTTGCCTGAAAATCATGTTCAGAGCTCACAACGTGCAACTAAAATCCTCATCAAGCTGTCCCAAAAGAATTGCAGCAAATAGGGGGCCGCTCGCACGCGAGGGTGTCATGATCAATATTCCTGGGAGTGCTCGCCGAAGCTGGGCTGAGATAAAGTAAAAACAGATGTTATCCAGAGCGTGTGTGTGTTTGTCAAAGCGGTAGAGGGAAAGATGTCGAGAATTCAACAGCAACTCTGACTTTATTGGAGACAAATGGAGGCGAATGCACGGTGAATAATTTACACAGGCCAAAAATAACATTAAAAAAACATTGTTGTCATCCTCCAGGAGAATTCTGGGAAACAAAAGCAACAAGGAAGGCTGCAGCTGAGCAATAATCGAATGTCGGCGCCATGATGCACCGCTTGATTCATAACAGGTTCATCGGCATGTATATTTCATTTCCGACTCTATTTTCTTTCATTTGAACAAATGAGTATGAGAATTATGTCATACAAACGTGATCACGCGTGTGCATAATTTACACGTTCGTGCTGCGGCATTCTCCACTGGCGGATTTTTTTTTTTTTTACCCTGCGGCTCAAACTGATGCATTTTTTATGCATGCGCTCAATACCTAAATTCAATTTTTACAAACTAGTACGAGTTTTTTGTTTCTGATTCCACAGTTGATACACGATTTCCCTATTTACACTGCAAACGATGCATTATTAAGCACAAATATAGGATAAATAAAAACCCAAGCAGCACCGAATGATAATGAATGTATATTTTTTTTATAGTTCAGAAGTTCACAACGCATGAGGATTTCAGACTGCTTGACGTTTGAAGTAATGACTCATTTCGCAGTGAGATCTGAAAGCAAAGCAGCACTCATTTTCAAATGATTAAAAATGCATGTTTGCAAAGTAGATGTACATGATTTCAACAAGCGGGCCCTCGGCAGCCGCTTGACCGACAATAATTGCGCGTGTTTTGAAATTCGATCCAATAATAGGAAGCTTTTTCGCTGAAAAATACATAAGACAGTCAGAGCCGCCTTAAACCTGCTCATGAGCCCCGGGGCAAACGCCCCCCCCCCCCCCCCCCCCCCACCCCCCACCCCCCACCCTCCGCCGTTTCAATTTGGATTATTCGGGTTTCCATTCGGGTTATTCACTTCGATTAGTGTCGCTAATGATTCAAGAATCTGTATCTTAAAATATGAAGAACTGAATCATTTTTTTCATGATAATACCAACAGGATCCTACTGAGTCAAATATTAATTCCTACTCAAAATCAATACATTGGCGACGTCTTCTTGATATGTTATATGGTGGTGTTTGTTGTGTCTTGGGTTCATCTCGGGGTTTTCTGTTCTCTTCTGTCCTGGGATTTTGCTGGTTTTGGAGTTGTCTTTTCACGTTCTGGGTTTGGTTCGTTTTACAGGTGGATTGCACCCTGGGGGCTATTAAAAAAAAAAAAACACAGATAAGCTGCGTTGGACTATAAACTGCAGGGTTCAAATCATGAGAAAAAAGTTGCGACATCCAAAATGTACGGTAAATGTAAAGGGCAAGCGAGGAAATGTATCTTCTTAAACGGTAGGGCGGGCGATGCCAGGTGGGGCCAAAAGAACAGGCTTAAATGATAACATTTAGCTTAAACGTTTTTCTCTTTTGTTAATGTTCTAAATGATAGGCTTTTGCAACAAATAATTGAGAAGCACTGATCTAAGGTCTGAATCTATGTAGTCTATGTTCGCAAATATCATATGTCTTAAATATGGATGAGCAAACAACTGTGTATGTTATATGTTAAATATTAGCCATGTAACATGCATTTGTGTTTGTTCATACTAAATTATCTTTAGGTGTGATTGGATGCGTGAATGGTTTTTCGCAACCAGTTCCCGGAGTCCCCCGCCTACTGGCCAAAAAAAAGAAATCCCTGACCTAAACCCCACCTAAAATGACCTATAATTGTCATTCAGTCAGACAACCGCCAGTCCGTCGCCAACTTCCGCAGTCAAACAACCCAAAAAAAGGGGGTGTCAAACTGACGGACACCTGACGGAATATCAACCATGACGATCGCAACCACATTTGAAAAACACACTTCTTTCTTTTAATTCTGTAAGATAAACATAGGACATTTTGTTATAGCCATTGATTTACCCTTTACAAGCGCGAGGTAGTGAGTACAAAATATAGAGAAAATGGATAGATACTACGAGAAAACAATCCAGTAGGAGCACAGTAAACTGCCAATGAGGCAATTGATTCTCTGCCATCCAAACTTATGGATTCCTCAAAAGACCTCAAAGTGCTGCTTGTCATCGTTACGGTGAGAGCAAACAATAACTCCCGCCGCTTTGTTGCCCTGTCGACTTTCATCTGCCTCTCAGTATCCATTGCAAGCATCATTCTTTGAAGCCCTTGGCAATTTTGAATGAAAATTTAACGTGCTAAAATGATGCCGAAACTCCTTGAGCTGCATGTAATGGCCTACGCAGACTTGTCCCGCTATTTATACCGTAAGCCAATAAAAATGTTGCACGCTCGCAAATAACAACCATGACTTACATAATTTGCCTTGCATATCGTTAATTGAACCTCCTCTGCGTTGCTTCATTTGCACAGTGGATTATAGAACCTGAAGTAAAATTGTGATGTGAAAATTGTCCCAGCAGTAGAAAATGAAAAATCTGAACGTACACCGTAAGATATACAGTATAATAATCACATATTTGCCTTACTCAGTGAAACAGCATGTGGTCCATTAACAAAGGTTACTTAATCATCACTTACACACAAGCGATAATCTTCAGGTTCATCACTGCATCTGTCACCAACAAGGATGAGTACACACTTGCGTGAATGTTACGTGGCTTTGTGTGTTGGATTTTTGTCACTTAAAGCTAAATATTTAGACATTTGAGATTTTAATTGCTATGTCTCCCGAAAGCCCGAAATGAGTAAACGCTTACTCAGTTATGCTCCGGATGTGTTGAATTGCAATACTGCTTTCTGTAAAAGAAAGCACTGTTTACGTTCGAGCATCGACTTGGCGAGATTTGATCTCATATCTAATGACGTTTTTGGATGGGAAAAATGGCTTCTGTACAAACATTGACAGAATAAAGGCATACGATGAGTCAGGCAATATGTTCCAATTAATTTGCTCTTACTTTGAAAATGATCATGTAATATTTCCGTCACAGCATTATAAAGCATCATATTAGATTTGATGAAACCCTTATAAAATCTCCCATGCTCCAATTGAAGTACCGCTGACTTATGCCATCTAATGTGAGTTTTTCTGCATGTCATGGAGAGACAAATAAAACTGTGTTTGTAATTTATAATAGTACTGTATGTAAATAATTAGGGCTTTTTGACCACTTTTTCAGATTAATAGTCCATTAGTCACAGCTACCCATACACACAATTTCATTCCATAAAAAATGACAGATCATTCAAACAGATGTATCTATTCCAGAAAAACATTTCCCCTACTGCTCCAAAAGAGCGTTCGGCTGTCATCACGATTGCCGGCGCCTCGATGTAAGGCCATGTATCAGCACGATACCGATACTAGGTATCAGTACACGCCCATCCCTGAACATAATGAACATAAAACCAATGAGTTCCTTTGATCCTTATATCAAACGCGGGACAGTATATGGTCTGCCCCGAAAGATAAAGCTGTTTTGCTCTTCTTGCGGTATTTTGTCAGGCTTGAAGCAAAACATTTCAGAATGTGATCGTTTCCTTATAAAGGTCACAGATGACAAGTGTGTCCAACTTCAAATACAGCAATGAAGTAAATGTGAATTCTAGCAGCTTCTGTTCACAGCACGCCGTGTGACTCATAGATCATCTTGAAGGTTAGTGTGCAAGCTGGGTTATTACCATATGTGTCTCGTCGTACAGTCCCACACACTTGCATAGAAAAGACTTGGTGAAAGGTTATTTTTGTTTGATTAATAGTATACCTGCGGAGACCCTCATGAAATGCATTACATGCCCGCCGCTGCGGCTAATTTCATCGACCTTGTTTGTGCTTAACTTCGATAGAATATACAGTATTTTCGTCATTTAAACTTGCTCCCGCTTATCCATTTCATTTTACCTGCGGTGTGTTTGTTTCTGTAAGTATTTACCTTTGAAACGGATATCAAAAAGAGATCAGCTGAGTGGAAACGATCTACCTTGAACTATCAACCCAGTCATTTAATGAATAACGCCGTCAAAACCGTTCGTTTATAGTAATCAAGAAAAGTGTAGCGAGCCTGTTCAGGTTGTAATGAAAACAATTTGCAAACAATCTGGGACAAGCAGCTTCCTCTAATATTCCAAAAATGTGTATTCTGGGTGAATATAAGACGCAATTTTTGCCCTTAGACTGACACGTGCAAAGTTTAAAAAAACAAGAGCCCATGCCACTGCAAACTCCTTTTTAATGGTTCAAATAAATCAGCAACTGCTTCCTATTTGATGACATCAGGATCAATTGGTGAGGTATCAGTAAAAGTGGCGTGCCTCAGGGGTCATACACAAGTACACACTATTTATGAAGCCTAGACTAGGGCTGAAGCTAGACTCAAGCTAGACTTTAGGCTAAAATCATGCGCTAACATGTCGAATACAACCAAATGTTGAACATTAACTTTTTTTTCCATGTAATTTGACGACAATTTAGAGGAAAATATAGTCCTCAACGAGGGTCACACCTTGAACAAAATTGTCCAAACACACTTTGGTGTGAGTTGAAAATCTTTCTGATTTATCCTTCCATTTGTTTCTATTCAGTTATGTTGGTTTGCGTTCATGATTCATGATGTCTAACAAGATGTTCTCCAAAGATGTTTCTTTTCACATCTTTGTTGCTGCATATGAATGCACGTGTGTATCCTTGTCAAGTGGTTTGTAAATAAAATGAATGAATGAAAGTCTCCCAGCAGGTCGATTGGTGTGGTTTCGTGACGTCATGTGGGCATTATCTACTGTATAGTGTGTTATTTTGAATTTTATCAAGAAAGCAATGAAAAAAAGACGAAAGCTCTTGAAATTCAACTCTTATGACCTATTTCTGTCATTATTATTCTTTTAACATTTTCTGATTTGTAGATTCATTGTCATCATTGTTGCAAAGCGTCAAATTTAGATTCATCTTTTGTCCAAATAACAACATTGCAGGTCTTGGTATCGTCTCATTCGTGATGTGGATTATACTTGATGACCCATCTTTCATAGCCTTGACTTTCACTTCACATTGTACATTGTCAAAAGTTCTAACTTCTTGCACTTTGAATGATTCCTTGCAAGTTTCGTGCTGTCAAAACTACAACCCATAACTTTGCACATTTTCATCTTGGTGACACGTTTCTTATCTATATCCCGTTGCTCAAATCCAACCCAGAATGGCCAGGTACTTTCTTCCTGCCAAGGAACTGAGAAATAGCAATGAGCACATAATCTCATTGGCAGAAGTAACATGATTATTGGATGTCACACTGGATATAACTTTGTAGTCCTCGGGTACTTTTGTGGGGTTTTTTTTACCCCACGGTAGGAAGTAGGAAACAAAACCTGGCAGCAGCAGGGACAAGATTCCGTTTGTGATTGTACAACTCCATTTAAGGACAGAGAAAATCCCGCTACCACACATCCTATCTGTGTTTGTGCATGTGTGGCTGGACCTGGAGTAAGATTGTCAGATAGATGCTACCCACCTTGTCAAACTGATGTATACCTACCTTATTTTATTTGTCTACTTTGTCCCCTTCTGTCAAATCCTGATGTATTCTTATTTGTCATTGTTTGCCTGTGCCCTTTCCTAGCAGCGGTTGGTGAAGGCACGTGAGATTTGGATTGGAACATGAAACAACATACTGCTATTGCAAAACATTCTACGCCCGGATTTTGTTATCTTTTTATACCGATGCGTGCTGTCATTGAGATGAGCCAGAAATAAAACAGATGATCTTACATGAGCTCCGGTGCCCAAACGATACAACTTCAAAATGATTTCCAAAAGCACTCTATTTTCTGTTGTTTTTGTTTTTCAAAACGCATCTCAACATATCCACAAAATGCTATCTCCGCCGTCCGTTTTTGCGCAAGCTATTGATGAAACTCTAAGATGAAATTTCATCGTTATATCGTTTGAAAATAACATAATTGCACTCGATTGGAATCGGGCACCTCAATCTCCAGTCTGGAACCAGCTTTCGCCGTCGCAGTGAACAGCATTTCTAAATGTGGCTCCATGATGAAAGGCGCACTTGATGTTGCATGACAAGATGAGATTAAACAAAGAAGTAAGATGTCAGCGACAATGTACGTTTTTGGGTTTTCACACAGTCAAGTGGTGTTGAGCCGGATCAGCTTTGTTTTCCTCGTTGTGTTTCCTTGGGTTCTCGTGTCATCTTGCGCTCTTCATGCTGTCACTCAGCGCAAGAGGAGATGGAAGCTTCCACCTGGAGATAATCCCTCAAACACATGATGTCATGAAAAGCTGTCACGTCCTTATTTTCCTCTCCAGGGCTCCGTCGTGTCTGTTTGACGTCGCAAAGTGTCTCATTTTGACTCATGAATGTTGGCAGATTATGTGGACCATAACTCTGACAATGAATTGCTCTTGGTTCATTTTAACAGTCATCACTTCTTATAATGGCCTTGTTACAATTAAAAAAAAAACAGAAAAGATGGATGAAGAAATAAAGACAAGCACTTAAATCTCCAGAGTGGGCTGCCAATGTTGATATAAGTATCAGTCAAAAGTTTGGAAACACCTTCAACTCATTACGCAGTCAAGAAACTACCTCATGCACATGCAAAGCTATCTAAATTATAAAACCTTTGAACTGTGAAGCAGACGTGCAAACCAATCGTCCAACTACAATATCACATGTTAGCACATTCTATAAACCTATAAAATGTGTTGAGTGAAAACTACTGTGGCAGGTACATGAATGTGTTACCTCAATCTCCTCAGAGGTTCAAGTGTGTCTTTGCAGCTGACTGAAGAGGAGAAGCCAAGAAATTTCAACATAAATCACCAAGCATTGTTCACTTCATGGGTATACACACGTGTGGCCGCCGGTTACCCTCCATCTATCGTGTGTGACAGGCGCTCAGGTGCCGCTCTACAATGACATTGTCGTGGGGCCCGAGCAGGTGGCCACCCCCCCACGCCCCCCCTTCCATGAACACCTGTCGTCTTCATTGTTTTTCCCACCCATTCATGTGAAACACACCTCACTCTGCCTTTCTGCCTCCTCCTTCTCCTCCCAGCTTGTTTGGGGACAACCAAGCAGGCTCCCAGGTGGCTCCAAGATGGGGTTCGCGATGCTGCTTCACGGCTCATCAGTCCGAAAGAATGCGCTGATGAGATGTGTATAATTTGTGAGTAATTTCACATCACAATGATTCATCAGACTGTGCTGTAGAGTGAGACAGAAACTTTAAGGGGAACTCAAGTAAAACCTTTTATTTACAGTCATACCTTTTTTTGTGAACTCACTAGTATAACAAATGAGGTTTTGATTAATATCGCATCAATGGAATACGAACTAAGCAGAGAAATCCAGCCGTTTTTATCTATTTCAGAGCAAGTCATTTTAGTATGAATTTTTGTTTTTTTATTTAACTTACGGTTTCAAATCACAGTCACAAAAAAAAAACAACAAATGCAAAAACATAAATTGTAAAACATGAAAACACATAATTGGAGTATGCGGGGGTGATGACGTAAATATGCGGCAACCGTCAAAACACTATAAACAGGAAACAGGCAAACAAACAAACAAACAAACAAAAAACAAATGAAATATATACCAAAAAAAATGCAGTAAAACCAAATCGCAATCACAAAAACCACGTTTAAACTTTTGGAGGAATTGAAAAGTTTGCAAAATATAAATAAGAGTTTAAGCATATTTGTTTTGACTTCCCCTTTAAAAATAGTTGATGCCTGCACTGACGCTCACACCTGGAGACAATTTCGTTTTCAATTACCCAGCAAAAGCCTGTTTTGGAATTCGTGGCGATAATAACAATTCCATAAACAATAAAAACATGAAAATAAATAATACAAACACAAGATGAATATTACATCCAATATGGCGTTGACGTCGGCCCAATTTTTCATCTATGAGTGTTTGTTTGCCATAAACCTCCGTACGATTGAAAATTTCCCCTTTGGAAGCGTGGACTACATGTGATGTGGTAAGTTAGTTTGTTTTAACAAAGTCAAGTTACTATCGTTCTTTAATCAAGTTACTATCGTTCTTCAAATACTAGTAAGCGAACTATTGGAGTGGGTTTGTTGACATTTTTTAAGGCGTTACAAAAAATTCTATCTGCCAGCAAATATTGTGTTGTTCGACTAAATAAAAAACCTGACGTAGATAAAATCACAGCGATAATGAGCCTAATTATCCTATCTGCGTTCGTCTCACATATCTTAATTGTCAGAACATTACTACTGCAATAGGGACAAAAATAAACCGAAATAACTCCATCGTTATTATTTGTTTTTTTTGTTTTTTTTTTACACAGTTTTACGTTCAAGTTTGACGCTGTGGGAAAAGCTAGTCAACACAGAAATGACCCGAAAGGTGAGACAAGCCTTTATCTTGCCATTTCATCTGACAAGGATTATTGATTCATGAATCGTTGTCAAGGTTTGACGTGCCCTTGAACGTACGCATTTGCATCTTTCATCCAGTCCATTTTAACTGCAGCCAAAGACGACCTGACGCCAGGGAAGGGCTGAATCCGTCACAAGCTACATTATTTATATTTCTTTCGGGGGGGTTCTTTCCTAAGTAGGATTTCCATAGCAACAAATTATAGCTGGAGGTAGACGTACTCATGCTGGACTTATCAGGATTTGTTTGCTGTCTAAAGAAAATGTTAACATCCGTAATTGAGAGTTAAACTACTTCCACGCAGACTTCCCAATGTCTTAAATCATCCATGCATTATTATTCTGCTCATAGCAGACATTTAAAGTGTCCCCCCCATCCCACTATAAATCCCGGTGGAGCTGCAAGTGGGCAGTCTGCGCCGCAATGAGAGTGACTCAACATAATGACTGTTTTGACACGTGAGGAAGGTATTTTTTCTAATTTGCAAACCCCCCTTGAAACTACAGATGGGTCTTTGCTGGACTGTCATTCAACTGGACTATTTTATCCCGGAGTGATCGACTAACGAGGTCCATACGCGGCAAGTGACAACAGTAAGTGAGGCACCCTCCCTTTCACTCTCACTTTTGGTTGACACCGACGACATTATTTGCCACACTAATCCGCTGTTCAATGCAGTGGCATCCAAAAATCTAATTTACAATCCCATTTGGGGGCCCTGATATTACTGCTGCACCTGTTGATTGGCAACACCGCTCTCCTCATGCACCCACCTGATCTCTCACAAACACACTCCTGCTGCCCGCGCTCTCAAAATGGTTTCTTGGCATAGTTTCCATAGCAACCATCCACTTCTATTCTGTTGTTTCTCCACAAGACGGAGAGCGGCTAATTTATCAAAATGAGGGTCTTTGATGATGAAGGAAGCTAAGTTCCAAGATTTACATAATGAAGGGATGCCGCAGCAGATTAGATGCCCTCTCTTGCTGATTATTGCTTTTTTGATGAATTTCTGTCCACTTGTGTCCCTGGCGAGTTCAGCTGCGCCAGGCTATTGTGTCCAAAAAGAGCAACGCCGGCGCGCATTTATCCGTCTATGTACTGTGATCTGCGATTAAACGGTACAGTTTTTATTTTTGTTGTCGTTGTTTTTACGATTTAATTTTTAAAGTGGGTTTCACAATCACAGAATCCAAAGCCTACCACATGTTTTTTTTTTCTTTTTTTTTCTTATGAAGCATTGGGGCAATGGTTCTCAATTGTTTTTTTGTTTTTGTTTCTACAAAGTCCTCCCTAGGAAAGTGATGACATATTGCACCCATTGCAGTGGCTAAAAATTAGATCATTATCTGTAAAAATTGTATAAGTAAACCTAAAATTATATACTTTAATGTAGGGCTGCACATTAATAACTTTTTAATCGTGATCACAAAAAATCCGGCTACCTACATGTCAAATCAAACACTTTGTCATCTTACCACTAGATGGCAATGTTTCACACATGTTTGCATGATAAAACCCTCTGCTTAACTCACCCTAATATTATTTACCAGTATGAAATGGCGTTGAGTTTCTCACCTAATTAATAATATATACAGTGCTAGCTGTCAATCGAGACCCATTTTGAAAAATCCAATTGGGAAAAAAAATTGAATAAATTCGGTTTGAAATGACCCAAATGGACATTTTGACTGCTAATTGATTAAAAATTGCTTTCAATCGCAATCAATAAATGGTGATGTGAATGCTGTAGTTTCTGCTAATCAAAACGGCCCGTATGTCCGAGTCCTTGAGGCGAACCTAGATATGCTCACAGTTCATCCTTTTTTAACTCAACATTTGTCCATCACCAGGTGCAAGATACGCATCACGTGGGCTTTTTTTTCCCCCCTTCTGTCTATGCTTTCATGCGTAGCAGTTGTCAATAGGTGAGAACTTAATCACACCCATACAGATGTGTGCAGTATTGATTTGTGGCTGTTGGGAGAGCGCAGCTCCAGGCCCTTCGAGAGGGACGTAAAACCCTCTATCAAAGCGGCCTTCTCGCAGGATTTATTCCCATCTGTGGAAAGCGCAAAAGGACGAGTGTGAGTTTTCTTTTCGTGCGGTGCAAAGGTGAACGTGAAGTACTTGTTGAACCAGAACTTTCAAGGGAGGCACACTACATAACTGATGTATAGTTAGAGGGATGGAAAGCTCTCCTCATTCTGTTGTGCGTACTCCTACTACTTATTATGGATTTATCTCAGCGCATCTTGACTCAAGATTCTTCAGTGTCGGTGTGTGACTGCTTACTAATTTTCATTTGAAATGACCCTTATTTTGTGATGAACTTGTTTCCTTTACAACGGAATGGAAGACGTGAATTTAATTGTAGCAAATACTCGAGGTGTGCATCTTTCCAACAAAAGACGATTCGATACGTGTCATTATCCGCGGGGTTTGATTCGATTCAGTGGGATTACGTTTCGATATGGTACTGCTCAGTTCAAGGGGATTTGATGGAATGAGTTTCTTAGGAGTCCGTGGGCGACTGGGTCGTTTGAGTGGGCGTCAGGCACTTATAAAAAAAATATTAGAAAAAAATATATAACTTGGAAATATGGAAAAATATAACTGGAAATTGGTGTTATCGATATTATCATTCTTTTAAGAAATGTCTTAACGGTCAATAATGTCATTTTATATATATATATGAACTTGTCAGGACTATGGTACTGTATGTCCCCTTTACATTTCTTTATAGCGAACGCGACGACCGATGTGACCTCTAACTTGAGCTGTCATGCAAGTCCTCCCGAAGAAATTTCTCGACTTGCTCATGTCATGTACGGCCGTCGCACGACTTTTGCTGCTTTTTCATGGTTGACTTCAAAAGAAAGCCCAAAAGTGACACCCACCTCACTAAACGATCCGGGGCAAAGCAGCCGTATTAGAAGCCGTTCCTAATACCCCTCTTAACACTAATCTGCGGGGAGCGCGTAGCGCAAAGTGAAGAAGGGAGGCCGTCCGAGAGGATGAGACGGGAGGGAACGCAAAAGTGAGTTTGGAGGAAAAGAAAGAGCAAATCGGAGCGAATGACCAGTGAACTCATCTCGGCTGTTTAATGTCTTCCCTGATGGACTATGATTGGCTCATTAACCCCACCTCTACGGGGTGGCAAAACTGGCCCCGCTGCCTATTCGGCTCACGTGCACACACTTGGCCACACGCAATTCCCCCCACACATGCAAACAAATATGCTCATTAACAAGCCAATGGAGTGGGCAAGCGTTCACATATAATATATATCTTCATTAGACACACAGCCGATGGATCATTACGCTAAGTATGCGCTCTGTCAAGCCTGAACATTGAACAACAACGATCCCTGCGTGGTACAGTGCCATGCAAAGTTCATTTTTATCCGTAGCGTGATTAAGTATCTGGGAATGCGTATTGATCGTAAACAAAATTAATTACACTGTATACGGAATGGCTGAGAATTTTGATCCAACAAGTCATAAAAACTGCCCATATATATATATATATATATATATATATATATATATATATATATTATCCACTGAAACTGATGTTCACAATTTTCTGTTTGTACAGCTGCAACCTCTCAAATACAGTCGGATGCTTTTGCAATGCCTCTCGCCCGTCATGAAAATGTTATGTGGTGTTTTATCTACAGTCTGTTTTTTCTGTGTGCGCGTGTGTTTTCCTCACATTATTTTCTCTGCTGCAGGAGAAATCTAGCTCAGGGTTTTTTAGTTTTTCCATAGTTATCTGTAGCTGTTGAGTATTTTTTGATATCCTTCTGAAAATACGGATTGAATATTGCATATTCGGTTAGAATAAAAATGTTTTGGTGAAAAACAGTTATAGACCAACTGACACATTTACATCTAGTTGTGAAGGACCGACATATACATTTTTGATGATCAACATTACACTAATGAGCCAGTATATGGGGCAAGAAAAGTTGTCACAATCTTTTTTTTTTTTTTTTTTTTATAACTGAGGTACTCAAATTACATGAATGAGTTTATTCATTCCCTTCAATCCCAAACGCAAATATTCAATTATTTTTTTAAGAACCCAGAAATGATTATTATCGTTACTCATTACTTATTACATTTTCCATTTTTAATAACAATAAATGGTTTAGTGGTGCAGCAGATAATCAACAACTAATCCATAATCAACATCATTATTTTTATTATTTTTTTTCATTTTTATACTTGTAGATACCTATAATTGTCCAAACCCTCTGCGTTTTTGCCTTCAGAGTTTTTATCAACAGATTTCATTAGTCCTTCTTGAAATCCTTCTTGAGACATATTTTCACTAATAAATCCAAATCTTCAAATCATGACAATGATGCAGTGCATGTATGATGTATGATTGTCTGTACGATTTGAAAAACGTTTTTTTTTAAACATTTTTATAGTTGCATATGTATATATTTGTTTTTAATTGGAATTGGAATGAGGCTTTTTTCTTTTTTTAAATGGTGCACTTATACACGTGTTGCACGGCTCCTGTCAAATCGAGCCAACTGAAGCACAAATATGAAAACGAAGAATATTTTCACCACACTTATATTTGGTCTGCCATGTATAGTTTTATAAATGTTCAAGTGCCGACTAATTAGTTTGTGATTGTCTTTTTCTGTCTTTTTTTTAACTGTGTGGCTTGGTGTGTGGCTGGCTTTAATTGCCCGCCATGAAAATTCTAAACAATGCATTGTTGACTGCTCACACAGTCCGTTTGGGTCGTTGTGTAGGCGTTGGTAGCGAAGCATTTGAAATTGTTCTTCTCTGTCAAAACAAATCAAGTAGAACGCCTTGCCGCCATCTGTGGACACTGAATCCCCACGCTAAAAACTCCAGTATGCTTCTTTTATTTACTTGTGCCAGAAGGTTCACTGTGGCATCACCCGACAGCCACTTTTTATAACCTTTATGCATAGCATGACTTGCGAGACTTCCTGAGATTCAGCCCTGATTCAAAAGTCAGACAGACAACGTTTGATTAAATACAAATTGGCTTTGCCCAGTCAAAGTCAACGGCAGAAATCTGTTTCAATAGAAAGTACGCTTTTCACCGGAAGAAGTCGTCGCATTTGACAAATATTTGCCGACCTATATAGCAGGTGTTAGCCTGCTGTTTATACCAATTTTCAGTTTTCTGCCACTGGTCTTTTTCACCTCAGCTATGAGGCTGCAGCAAAACAGATTTTCACAGCTCATTGCTCAGATAAATTGATGAATAGGCTTTGCACGTCTAAATTCTGCCACTGGGAAACCGTGCCTCATAAAAATGAGATGGTACAGGCGCTTTCTCGCCATTTCCATCGCTTACAATTTAACCTCGAATTCCAATAATATATCGTCACGCATGTAAAACGTCACTTTCATGGCGGACGGGGAAAATGTCATTGCACACGTCCCCGTGCAGGGCGGTACGCAAATATAATGGAAGACTCCGCTAGTACCTTATGGTGGATGGCGCATCTGAACATTCGCAAGGCCCCTAATTTGTGCTAGCATTAACAGTCAGAGCCTCATTTGCTTGGTCATGTTGTTTCACACTGTCAGCGATCTAGCGAACACCAGGTTGTAAACGTTGATCTCTGGCTGTGTTTTTATGCTCAGGTCGCTGTTAGATTTATAACCTTTTGGCATTTGAGGTGGGGAGCGATCAATTCCACACACCAGGGTGGAAGTGCAAGGTTATAGAGGTTGCTGATGAAGGGTTAATGTAAAAGCCATTTGGCCGTTTGACAATGTGTCCCATTGTGATTACTAATGAGTGCGCTGCAATTTTTTTTCGCCGGTGCTCTGGCTTTTTGAAAGGAAGTTAATACCCATGACCAAATCAATAGTGCGCCCAACATTATGAAGCTGAAACGAATGATGATTTTTCAGTTAATGGATGAATCAATGAAAAAAATGGTAATCTTAAAAAAAAAGAGCAAAAATGGATTGCGTTTTGCATTTCAAATTGTGGATGTCAACTTTAGCAGGTGTATATTTGAGCTGTGCACTGAAATTCATTAAATCAGTTTGTCAATTTGAAAATCAATGATTTAAAAATGAGCTGATGTGTTTACAATGGTTATTAATTACTTCATTGTGAGATTAAAACAAATCATGCACAAACCTTAAGTGTTTTTTAGCACATTTTCAATTATAATCTTATCAATTTATTGTCTGACCATTTTTACGCAGGATTTATTTTTCAACAAACCGAACCTTTAAATGTATGTTTGTTCATTGCCGTGGCCCTGCAGTGCAAATCACAAAAACAAATGGCAAAACAAGCAAAACACAACTGCAAATCAGGAATCGCAAACAAAGAAACATACAACAAATGATTGGCAAAGAAAAGCAAAAATGTATTACAAAAGATGAAACAAAAAATACAACAGAAAAAAAATAAGGCACATTACAATAGCCCAGTGTTTCTCAACTATACTTTGCTATACTTAAATAAGATTATTTTTGATGAAAATTGTTTAGGTATATCTACACATGTATCCTTTTTAACATTAACAACAGAAAAACTCAATATAAATCAACTTTCAACAACTGTTAATTATTTTTTATCGCATTTATACGGGTTATAGCTTTGTCTAAAACGGAAAAAAACGAAGCAAGTGCACCAAAGTGCCTGAAACTAAAAGAAAATGATGAAAATTATATCTTTATTGCAATTACATTCCACATGACAAAAACAAAGCCTTTTTCCTGGGATCATCCACACCCCCCCCCCAGCATCACCTCGCACCCCCCCTGGGGGGCCCGCCCCACTATTTGAGAAGCACTGCAATAGCCAAAACCCAACTGCAAATCATGAATCACAAGCAAACAAAAACACCACATTGTACAAACGAGAACCACACATGCAAAAGTGAAGAACACTAACATTTTGCTCACGGCTAATTGGATGAGAGTGGGCGATTATTTTTTTTTTTTTTTTTTTTTTTTTTTTTTAAATCGATTTTTTAAAATCGAAAAAATAGTTCCAAATAGTTTGGTTTTTTATTATCAGTGGTGAATTCCACGAGTATTTTCTTTAGGATTTCGCGCACAGCCATGTCTGCTAATTAGTCGAATGAATATCTTCGGGTCGTCGTTGCTGTCAAGGGAATGTGAGAATTTAATCACATCCTGACAGATGTGCGCAATATTGATTTGTGGCTATTTTGCGAGCGCAGCTCGAGGCCCTCCAAGGGGGACGTAAAGCCCTCTATCAAAGCGGCCTCCTCACAGGATTTACTCACGTTGAGTTTTCTTTATTCGTCAAGTACAAAGGTGAAAATCTAATGCTTGTGAAATTAGAAGTCTTAGGGGCTTGGTCGTTTGGATGTGATTAAAGTAGATAGAAACAAAGTACCTACATGTAATAATAACCACGATGGACGTTTTTTTTTTTTTTTTTTTTTTGAGACAAGCAAATTAAAATGCTAATTAAATCATAATGCAACCAGCAGGCATTGTTTTCTATGCAAACATCCATTTTCTTTACAAGTCCAGGCTGACCTAAAAACTCTTAGTTGTTTTACGCGGATATTCTGCAATCTCAGCATTTATGTGAATCTAGCTTTTATAGAGGAAGTAAGGTACAATATTTCCCCTACCGTGTGCGCGCTCTCATGGCGACACAATTTTCCCATATCCTATGTGACTGTCTAGTGCAGTGTTTCTCAAATTATGGTACAAGGAACCAATAGTGGTAGGCAGACTCCCTCTAGTGGTACGTAATATAATCACAGTCCAAGTACAATTCAGTTGTATTTAACTTAGTTTAATCATTTAAGTTCATTTTTAAGCTTTCAATTTTATATTTCTATTATATATTTTATATTTTTTTGTAATCATCAATATTTGGCTAACATTTTGACATTTCTTTAATGTAAATTAAGTTACAATTACAATTAAAGTTACAATTTTCACATTTTTTTGTGAGATCTCAATTTTAAAACCTTTGACCAAACTTTTAGTTTAAAACCATTCAGTTATTTTCTTAGTACTCTGTCTTTAGCCTTTACTATTTTTTTTTAATTATTATTATTGACGTGGTTTTGACTCCTCACTTAAAATGTTTTTAAACATAAGATTTTTTAAAATAAAATTTGGATTTCATTTTTGGAAAACTACATATTTTTCTTGTGATATTATAACTGGGAATGCAACCATTTCATATTTGCTAAAAATTTAAACCTCTTCATATTTGACCTACTTAAATGTGCGCAGGGGAGCGATACGGTGCAAAAAGTTTGAAAATCATTGGACTGTAAAGTATAAATTTCAAATCTAGGTCACATTTCACCTCTCTTATGTATTAGATTTTTCCTCATAGGACAGACATTTGCTGTTGACTTTATCCAACACCCATTCTGGGCCTGTTTCACTTATGCAGAATAACAATGCGGAGCAATGCAGATATTTACCGTCAGCGTAAAAATACTGATCATTTTTTAAGGCAAAACTAATTGGTAATTTCTTATTGAAAACATTGATAGAGATTGTTGTGGGCGCAGCCTCATTACAATCATTTTCAAAGTGCGCCTGTTTTCTTTGTACTTATCGGAACATTTACATTAGTTGCTCAGTCAATCAGCGGCAATGGATTCAAACGCTACCCTACACACAAGCTCTATTTACTCTTCATTTCTTCGCATGCTTATGCACTCGCTTGGGATTTGTATCACAACAAAGGGAGCCTTCGATTTCATGTCCGTCACTGATTTCTATTTAATGAACATCATTGATTCCCCACACCCCACCTCCTATCAGGTCATTAATCGTAGTGAAACTGACTACCTGTGTGCTCGTGTTGACAATAGAGGAACAGAGGAAGCCTTCCCACATCTGGCTCAGTAGGAGAAAAAAAATCTTAGTGGCATAACCTGCGTTTTTGGCACCATATTGCCCAGGGTTGAAATAAATAGGCATGTCCGGCACTGTGCACACGCATACATAAGCATCCATGCGTAATGTTTCTTGTTTCAAGGCGTGTGTGTCCGCATGCATATATTGACACTGGGATGCCACTACCGCTTTACTGCTGCAGTCTTCCTGATGCAGCTCCAGCGGAGTGAAAGGCACAAGCAGAATTTATATGAACTACCGGCCCACATTCTGCACATGCTCCAGCACCTGGAGGATGAGCCCATTATCAGAGCAAGGACTCCAAGTCAATAATAATCTGCCGATATGAAAGACATTGCATTACCGTTGGGCTTGATTAGACATGCTTTGTGAAGAAAGTGTCCATGAGGACCGGATGAAGTTCATAGAACACTTCCCGTGCTTCTGCATGGCCAAACATGACGGCGGTTTGCTGAAATTGATTTGAATGGAAAGGAGAAAGATTTACAGCAGAGGGTAGAGTTACTTTAAGTGCGTGGGGAATAAGAGAAGGAGCCAAGGACACGGGAAAGGTGGCTGCCATTATGCCATAGCGTGATAGACGGGAGCTTGTGCTCTGAATCTTCACATTATAATGAGGGATCATTGGGGAATTTGCAACTATGCAGTTAAGAGGGAAGTCCTCATTCGTAACCTTGAAATTTCGTAATCACATGAAACGTGTTTATGGGTAGAAAAACAGCCTGTAAGTATGAACTATCCGATACAAACAGTTACTAATGCAGACTTCATATTCTATTGTAGCTCTGATGCTACTAAATGGCAATGGTGCAGTATTTTTTTTTTCAATTGTTTGATAACAGTTTATGATTATTCATTACTTCAAATAGCCATCCCCTAGATCGTAGACATTTGTTTCATTTTCCAAACAGTTAAACATATACATGCATGTATACATATATGTGTGTATTATGCAGCTAATGGATTATCAAAGAAATCAGCAATCATCTTTGATCTTCGACGAATGTCTTTCTCAGTGAAAAGTGGCCTGAGTATCCTCTTGTTGACTCAAACTCATCAAATATGTGTTTTACCTTGAAGAATCGATATTTTTTCATACTGTCTAACATGCGTTAGAAATCTTCAGTATTTGAATAAAGGTTTGCTTATTTAGCCGGTTCATTGGAGAACTATTTAACAGATCAAATAACTATTTAAATAGTCATTATATGCCATTATAAATACTGTATTTATATGTATGTCCTCTGTTTTTATTGCTCAGGGGGCTTGATTTTGCCATTTGTTTTCTACTAAAAATGACATACATCTCAGTTGTTCAGGGCTCTGATAACGACTAATCATGGCTGACCTTTTTTCCGAATGAGATGTAACGTGTCATGTGATGTTCGCAAAACGATCCGCAAACAATAGCGATACATTTTTGTCACCGGCTGCTAGCAAAAAAGGCCACCCACTGAAAGAGGTTAAAAATGGTTTGATTTTGCTGTACACAATACTAATCAGGATTCTGTGTTTGGACTACTGGGGCCACAAATACAATATTTTACATTTCAGATTTGACTCCCCCTTTATTGCCTATTCATAGTTTGTGCTGGTTTTCTTTACACCTCCCCCGTTTTCTCCGGCTGAGATCAATTCCGATCCTTTGTCCTCCTTGACCCTCTGTTGAACTGTCCCTCCATTATCTTTGTCTGCAAACCCTCATCGCATACACCGCGGGATACGGTTCTCCTGTCATCACCTCCCTTCCCCTCCCCACACCTCTTCCGGCCAGAAAATGTAGCTCTTGGATCCTTGATGGCCTTCTGCACTGCGACACTTAGTTCCCGTCCATTGCCCGCTGCCCGCCCGCTAATCGGGATTGGTGGAAAAGAAAGCATCGCTGCGAGACGCCGTGTCCCTTGAAACCCAGAGAACCAGGCCAAGGTCACTCACATCATTCTTGCGCAGTGGCTGCCTGCTGCGAGCAGTGAGGCATTCGTTACTTTAAAGGACAGAAAGATGAGAGGCCCGCCTAAAAGTTGAACATCGATTACAAAGCGGCGGCTAATTTTATTACTTGGGTGAAATCCGAAGACAAAAAGCGGAACATAATCTGAAGATCATATGAATTTCCCCCTTTGTAATGAAATAGTCTGGCTTGTTGCTGAGTTTGAGTATGAGCTCATATAACCTATTTTCTGCACAATCCTCGACTCGTTAATAATTAACTTTTACGCCGCGAATATTTGGAAGAAGCAGGAATTAATTAAATGCATAAAAGGTGAATACTTGTCACTCTTCCTGCTTTGGTGTCCTTAATTAATAACCTTCATAATGTATGACAATGGAAATGTTATTATCCCGTGGGATAGGCTCCAGCATGCCTGTGACCCTCATGAGGATCAGCGGCTAAGATGAATGAAAGGATGTTAAAATGACACGCAAGACTATTAGGTAGTGTGCCCAATGGAATATGCTCAATTTTTTTTTGAAATTTTCCGTTTTTTGAGATGCCTGTTGCACGCTGTGCAGAATGCTAATTAAACTCACCTCAAAGGGAATTAAAGCTGTAGAATTGCATAATTACACCGAAATAGGCTGTGAATCCCTGTAAATGTTGATTCACAACATGACGGTAATTTCAACTGCACCGAGCTGAAGTGTGAGAAGATTGATTTGCTATGCAGCATAATGTGGGCAAATTCCTTGAAGGGACAAAAAATATTTCATTATGGCATTTATTGTTAAACACTTTCAGCTCCAATGTATTAAATGTATGTTTAAAAACGATATGGGCTTGATTTGTGTTTCTTGTGTTGAAGTGTGTTCATTTGGTATCGTAAACATTGTATGCAGTAGGGCTGCGCAATGAATCAAAGTTTAATCGCAATCATATTGACTGCCACGATTCATTAAGCTGATCCTCGGTCAAACAGTCAAACAGTTTTTTTTATTATTAGTCAAATCAAGCACTTTGTCATCCTATCACTAAAAGAAAATGGTTCCCACATGTTTGCACCACAAAAGCTTTTCTCACCATAATATCTTATTTACCAGTGTGAAATGGCATTGAGTTTCTTACCTGATTCCTAATACATACAGGGCTGTCAATTGAGACCCATTTTGAAAAATTGGCAAAATATTTGGAAAAAATTTGGTTTGAAATGACCGAAAATGACATTTTGACTGCTAATTGATGAAAATTTACTTAAAAGTAAATAATGTGCTTGGTTCTAAGTAGGCTTATTTTTTTGTGTGTGGAGTTTTTGCCATGTCTTGTGTGAATGTTTTAATTATTTACTTCACTTATTTCAGTTTACTCTTCTTCTTTGTAAGTATCAAGCCTCGAAGCCTTGTTTATATACCGTTTGTTTTTAAAAAAGGGCAATAAATAGACATGTTTGACCAAACGTGATGAATAATCGTGATTGCAATATTGACCAAAATAATCGTGATTATTATTTTGGCCATAATCGTGCAGCCCAAGTATGCAGCGTTTCATGTTAGCTCATAATGTTCAGTAAACGTTTCGGATGCTTGGTGGGACTTGGAAAAACTGGCATCGCCGCATCTCCGATGAAATAGATACACATTCCAATTCACCGCTATCATTTCGATTCAGCTCAGCGCCCCGGGCAATTGCTCTTTTTGGCTGTGTTCTTATTTTGTTAATGCAACATTTTCCAATTGATCAAAGTATTTGTGTTACATTCGGCTCCCATAAAGCAGCAGATGCCCTATATTGCCTTTACTGTGATTGTCCAACGCTCTCCCCGCTCTATATCGCCATTATTTTTGTTTTCCGATGTTTTTAGAAATCACAGCAGCGTTCACACACTGGTCTTGTCAAGTGTCTGCAGGACTTGGAATATTTCTGCTCCACTTGGCAAAATCTAACAGCGCGCTTCAAGCTGCGTTTATCTCTCGCTCCCTTTTGTTCACTCTCTTTTTCACTCATGTTAGAATGAAAGTACATGATGGGTAAAAGCACCCCCTGCTGTTTGCACGCAATGGCTGCGCTCACGGAGTAGTTTACAAAGTCCCACCTACTGTACATGCTCATCTCGGACTAACTAGCCTTCATCCATCATCCGTAAGCCCGCCCGTGTCTCCGGTGTCCCCCGCTTCCTGCTCAAACGTTAACTCGCTAACTGGCTCGCTGCCCACTCCTTAGCTATTTTTCTTAGCCCACTTTTGCAAGTCCTCTAATCTCCCCTTGGCTGTACACACCGCCTTGTCACAATGATTTCTGATGAGGTGCTTAGGATGCTTGTGTTTTACTGCTGGAAGAGTATCCAGAGATGCACAATTAAGCACTGGGCGGGAGCCAAATAATTTTCAGCCTGTCATTTCTCCTTCTCAGATCGGCGCCATCGCTCGGCTGACACCGGAGGCTAGATCAGAAGATGAGGTAAATGTGATGGAGACAAGATAAAAAGACACACTGACAAATTTCTTTCTGCTCGCTGCCGATCTGTCACAGACAACACAATGTAAATAAGTGACCTATATCCTAACCGTGAAATGTGATTAAATACCCTGAAATTACATTCGAATGTGGAATACCAAGACATTAAACGTAGTACGTTTTTTAGAACTAATAACTATCGTCTTGCACAGTGGTTCCCAACCTTTTTTCAGTGATTTACATGCATATCTGGGTTAAAAAAAAAAACAAAAAAACTCAAAATATACCATCAGTGTCTAATTTTTTTTAAACTTTAGAGCCTTACAAACTTCATTTGTATTGGTCCACAAAAAAATATTCAACCTAAAGTGTCCTCTTTTGAGTCATAGAAGAAATTGGTTATCTAAAAGAAATAACTTGATTATTAATAAATATCCATCCATCCATCCATCCATTTTTTGCACTGTTTAGTGCATTGAATGAATATCTGTGAGCTATCCGACTGTGTGGTGAGTGGTCATTGAACACGCCTTCAATCAACTGCGTGAGGAAGTACGGTCCTTGTTTTCTTTTGCGTCACCATGCAGCTATTGATTATCAAATGAAAGCTTTTTTTTTTTCTCTCCAAAATCTTGTTTATGAAACCAAAAATCAATTGGCCACGTTAGAATACAACTATTAAATTTAGGGCCCCACAGATATGGATTTTTTTTTTTTTTTTTTTAATGTCTCTGCTGATTCTTGGTAAAAAAGGAAATACTAGGTACTTGGACACTGACTTTTCTGCTTTTACTATGCCAAGGAAAAAGCAAAACATGCATTCGTTAATACTGCCTGACTGGCATATTATTGTCATATGCAAATGTCCCAAACTTGTAAATTAATTGTAGACTATGCATCACTAACGCCACATCACCTACTTCACTGACTGTTTGAATATGCGTCGCATATTAGAAACCGTTAGCTAGCTATGCTAACTTATCTTTTATCTTTGATATGACGGTGCTTTTATGTAATCTATCGAAAATGGGACATCTTTGCTCTGACTAGTTTCTATGTCAAACTCTGATTAGAAGCAGTGTTGAGTAAATGTTTTCTTGTTTTGTTTAATTATTGTGACATCATAGTTTCACTATTTAAAAAAAAAATGCAATTTGGAACAGTTTGTCCAGTGACACATTTTTGGAAATAAGTACCTAATTAGAGATTCACTTGCTTGTGTAATTTCACACTTTACGGATGGGCAGACACTCCAGAGACTTAATTAATTGTATACAAGTAAAAAGTCAATTTTCCATAATGTACTGTGTCCCCTTTAAGTCATGGCCAACCTCCAAATTTTTAATTTTAAGGCGAAATGATGTTCCTCTGATTTTAGTCCCTCAGTCTCAAAGCAATGATGAATACAATCGCACCGAATAAAATGCCATAAAAATGCATTCATTAAGGGAAAAGTAGCGTAATTCCTCAAATACAAGACGCGCTTTATTTCCCCAAAAATTGATTGGATTGATTGAACACATTGCATAAATATGTGTGCTGCGTTCATTGGAAGCTCTAAATCAGGGATGGGAAACTGAAAAATGATGGAGGCGTCCACAATTTTTCTTTAGCGCAACCAACAGAGATCAAAGGATCACACAATTCCAAACTAGACAAATGACAAAAATAACTATGTAGCATTAATCAAAGTGGTTCAACAGAACACATGGTTTTGAAACCGTGGATGAAATTTTATATTGACGGTGCAATAACATGAAGAAACTAAATTTATTTTACTTTACATGGTTAATGAACTGGTTTGGTTTGTAACATCAGATAGAAGGGCATTTTTTTTTCCCCAAAAGTTGACAGTACTTTCACCCCTATTTGAGAACGGATGGTCAATTTAAAGCGTAAATACTGCCGTAGAAGTTGAATTCTGAAAACAGGCAGATAAGTAATATCACTGGCTGCCATCCTGCCACGCTCGCCTTGAAAAAGTCGAATTCAAGCGCACATTTTTTTTTTTTTTACGAATCGAAATTCAGGGACCCGAGTGCCTGCCGCGATGCATCCGAACCCCTGTCACCGCTTTTACCTCACCCGCTCGTAACCAAGGCAACACGAACAGGTAATTGGATGGCAAGATGTCACGGCAAAGCCGGCTGTGTTCCTTCGGGATCAAACTCTCAACATAAGAAATTGTGCTTCCACTTGTGGCGTGGCACTTTTGCCCCCGCGGAGAAACGCAGACGGGGGGATGTTCCAGCGGGTGGCAACCTGCGCTTTATCAGCGGCTGCCAGCATGCCCGCGGCGTCCACTTCACACGCCGGCAGCTTGATTAGCGATCGCTATTTCATCAAATGCGGTGCCAGACAAACATAGATATGCTGGAAGTGTATTTCTCACTTCGCACTATTGCATATGGATTCATATTCATGTGCTCCACCCATGATCAGTCGGCCGGCTTCATTAATATTCCCTCTGATTTCCGTTCAGGCACGCTGCCATTAACATCAATGGCGCCGTTGAATTATAGCAACAAGCCGCGTTGAATTAGTGTTAATGTTCACCGCTGCCGGTTCGCACGCCTCCTTCCATGCGCTTTCTGCTCGGCCCGGCGGGAGGTCTGCTCCAGCCGCGCACCCGTGACCCCCAAACACTGGCTGTTGTCAAGGAAAAGCCTTCCGCCATTCTGAAGCTGTTTTTTTTTTTTTTTTTTTTTTTAATTGAATTATTGCAGCAGTAAGAGGCTGTCTTCGCTCGCTGCCTCCTCTCCACTAATTGCTCCATTTTCCCCGCATCCTTTTCACTCGCTAACTCCATGCAATTTTCTGCTTGGTGTCTCTTCCCATTTCCTCCATCGCCCCTGTCAACATTTTTACACAAACTGCCTTCAATGTTTTTTTTGTTGTTATAAATCAGTCATGCCGTTGATCTCTGGCCACATGAACACACATAGCGTTATTTTTATCCTGCTGTTTGATACTTTGAGCATAGGAAGGTGTCAAGGAGAACTGTTAGCGGTTGAGATTTAACAGGATGCTCAGCCTCACTCCACTTTAAATACTCTACAGTGCTGGTAGATGTTCTTTCTAACTTGTTGCCATGGCGAAAGCATGGATATGTGGAATTTTCGCCGCTCCTCTTTAGCTTGTTTGATTACCTTCGACTGCAAAAATAGACCATGGCATCGGACGGATGGTTATTTGACAGTTGGATGCCTTTTTCAGGAAACGAGCATGTTTGAGCAAGTCATTTGTCAAGTAGGAACGAATAGTGGTATTTATCACTTCCCGACAAAGATTGAGATGAATTCATAAAAGAGAATTGGGAGGGATAGACGAATGTGGGTTGTTTTGTTTGTTTGTTTTCTTTCCTTTCCAGGGCTGATAGAAATATTTGTAGTCAAGGAGGAAAGTAATCAATATTTGGAGCTCTTATTCATTTTCAATAAAAGGAAACATTTTTGCTGTCAAAAGTTTTAGCGAGTACCAATTCCAAGTCTCAATCTTGCTGAAATGTCTCTAAATATTTTTAACTTTTTTGTCCAATTCAAACAGGTTCAGGGACATCTGTGTTTCTTAAAACTTTAAATGAAGACTAGGGAGGTACTATAATGAAAATGTTTGCCTGAAAACGAAAATGAGAAATGCTTAACCAAAAGCCGAAACACTGAAAACTAAACTTTTTTGGGGGAGGGGGGGGGGGGTCACAAGCAGCGTCATATGTAAGTGATTGATAAAAATGCAATAAAAATGCAACACATCGCTCTGAATTTTATTCTTGTTCAATAATTTAACGCCTGTTTAAAGGGGTCTAATTCTATTGTGCTCCATGTTTTTTGTTGCTAATGTTCCAGTACACAAATGCAGGGATAGTCTTTATTTTGATTCCTGGGCATTGCAACTACTCAAATCTTAGTCACAAGCCTAGTTATTTGGTTGTTAAAATTCTGGTCTCTCCAATTTTACTGGCGATTTTCATTGTCAGCAATGCTTAGATACATCTTGATTGATCTCGCTCAAAGGTCCTTCATTAGATTACTTTGATGTGGAAACGCGATGATCTGGACCCTCAGAAATATTTCGACCGAACAAAAGTTCTCGGTTTCTTTCATTTTCTTAGTCTTCTCCTTTATTCATCAACAGTATGTAAACCAATATGCCAATCCGTACCTCTATGCGTACCTTCCGGGTTTGCATTGATCCCACGCGTCCTGTCTAGAGGGTAAAAGGTGATTTCTTGTTTTGACTGATCATTGCACTCTTTGGCCACATGGCATGGAACAAATGTGTGTCCCTCGTAGTAAATGATAAAAGCAGATGATTAAAAATGACTCTTGGTGGATGAGTTATATAAGATGCCCGTCGGCTAGATGGTCTATAAATCCTGCGCTAGGTCACACTGCCCAGTGGAGCCTGCTCTTGCTTATTAATAGCAATTTAGCCTCCTTGTGTTTGATGCACTGCGGCTCTGGCTGGCCAGTCCGCTGCAGGCCGCTCCCCTCTGTGCTGCCAGCGCTCGCCCTGAGTCACCGCGCGGTTTCAGGGCTGCACTGACACCTGCTGGTCATGGCCGGCATTTCAAGGGTTCCGTTGGACATTGTGTACAGTAGTCATCTACCTAGGGGTGGAAAGATTGCCCCCCCCCCCCCCCCCCCCCCCCCCCAAAAAAAAAAAAATGCTTCCATGAGTAGCCAATGGTCTGCAGCTACATTCATATGCTGATATAGCCATTAAGCCCAGACTTTATACAAATGCTCCATTATTTAGGCGTGATGGGGGAGAGCTAAGCCTTTAAGAGTGGCTTAAAACTCCCTTAAGACATTAAGTCATGCCCTACTTTCCCCCCCGCTACACATTTATTTCCCCCAAAACCCACCCGCCTTTAATAAATAACAAGACTGAAAGCGTCCGAAGAGCAGTGTCCTACTCTTGTTCTAACTTGCCGCATTTTTTGTTTTTAATGAGGATTTTTAAGTGTTGGGAATTGTTTCATTTTAGAGGAACCCAAAGAGTTGAGCAGTCAAAGCTTCTGAAGTAGAATGATCTTGCATAACTTCTATTTCGCAGACTCGAAACTCATCTGGGTTCTCGTGAGCAATTAGGGATCCATTTCGCGGGTGTTTTCACTTTGTGATTTTGCCTGTGATGTCATCACAGATGATTACAGTGATAGCCATAAGGAAGTGTAACAAGGAAGGCTGAAGTTTAAACGCAGAAGCTGTCAGGTAGATTCGTCAACCATTAGGTCACCAGTTTCTAAAAGCCTGCAACTAACCATTATTTTTAGGGATGGGTGAGCGCCGATACCACATATTGGTATTGGGCCGATACCAGACCTTTTTAAGGATGAGATGTATAGATCTGTCTTTTTAATTTAAATAGAAAAAGTGCCAGTGATATAGGTATGTCTTTAAAATGATTTGAAAGTGGTTATTGGGGCTTAGAAAGAAAAAAGTACAAGTGATATCAGTACTTTGTAGTCGAAGTTGAGTACTCATCCTGGTGTCTGGAAAAAAAGTGATATTGAACATCTTGAATTATTTTAATGATCGGTTAAGCTGTCAGTTTTGTCGAACCGATGAATCGGGTTTGAAAAACACATTTTAATTTCTATTGCAATTCGGGCCTGGAATAAATAAGTTCACTTCAAATGATTCCCCATAAGAACAAATGAGTTCATGATTTCCTATGAGAAAATGTGTGCTTTGGAGTCACCGATTCCGGATCGGTCCCGACTTTAAAGATTCCGCAATACAAAGTAGACGTCTCCATTCCCAGCGCGTGAAATTGTCTCTTTGTCTCGTTATGTGCGCGTCTTTGCATTGTGACTCTCTTAAACTTTCAAGTAGAAGTAAAGAGCTATTTGCTCTTGGGGATTATTCATCATTGAAATGCCTTCTGCACTGTCTGTAATCTTTCCTAACACTCATTTTCTTCTCGCTATCTTCACCCACCCAGGCGTACACACACGCAATCTCCTCCCACCAGGTAAATTAACATTATTGGCTCAGAGGCAAAAAAGTAATATCTTCATGTCATCACACTTTTTTTTTTAATAATATCACTAGGATTATATTGACAGAGAGGATTAAATGGCCCTACATGGAACATTATGAAGCTTCTGAGGGGATCTTTGGAAATGACTATTAACACTTAACGCAAGCTCCCACTAAAGGCATTGTCTCCTCTGCATTGCCACAAATTAACATACTGTAATAGCCAGATGACAAAGAAATCCACCGCTTGATAAATAGGCTTTATTGATCCATGAAATGGCCCAAAGTGAACCGGGCTCGTGCTTTCAGTAATGAGGAGGTCTAATGAATCAATGTAAATTAATTGCGGTGCTGCACCCCTTATAATTATTGACTCTATTCCATTGGTAGGCTCCATAATTACTGCATAGTCATTATGTTCCAAGTTTCATATCGACCGGCTTTGAATATTAATTACCGACTCCCAAATCTACAATCGTGGAGAAATGGCTCATGTTTTTCGGAGAAACCTTTCTCTTGTTTAAATCCTTATAACCCGCAGGCTTAAGGACTCAAATTGATTTAACACTTAAAATGAAATGACTTTCCTTGAAGGACGTTTGATTTGCTTCTTCCAAAGCAGCTGCGGCTTTTACTTATCAATTTTTATGGAGACGCGAGACGCTCGGCAGATATGTAATTTCATGCTTTTGTTAGGATGTGGAGGTTGTTTAGTCAGCTTGTCCTTGGCCGGTGTTTGATGGCAATGCACGCTCGCGCGGTTGCTTGTATAAAATATTAACACAAGGTGGTGCTCTTGTTGTCTGCAAAAGCTTCTTGTCCAGCCTGATGCTGGTCTGTACGTGGCAATGGAGCTTTCGGATGACAATCACGTCGTTTTTGTTTACAATGCACATCAATTGCAGGAACTACACGGAAATACGGTTTTAAATGTAACTCTTTTCAAGACTTTTTCTTTAAAATGGCTATGGCGAGGTATTACAAGTATTATTTGCAGTATTTTTAATAGGGCATCGTTTTACATTTTGAATCCATTATTTTTTTTCTAATTTGATATCTTTTAGTAAATACTAGTTTTAATATGTTTGTTAAGGTGATTTTATTAAAAAAAAATAGCACATTGTGGAGTTTCCTGTGGCAATGTTTTTCATTCTTAATACAACACCAGCAAACAATCGTGTCGCAAAAATCATTAATTCCGAACGGACGATTGTCTCAGTTTACTTGAAAAATAGGTCGGTTACCACTTGGGCCTGTTTAAATACAATGCTGATTAAACTGTAATTTTGTTTGTTACTATACGTCACTGTCATGAACACCTGAACAAAGACACGTTATTTGTAGTTAATAATTACAATATTTTAAACCAATGCACATGCATTATGGCCCTCTGAGAGATGCAACTTCAGTCACTTTATATTTTGTTTTTATTTTTATTATTGTTCCAATCAATTTGTGTTGTCATTCACATCTGTTTCGAATTAGTGGACGTTTTAGCCCACTGTATACTCTTATGTTAATGCCCCTCCTTCACAAAGTCTAGCATATCATGAAAGTAATACCATTATTATGACTCTTTATCATGGTTATCGTTTAAGTATTAGAACAGAGCATATGCACTTTTGATTCTGTGCTTGTTGAATCTTGTTAACCTATGCAAATTGTCAAGGATGTATTTTAAAATTATTCAAATGAAGCAACTTGAGCACCACTTCCAAAGTTTCTGAACCAGTGGTTCTCAAATGGGAGTTCTTTAGATACGTAAGATTTTAAAAGTGTTTCTTTAGGTATCAGACTATTTGATTTAAGACTTTATAATGCCGTGACACAAACAGTGCATTTTTCTTTTAAAAATAAGAGCAAATTAATTAGAACATAATCAGCTTTTGATTAATTGTAGTTTAGCTGGCGAAAAGTTGTCGGCCCTTATTTTGTTAGTTTTAGATGGATGCTTATTGTCATCGATGATGCAATTTTCCTGCAGATGATCCAGAAATAAAACTGATGAACCCAGACAATCTATCTTCTGAAGCTGGTGAATAAAATACGGCTACAGATACCTCTACTCACGTAGTTCTAAAGTTTAGCAAATCAGACACGAATGGCACTGCACTTCACTTTTCCTTTTTCAGCCCAAATTGCTTTGCGTTAATTAGGAGTGCCTGGAGGAAAGAAATATTTCACAGGAGAAAAATCACTGTGTGGAAAAAAAAGTTGAGAACCAATGCTCTCTGCGTTGCAACTATTAGACAGTTATTTTGAGCAAAGGGCAAAGTGGAAATGAAGCATGTCCTTGACCTACTGAGAAGAGCAGCCTGTTTAAACGCCCTTGACGATGGTGGACATTTGCAAAGCTGTGGGGAATCATTTTCAGAATTGTTGGCGTTACACTGCGATTGTGCGTGAGCATGAAACGCTTTTGTTGTCTTTTTGCAGCGGGACGAGCCAACAAAGCTATAGCCTTGGCGTCCCTGAAAACCCACCTCGCTCTTTCCTTTCTGCGGGCCTCAGTGGTGTCCTGGCCGTGCCCAAGTCATTTCAATCTAAATGCAAATTTCATCAGCCTCTCACTAAAAAGACTGATATTAGTATCCAAGTCAATGTGTCGCGTGGACATGCCAGTCTCAATAGCGACTAAAGAGCGAAGACACGACATTCTCCTGCCATTTTTGACGAGTCGAGTTTCTTCTCTTGATTTCGGTTCCTTTCTAGAAAGTAGTGCGTACTTTGTATTTGGAACATCGAATGAGTTCTCCAAACATGCCTCGCGATAATCGTCATGGCTAAAGTGGTTTGTATCCTTCAATATCTGTATTGTTTGACAGGAAGCCTTAAGGAGTAAACTGCTGTTTGATGCAAGGGCTTCGTCAGGGTTGTTTTAAGGTGGCAAACGTTCGCCGCAACGTGTTTTTCAGTGCTACAGTATGGTGAAAGTTTGTGACCTTAAACGAACCCCGATGGGAATGCGACAGCCACTACCTTCGCCGACAGTCGCAGAAGTTCAGTCCTCAGTGGAATAAAAACTTTGTGGTAATGTAAAATGGCCACTGGTGGTTTCATTTCTCTCTATGGAGAGATAGTTTATATTTGTGCTGCTTGTTTGTTTGCCTCTTGTTATGAAATATATCTCATCCAAACAGTCTACTATATATAACCAGTTTCCATAAATCATCTTTATTCTTAATTTCTGAATGAAAGGTTTGACTGAGTTATCTGATTGTTTTGTTGGCATTCCCTTTGGTGCAGCTCCCTCTAGTGGATGCATAAGGCCACCTCAGCCACTACTGTATTTTCTATTCAATGCGCCTTATACGCGAAAACTTTTTTTAAATAGGTCATTCATTGAAGATGTGCCTTATAGTGTTGAAAATATGGTAATTTAGCTTTTTCTTTACCGTCAACTGTAAAAACGCACAAGAAAAAATTGGGGGTTAATTGTATGCGCACATTCGCGCTCACCCTTTGCAGTACGTCCAAATTAGGATTGTTTGGCCTGGCCCCACCCCGACGATTTCCTTTTTGGCCTTTTTCCTCCCAGAGAAAGCCTCCAAATAAAACCTCATTAGTCGTCCATATGTTGTCTTTTGCCTCCCGGAGCACTCTTAGCCCTGCTCTGCCGCAGCTCGCTGGGACTCTGCACATGTTTACAAGACCCAGAGAAAAAGGCGCTGATGATAAATATGTCCTCCACCCTTTCACATTCTTCTTCTCCTCCACATCCTCCATTTTGCCCTCCGCTGTCCTCTTGTTGTGCAGTGGAGTTAGGTGAGGCGGGACAGAGGGATGATGACTGGTGGGGAGTTTTACGGGAGGCAGCGAGCATGGGGGCTGCACAGAGGAAGCTGAGAGAGAGGAGTAAGAGCACCCTGGGGACGCTGCGCTCTTGGGTTTGTTAACATGCAGGTTGCATATTTCTGAATTGCGGAGCGGCTTTATCTCGCCACGCTGGGTCACTCGAGCACTTCCGCACGAGTGTTTGTGCGTCCCTGCACAAGTGGGCAGAGGACGTGTGCATGTGCATGCTTGCACATAAACACGTGCATATATTTATGCTGGGAAATGCGAATCTCTGATGGGGGGATTCTCTCTCTCGCACGCTCTCTCTCTCTCTCTCTCACACACACACACACACGGAGCTCCCTCTCTTTTCCATCTCCCTCTCTTTCACGCACTGCAGCAAGAAACACTCATCAAACTGCAACACGCATCCCACAGAAGCTCTGAGATAGAGTAGCAGCGGCAGCAGTAGTAGCAGCAGCGCAAGCCCGGACCTCTTGTTAACACACAGACATGACACAGCTACAGCCAACAGCTTAACACTCTGCTCCCGTGCGGGCAATTCTCTCAGGTGGGCCACAAAGGTCTGCCATGGAAAGGCTCGTACCACAGGATATTATTTGTTCTTGCTCGGGCTTGTCCCTCAATGCCACTCAGAAGCTCCTTTGTTTTATTTCTTTGCATTCAACCTCCTGAGCCTCACAGCCTATTGGTTTGTGTCCCCTGTAGTGGTGTTTTTTTTTTTTTTTTTTTTGGTCTCTACATTTGGACTCAGATGAACTACCTTACTAAGTTCTTTCCAGGTTGCTGTCTTGGGGCCGGGTCCCAGGAGGATCTTTGCTGTCTGCATGTTTAAATGAAGGACGCTTTCCTCTCTGTGTGTCCTTGGGAGGTCACAGTCCACTCACTGCTGCAACTAGACGTCCTCAGACTTGCACTTCACCGTACATAAGCTCCCCTTCCTTAGCAGCTTTGTCGTAGTCGATGTCATTATGGCGTGGTAGCAAGACTATTGTCAGGCAATATGCTGTCATCATCCAACAGCTCAGTGTACTGCTGACTTGTCTGTCACTGAAGGTTCACATGTTTTGGGTGGATCATCGCACATTTTGTTTACTTCCAACATCCACATGATTTCCATGTGATTGCTGCTGGACGTGCAAAATTTTGTGCAGAAAAATAATAATTGTCAATTTTTTGGACCATAAAAAGCCATTATAATTCAAACTTTTTAGATGCATTTGATTTATTACATTGATTTTTCGCGATTTTCACAGCATTCCGTTGAAACAATGTCAGCAAAGAGAAAATTCTGTGTTGACTTGTGATTCACCTCAAGACAGTAGGTGGCGGTAGTAGAGACCAGTTAATGGTTGTGTCTTAAAGTGTCATCGTCACGTCAGACTACAAAAGCAGACCGTACCATTTTTCAGAAAATGCAATGCGTATAGTTTGCAATGTTTGTGCACAAGGAACAATCAGAAGACGATACGTTTAGATGACTCTGACCATCAAATTTGTAAGAAAAAACAAATATGTTCTTTTGCCAACTTATGGACTCTTATATGGCTTTCAACGTTGGGGTGTGCGTGCCATCCTGTATTTGCTTGAGAAGGAGGAGCTGGGATCGGAAAAAATGCTGTGACCTATCCCCGGGTCATTTCATGACTGAGTGCAGTTGCACTTTGCAGAATCAGGTTCACAAACCGCAGCTTAAAATAGCTCCACTTTTGGTCTCGCTTAACAACATCGCATCCATCTTGAACGCACCGTCACTCGTTAGCTACATAACACGGTTGCGCTGAACTCTTACATGCGCGTGCTGGGCCTTTGAGAAACTGTATAGTTCAAAGGCAAGGCAAGGCACTCTTGCTTCTGCTCAGCTGTCTTTGCTGTTGATCTCTGGCCTCAGCAAACCCATTAACTCTACTTTTACCCGTTCGGCCCGTTGGGGCTTCTCGGCTAGCTGATCGTAGGCCAAGCTAATGTCCCTTTTGCTGACCGTGCACCAACACTACAGGTACAGTATATGCACCAGACCGAGATGGAGTTGGGGCTTTAGAATCATCACTAACTTGATCTCTGTTTTAAAAGGGTCGCCTTGAAATATTTGTACTCCTTTGCAAAGCGTTCGGCTGTGTATGCAATAGTTCTCTGCTTAAACTGACTTTGAATTTTCCGTGCTTCTCCGTTTCTTTATTTTACATTTTACAGGGGAAATTAATCAATAGTCATTGATGAATCTGTCTTTTATTTTTGACTATTGATGAATTGAGTTATGGCGACTCGGTGGAGCAGGGGTTAGCTCGTCCACCTCGCAATTAAGGGACCCGAGTTTGAATTCAGCTGGCTTTGGACTTCCTGTGTGGAGTTTGCATGTTCTCCCCGAGCCCGAATGGGTTCTCTCCGGGCACTCAGGCTTCCTCACGCTTTCCAAAAACATGCAAGGCAGGTGTGTTGGGCAAACTAAATTGCCCTAAGGTGTGATTGGGTGTGTGAACGATTATTCTCTGTGTGGCCTGTGATTGGCTGGCAACCAATCCAGAGTGCCCCCTACTAGTTTCATTGAGGATGACGGAGATTGGAGAATAATAACGCTTACAAGATGGAGGTGCTTGGACAGTTTTAAATAGAAGATATCTAAATTATTAATCGATGAGCAAAACTCATGATCAAATAGTTTAGTATTTGATTAATCATTGCACCTCTTGTATGATTTTTGATTTTGTTTCATTTCCATGCATCCATCTTTTTTTTTTCTTAGAAAATCGCAAGAGTAAAACGGTTTCCACCCATGATTATTTCATATTCCTGGCCTAAAAGTATTTTTCATGCCATAATTTTCTGTATTTATGATTAGTGATAGACTACGAGTGTTCCGATCGCTTTACATCAAGCTGTCAAGGAACCAAGGACCCCTGTATTCAATTATGGCTATATTTATGTGGTCATAAATTGAGCAAATTGAAGCTCTTAAAAGGTAAAACCACACATCGACATAAATACCTGTCCCATTTTTGTTAGCGTCCTCATAATTTTCGTTCCGACGTGACATTGCAGTATTCCGCTTTCACTGACTCCAATGGTGTGTTTTTATTGGTTGCGTGCATTCCCTCCCTGAATCATATTTTTTTCTGCACGGCTGACTCATTTTTGCCAACCAGCTTGGGTGTGAGTCAGGGTGCTATCCTGCAAACCGCAAAGCCTATAGGGGGAGCTAGCGGGAGGAGTATGCTTACCTTTTACATTTCTCCTCAGTTGAGATGAGGCCCATCTGTACCAGTGTGTGTATTTGACGCTTGAATGAGCAATGGGCAGAACAGGGCGTCAATGCTTTCATGGTGCTATTGGGTCCACCAGAAGGCTTGGATCTGTAAGAAGTCATGTATTGGCTGACTGTTGACATCTTCTTTTCCCTGCAGCATCTTCACTTGGCAGATAGTGGCAGGGAAGGGGAAGGAAGCACAGTTAGAAGCGGAGAACATGTTTTGGATGTCGGACCAAGAGCGGTTGTGTTTTTCAAACGTGTAGCGGCGGCATGGTGGTGACGTTTAATGGGCTTCAGGAGAGAGAGAGAGCTTAGTGCAGGAAAATGTCTCAGTGAGTCAGGCTTTGCCACTGAGCTCATGCCCGGTCAGGTCCACCTTCGCTCTCTCTCACGCTCACTCCTCCTTCTGTCCTTTGCCACCAACCTCCCCACCGTTTTGTTTTGTCCGCTACAAACCAACAGCTTGGGCCCTGTAGCACGCTAACCAGATTACCTGAAATCACCATTGTCGTTACCCCACACGGACTATTGGAGCTTGAAAGTCACTCCTAACATCTGAGCTGGTTAGTAGGTAAGTGTGGAGGTGAGATTCCACTCCAAAAGTAAGCTGGCGTCAGAAAAATTCCAGATTTCTATTTCTTTCAGAGTCAGATGTGATGAAAAGAGAGAGCCCAAATTGTGTGTGTGCATGTGAGTGTGTTCCTTGTAAAATAACCTGCATATGCTATTTAAGGCTTTTCATGTCATACACTTCATGCAGTGGTACAGTTTGTTTTGAAGCAATGTCTTCATTTTTGCACCACAATATTTCCTTCTTGCCTCTCGGAATATTTGCTGCTTAACTAAAATGGAAAGGATTGACGGTGAGCGCATTCTCCCTTTGTAGTCTACAGTATTTAAGTGTATCTATCCTGCCAGGGTCATTTTATTCTTTCTGTAGCGATGTCGCATTATTTGGGCATCGCTCCACTACACCATCAGCGGTTTGTGTGCGATGGCGATTCTGGCATTGCTTTGGCAGAAAATCCGATAAATACCAAATCTGACTCACAGGCAACTCTTCGAGTGTTCGTATGTAGAGGGGTGTCGGTGTAGAGAGAGTTTCAATGTTATTATAATGTTATAAGAGGGTGTGTACACTTGTACAAGAATTTCTTTTTGATTGCGGCCCTTGTAGAGCCACTTTCAAAGAGAGTTTGGTTTTTCATTTGAGTCGTGCAGATTATAGGTGACATTAATGATGGAAAATGTTTCAAATAATTTACCGCTCTCATTTGTGCACGCCTCAAAATCCTGGCATTTTAACAAAGGTGCGTGGACTCGTTATATCCACTTTATTTTCATTTGTGTACCTGCAGTAGGCAGATCACAAATAAGCACTGGTCTGGATGAATGGAAATATGCTTGTTGAACCATAGCTTCATTAATAAGGGTCAAAGCGAGTCTGGGAAAAACAAGGTCTAAATCAGAGTACCAGCTGTGGTCCTCCATACGGGCTTCGTCTTGCATACTGCCAGTTTTGTTTGAGGTTGTTTGTAGCTGTCAGTTGTGATGTGCTCAGAATGTCGTAAAGGCAGCCAAGTCTGCGCCTGTACACAAACATTGCATCAGACGTGTCACTTTAAATAGGTGGAGGGGCATAGACGGACGTAGGCCTTAGCCTTACTCCGCAAGAGAGCCACATCTGTCGGATTATTCAAACATGCACAATCATGTATTTCACGTTTGTTCAAAAACAAATAACTCTTGAGCGTTGGAGTAGTTTTTCTCAAATCTTCCAAGCCGAGGATCAGCATCCAGATTCAAAATGTAATGGAAAGGAATACTGGGCCAATTAACAGAAAGACTATTTGGAGCGAGGTGTTAAGGGCGAAATCTCTAAGTTTAAACACTTCTGCATTAGCAGCCAATTACACGGCTGAAAAATTGACCTGCGGTTGTTTTAGTGTCCAAGGCTGACATTCTACTTCTCAAATGCCAGTCTGTTAATTATGCAAATGTGATGCTGCAAGGCTCCTGTATGACAATATGGAAGGACGAGTTATTTGTAAACATTTCCATGTATAACTAGAGACGGTAGTAGTATGTTTGTGTAAAAATCAATCATCCATTCAAAATGTGAAAAATAACGGTGTGTAATGTTTTGCAAAGGGGTCGTTTTAACACAACTTAGCCACAAGACGATTCATCCATCATTTTCTATATATATGGTATATTTTAATGATTTCTTTTTTTTTTTGGTCCATTTTCATCTATAAATTTCACCGAGGATAAACTTGTGTGTTGCTCTCTCAGCCTGCTAAAATATGTTGCAACATTAGCCTGTATTATTTTGACTGAAGTTTTCAAAAGATGGGTGTGTGCAGGTTCTTCCAGACCCACGTAATGACCACATTTGCATGTGTAATGCTCCTCCAGCAGGATAAAGTTGCTTAATGGTACAGCTAAAGTTTTTAAACATATTTACACTGTTGGTTGACTTCACTTCTGTTGGTACTTATTTCATTTCTGTGCAGCATAACAGCTAAATGCCGCTTCACATTATTTGCGTTGAGCTTACTACAATCACCCTAAAAGTGATCGTTCCAGCCATATAGTCAAAGATACTTGAGCCCAAAAAAGAAGGCACGCAGTTTTGCAACGGTGGTGGAAGTCGGCCGTGATTCGCACGTTTACTTCCACGGTGACACACACGTAGACACACATCTCATTTTTCTGTCTCCTTGGATGTCCTGAGGTAGAATCTTGTTGTCTGATTACTGTCTCCAAACAAGAGGCCCAGGCAATTAAGTGTCTGCTGCTCATTCGCATATGGGTAATTGTTTTTTTTCCACTCACCGACTCCACTAACATTGGCACCGATGTAGTCAGGTGTTCCGTGGAAGGCATCGTGGGATAATATCAACTTTGCCTCAGGGTTTGTTTCTTGTTTTCCTTCCCCCCGCCCCTTATTTTAATTAAAGAACAGCTTGTCCTCATCAGCAGGGCGACTGTCCAAGACAACATATGATTGGCTAAAGAAGCAACAAGTCTAATCGTCTGCTGCTGATAAGCAGGCCAATTGAGACACACGTACACACTGAGTACTAGGAATGTGGGTGTATTCCACAAATTATACATAAATTCAAAGCTATGCAGCGGGATTTGCACAAAAGAAGCTGGTTCACTGCCAACCTTTTTCAAAGTGTGGTTCCCTATAAAATATATATATATATATATATGTATATATATATATATATATATATATATATATATATATATATATGCAAAAGAGTTTCTTATTATTGCTTCTTGTTAGAAGACATTTTTGGAGAGTCGGCTAGCTTCAGGTTTTGGTGGTAGTACTGCAAATGCCTTTGCATACAGTTTTTGTTAGCTGCGGTGTATGGCATATACTGTAAATATATATATTTTTTGCAGGGTACACAAACTGTCTTTGTCCATCCTTTTCCTCCACAGATAATTTAAAAGTAATCGGACCATCGTGTAGTTCTCCATTGAGCGCGTTCTCCTTTTCAATTAATGGCGGATTGCAAACAACGTTTAGGTGCATACCGCGGCCTGCTGTGCGAGAGTGTAGCACTCATGCCTATCCATCAGCCTAGTTGCCCTCCATTGCATTTTTGGCTTTGAAGTAGTACCCTCCAAAAAAGTGAAAAGGAATGAACGTTCCACTTTGTATACTCAGCGTATGGCATTTCTTACTTTTCTTTTTCCCGTATGTTGTGGAGATTGCGGACAGCGTATCCCATACGCGTATAGACCGGACAGCCTCTTCTTGCCCTTGGCCTTATATCTGCATCTTGTGGAGGGGAAAAGAGGTGAATCACCAGCGGGAAGAACATGTTTACTGCTTCCTCCGTCAGCTGGGGGCTCTCCTTATTATTGTGATGGATGGCGAGGGAAAAAGGGAGAGCGATGGCCCTTGCCTCCTCATCACCTATCCGTGAGCAGCAAGCAGCTCAACTGACAGTGAGGTAATTACCCCGCCATTACAATGCGCGCACGCACGTGCACAAGCGTACACACACGACGTCACCGCGGCACTGTAAAAGCGCCAGATGGGGTTCCGCTTGGCATCGGCGAGGGAATTCTGCGTGCGTTTGTTTGTTCATGTGTCCTCGCGGCAGCACTTGCAGGGTTGGACCTTAGTTTAAACGCAGGAGATTAGAAATGGGCTCATGTTCAGGATAGCGAAATTGATGAGGGATAAAGGGGTCTCACAATTTCAGCACATCTAACTAAGCGTTTGCTGGCGTAAGGGAACGCTTGGGAAATTGTTTTCCATAGTAAAAAGCAACGGTTTTATTTTGATCAAACGCAAAAATCATCAGTGCACTTTTATGAAGGATTACAGAAATTAGATGTTTACTACTGATGGTGAAACTGAATGTAATAGGAAATGGAAAAAAAGCTGTATAAAAAGAATAATAATTTTTCAATAATCATCCATTCATTGGATAATCAATTAGAGTTAATTACCATAATTTAGCAATCGCATTTTTGTTTTTTTTTAATCATCCTGGGAGTGATTTAGCTGCAACTTGAATCCAAAGTCAGTTATGTCACAGTACTCCAGTGTTGTATTATGAAGCAAAAGCGTGGTGTTGTGGAATATCTATTGTTGTCCAGAAAACATCTTTTTTGGGCATGAGGGAGCTATTATAGTCTTTTTTTTGGATTGTAGTAGGTTAAAGATTGATCTTATGCCATCTGTGCTTTTTTTTTCCCCTAGGCCAGCACTTTCCCAAGTTTTGCATTTTTCATTGTCTCAACATGGAAATTGCTTTCCTTTTATTTTCCGTGCTCACACTCTTGACTTATTCCATCTTCTTTCTTGTTAAAATTCTACCTTCAAACATGAAATATACATAAGACTACCAAAAAGAGTGGCAAAACCTTTGAGCACAGTTCCATGCCTGAAAGATGGGACTTTAAAAAGAAGTAAAGCTAAGAATAGTGGTGCCCGAAAGTAGCATGACGGCATGAGTGTAAAATAGGAGTTAGTCCCACCCCTCATGCTGATATACCTAATTCACTTCCATTCGATTTATGTGCATCATTCAGAAAATACGCCTTTGTCAGCCATCCATTTTAAACGAAATTCAATCCTTTGTTGTATTACTTTCTCTGTGATTCTCACTTTTTTTTTCAGCCTGTCACCTCCGTAACTGTTTGTCACCTTACAGTTGACCAATTAAACCTTCCAAATTTCTGCAAATGGCCATTCACTTGGGAGAATGGTAATGTAAACACAGTGTAAATAGGCAGCAAGCTTACATACATGCATCCAGGAGTAACTGGCTTAGCGTTTGAGATTTAATATGCAACAACTGCAATAAGAAAGAAAGTCTCCTTCACTCCGCATTGGGAATGAAGTATTGAGTGATTTTTTTTTTTTTTAATTTGATTTGAATGAATAAATCGCTTGCACATACATTAGATGCGCTAAGCATTCTGGATGCCTTTCAAGTAACCAGTTTTCACATTGCAACGAGACCAAGCACTGGCGACTGACAGACTAGCAGAAAAATATAAAGTCCCTCAGGAACTTCCTTTAGCTAAATGTCCAACATACATTAGGTTTATTTTACTTTCAATTTTTTTCTTTTACAACTTTCAGTCAAACGGTTTCACAAGCAACCTGTCTCTTCATGCTGCTCCGCCTGCTTCTATACTCATGCCCATACAGTTTAATGGCAGTAATGTCAGTTTCATGGTTGGTTCATTGGAGACACACATGGCAACATGCGTGAAGCGAGCCAATCAAGCTAGAAGTGTGGCCCCATTTCTTCCATGCATGTGTGTGTATTTATGTGTGTTAATGAATTATGTATATTGATACCACAGCTAGAGCATGGACATTTTTTTTTCCATGAGAACAAACAAGAGAAATTATACACAGTGGAGGCGTGCAGCAAGTCTATAAATAGCAGCACAGCCTTTTTAGCCGGGGGATGCGGTTGCATTTTTACAGGTCAGACTATGATCTTCTCCCATAAGTCTTTGCTTTGAGACTTACACACACTTTTTAATATATATATTTATTTATTTTGGAGGTTGTGCTGGCTGTACTGAGTGAGCAGCGAGACAACTTGGGGAATGAATACCCAATCTTGTCATATTTTGCTAAAGATATTCTTATTTGTGTCCATTGATGTGGACATTTGTTTTTGTCTCTATCTTTTGACTCGTTTGAGCTACCCTTGGTCTTGGGAGGATATCACAAAACATCTCATTTACAGATTACTTGTTCAAAGTCTTTTCTGGCTCACCATTGACAGTAGTGAGTATAAAAGTTTTTTGAATTCGAAACACAGCAGATATTAAGTTTTTTTCCCTGTGAAAATATGATAGAAAAACACAACCTGCATCCCTTTAGGTTTTCCATCAAACTAGACATATAACATGTATTTAAGACAACCACATAACTTAGCTTTGGAGTTCACTATTTTAAGGCTAATTTTAAGCACTATGGCCTACGGTATTGATCAATATGGTAAGTTTTTTTTTTGTTTGTTTGTTTGTTTTTTACTGTAGTACAGTAGTGGAGAGTTATTTTTTACTTTGTTTGTGTTTTTTAAAAAAAACGACATGAAGTTGTTCTTTGGTGAAGGTGATTAAAGCTTACTTTTTGTGTCACAAGCACAAACACGTTTTTAATTGTCGTCTCCGCAGTAACGTGTCTAATTCTAGCAGTGTGTCAGTGGGCCAGCTGAGCAGCGCGCGCAAGCTTCATGCGGTGATTGCTCGACATTCTACTCATCTGGCCTGCCGTTTCCCCCCCTCTCTCTTCGCTCCCTCCTCATCCTCCTCCCTCCTCTTTCTCTTCTTCATCCCTGCTTCATCCTCCTCCTCCTCTTCCTCTTCCCCAGCAAGTTCGATGCGATCGGCTCTGGGCCCTGCCGTGAGTTGGTGCGGGCGACAGCGCTGCTGAACATGGCGTCGGACGGGATGATTTTAACCAACCACGACCACCAAATTCGGGTCGGAGTCCTGACAGGTAAGGGGAGAAAGCCCAAGTAGCGATCGATGTCAACCTAAGGATCTTTTGACACGTCCGCTTGTGTCGCGGCACCTCGCATGTTCCGACTTGATTAAAAAGCTGCAATTTTACGCTCCGGTCCATTTCCATTTCCGGAGGTCTGTGGGTCTCAAGGTGTTCTCGGCGTCGCCGTGTGTCCGTCCGTGTCGAGTCCTTTAAAGGGGAGAAAGAGGTGGCCGGTTTATGTGTATTGAATAATTCATGTGCCGATCCGCTTGCCGGAGCTGCAAATTACAGCTGAGCGCGTGCGTGGACTGGTCCAACATGCATGTTATGTGGACACGCGGCGGCTTTCGTTCTTTCTTTGACTGGAGGTGTTGCTCGAGGTGGCGCTTGACGTGTGCGGAGGGGATGAGCACGTTCTCCTTGGCCTGTGCCAAAATGCTCGTGTGCGAGACTTCAGAGGCGGATGTTCACAAGACACATGTTGGATCCTTGCCGTGCGTTTTTGGATCAAATGGGAGGTGTGCGTGGATTTTGGCGGGGTGGGGGGCTCCGGCAGACGCGATGACTGCGCGTCTCTCACGCAGCAATGTTGAGGGGATGTGTTGGATCTGTTCGCCGTCGGCCTTCGTTTGTATGTGTGTAGCCTCTCCTGCTTTGTCATGTTATCGTGGGCTCGTCTTGATCCCCCAGCTAAATGATATTTTAGAGGATGTGGACCCCCCCCCACACACACACACACACACACTGCTGCTGCTGCTGCTGCTGTCCATCCTGTGTGGGGCTGCCTCGATTAATATTTCATGAAAGGCAAGATCTCACACATGTGGCAGACTTGATCCCCCCCCCCACACACACACACACACACACACACGCGCACGGATGCAGTGCTTGAGCGCTGGTCTCACGACCGCCTTATGAAATTTGCCAGGGAACCCCCCTCACTAAAAAAAGCACCAGCGCAGCCCTTCACCATCACATCATCATCCCATCCTCCACCCCTGGCTGGAGAGAGACTGACGGTGCTGAAATGGGGCTGCACTGACCTTAGCATGCTAGTGCCGCATCAGTCGTGTAGAGCGGAATAAAGCGCCCCAGCTTCAATTTAGATCTGCTTTCGCTTGCCGTGCGTGTTTCCTGTACGCCCAAGTAGGTCATATTTTTATTGATTGCAGTTTGGTTGCTCGGTTTGCGATTTGAACCCTGAACCTCACGACCGTTAGGTAAATGTGCAAAGCACGCTTATCGCTCTGCCGTCTATACAAGTCTTTAATAAAGCAGCCGTTCTCAAATACGGGTCTGCCTGGGGGTACATTAGATTTTAACAGGGTTTCTGCAAGTATCAGCTAATCGTATTTAAAAAAAATTTTAACGCCGTGACCAGAACGGTTCAGTTTTCTTTACAAATTAATAGCAAATTAATCAGAACATGAAGCAACTTCTTGCTAATTGTGTTATAGGGACCGCATATGGCAGTGCAACGTTATTAGGGACACAGTTTTTCATCAATCGAGTGGTGGACTACATTTTTTTTTCCATTCAAAAATACTTGCAAAAAGGCGCTTCAAATACGAGAAGCCAAGTTAGCCTACCTTCACTCGTCGTTCCGAGTTGTGGAAAAACGCAGATGGACTCAAAAGGCACGGCATCAGTCAGAGATTCCAAATCACAGTCGTTTATCTAAATCAAAGTCATTTGCTGCTGTTTGAATACAATCTGGGAGTCCTATCAAGCTTGTGGGAATGGGAACAAAAAAAACAAAAGAAAATGTGCTTAAAACCGGTCGCATTTCCAACTAATATGACACGGGAACGGATTGGACGCTGGACAAAAATATATTGGATTCCGCTAGAGTTGTTCTGCTTTAAATTACATAGCTCTTAGCGTACACAATACTGATTTTTGGACGTTCTAGCCTTTTTACTTGTACAGGTGGAGCAACACTAAAAAATTAATTAAAAAAAAAAGAAGAAATGATTGCCCAGTTTTGTTTTTGTTTTTTTGTTTTTAGTTTATTACCCCTCGTGAATAGAAGCAAAAATTCCAGCAAAATTCCCTCCAACCAGTGCAAAACATTTTCAAGGTTAAAAAGAAAACAAAACACGTAAATTGTTGTACAAGATTTAGTAAGCTTTGTTATCTTGGTCTATTCTATTTAACAACTCCAGTAGATAAACTGTGTAACATTTCTGTCCTGTCTGCTGAAAAATTACGTCAGTAATTACAATGTGCATCCATATAAAATGTAACAAAATGACAGAGCACATTTGGCAAAGGGGTCTCTACAACACAATTTAACAATATATCCCTTCACGTTCCAGTTACTTTACTTTTAATTGGAAAAGAAACATCTACTGCATTCAGATGTTAACTCCTTATTCTGATTACAGCAGTTTTGTGTGATTCATTTCGTCCAAAAAAATGTTCTCTTTCAAAGTGTAGCCCGGATGACATATCCTGTTTCCATATTAAGGCATACCCATGTAAATTTTGTGGAAATTTTTCAGCCATGGCTGAGGGCCGCCATTCAATTTTTTTTCTGCGTTCCATTTTGGTGCAGGTTAAACTATCCCGGATGTATTGCCTCCATCAGAATTATCCTCAATAATTGGCCAGTTGCCACTAAACTTTGGCGGTATAGATTACGAGCCAAGGAAGAACCCGAGCGGATTGTATTTTCCACGTTTGGCAACGTTGACAAGAAGGCGCTTTTCAGCATTTTCTCCTCCTGATCCAAATTAGGATTGTTGGCCCTTGTTGGTGGAGATCTGCGCTCGGCTGAGTGTTGTTCTAATTCCTCCGCGTGTGGGCGGCTGTTTGCCTTCTCACCAACTGAAGGTTCTCGGTATATCCCCGCCTCTGTTTTGAACACGACATCACTGGCAACCTTACATCAGAAGGGGTTAATTTGCGCGCGCGTCATCAGTCGCTCGGGTCCCCAACCGGATCTCAGATTGACGCTTTGATCTCGCCGTGCCGTGTTTGCAATTCCTGCATACGTATGGACACAGGCGACGGCCATATTTGTCTTTTTGATGTATTTGTGTATACGTAGAAGGATGGCTTACATTGTCACTGGAAACAAAGCGTCATAGAAACTAAGAATGCAGGTTTTGGGTTGTTATGTGACCTTTAACCCGTTAAAAACGTAATCATGGCAGGATTACCAGCATGCGGTCCCTAACGAGGAAAGATCTGTACGATATTTTGAGAAAATATTCACGCCGTGGCGACATGGTGAAATCCAGTCGAATGGACTGCCAGCCACTTAAAAAAAAAAAAAAGGAAATTGGACCTATTCCTAGTTCTATACAGGTGGCGCTAAATTGAAATCAATGGATTTTCCCTAATGATCAATTTTCTTGGCAACAAGCCCTCAAAACCACCAAATTGTCAACTTCCTGGCGCAACAACATTCACTCCACTATGTCGTTAATGCCCTCGCACCGAAATGAAGTTCCACCAGCATATGTGCCCCGCTGTGCATGTGCAGTCTGTGAAGAGATGAGTGCATTTATTATTCGTCTTTTTTGTTTTCATTTGAATTGTTTAGTGTTACATTGAGATAAATGTAATTCATACATATTTAAAAAATCCATTGTTTCCTAATGAACATATTAGAGGTACAATGATTAATACGTTAATCGAAAACGAACCGGTTATCAAAAAATGTCAAGAATTGTCATCTGAATTGAGAGGCCTAAAATGATCTGTGTCACCCTCTCTAAATTGAATGTCCTCTGATATATTTAGTAATTAAGTTATCTTAAGTATATTAAAAGCAGACTTAATTGAAAAATATTTGCAAACATCTACTTTTACTGTGACTAAAATATTTTCGGATATTGTCTAACATTACAGAACAAGCCAGAAATCAAATAATACTAAAAAAAATATGTTTATTTTTTGCGCTCTCAATTTGAGAAAATGTCCCTTTTTTGAAAAAAGGGACAGAAATAGCATATTAAAAAAAAAAAAAATTCGAAGCCCTGGTTTATTAATGAACGAACAATATAGTCTTCTTAAAATAATAATTAGTTGCATCCTTTGAATATTTTTCAAGACTGAAAATTCAGCAACGCGTTGTGAGCACAACACGCCGGCGCTCAATCTTCTTTCCCCGCAAAGGTGAAAGGTCAGCTGTCCGCTGCCGCATTTAGTCACCAGGGGACGGGATGAGACCTTGGCTCCCCCTCCTCCATCATTTAGCCCCTCCCCAAGCCTCCAGGCAGGTGACACGGAGCCCTGGGGACATCCGTTTGGACCCCGAACACGCAGCGCAGGCGAGCGCGGGTGGAATAATGGATGAATATCACCGCATGTTTGAACAGACGGTTTGGTTTGTCGCTTTATTTGCACGGATGGGTCGAGGGTTATGCTGCGCTTGAAGCGGGATAACTGGGGTAAGCGCGCTGTCGCTTGTCAAGGATGTGACAGTCAAAATGTGGGCTTCTTTAGTCGAGGATCAAAGCAATTTTCATCTTTTTTTCCCGGCGTTGATGCCCTGCGTTCTATTGGTTAAAGTTGACTTTTAATTGACTTTTAATATGAGTTTTAAATAGGCCAAAACTATCTCCCTGAGTTCGCCTCAGGCTCCAAACTCTGCATTCAGTCACCTGACTTTATTGGCCCGCACTTCATGTCATGAGCTGCTGGAGAGAAACAACAATGAATTCAGGTGTTTGTAACCTGCAAAGAACCAAAGATTAACAACAATTCTAGGTCAGACGCACAGTATTTATAGCATAATACATATAGTATTCTTTAAATGCCACGCTGCCGGTTTAGTGAGCTTACTGAGTGCAGTTAAACATTGGATGAAAAATACATGCAATCAAACAGTTTCCACTCCGCCTCCCTACTTGATTTTTCCACTAGTACTGAGCTTTGAGCAGGAGACTCACTGTAGAGAACTACCCCCCCCCCCCCCCCCCCCCCCCCCCCCCCCATGTCATCTCAAATATGACGACTCCGGCGATTTCGCAGTTGCACAGAAAATAGCCTTTACATGAACCGGGAAGTAGGCTTTAATCAAGTTAAAAAAAAAAAGATAGCCTATCTATCACCAGACGGACCAATACATCTATTTAAACAACGTGTTTTTACTGTACAGTCAATCCCTTTTACTCGCGGGGGATTGGGACGGCAAAATTGTGCATGTAATTGACACCCATTATTGGTATCTATCTATCTATCTATCTATCTATCTATCTATCTATCTATCTATCTATCTATCTATCTATCTATCTATCTATCTATCTATCTATCTATCTATCTATCTATCTATCTATCTATCTATCTATCTATCTATCTCTATCTATCAAGATCGAGCATTAACAGGCTGTTAGATCTATCTGTCTATCTTCATCCGTAAGAGTGTATTATTTTCAAAATCTTTGACCACCATGAAAATGTCAATTGTATACTAAGTACAGTGTATGAGATTTATACAAAATTTGATTGAATATGCATAGTAAAAGATATAGTGACTGAGCACTTTCAAACCCAAATCTGCTCATATACACATTGCTGGAGTTTGAATTAAGCAAATTAGCCAAACTGTGCGCTACCACTTCACATCAGCGACGGCCAAACGTGACGTCCCAAAATGAATGTTAACATCCGGATCGCTGGTGCTAAAAGCGTGGAGATGGTTGTATACCCACTAGCATAATTTTGCTCCTTCCATCCACCCCATTCTGACCTAACGCCGTGTGTCTGTGTATGCACGTATCTCATCTAAGCTCTCTTTCACCCTCCATGACATGAAGGCATCTGTTCAGCGAGATGCTACGTTGACAACACAATGGAATCCACCCCAAAATCTCACTTGGTGCCTTTGCATTTAAACTTAGATATATAGAAATATAAATTTAAATGCTCAAGAATGACTTGCGCATGTGGCCATGAAGGTTTTTTTCCTTCTTATTGGGCTGGGTTTGTTCCGTAACAAGACATGAAAACATAGTGACCCTTCTTTCCCTCGTGCCCTCTGACTGTGTGTACCCACACACATACACACACAGCTGTCACAGCGGACAGCAGTAAGGCGGGCGGCCGCATGAGCTGAATAGACAATGCTGAAGCAGGGACACACAAACAGAATAAGAATTAAGTCCTCTCCGCAAAGGAATTATTTTCAGTGCTGAATCAGCCCGAGTGAAGCGGATTGTTGTTGTTGTTGAGGGAACATTGAGGCCGCCACTCCTCCCACTTCTTCGCTCACTCCCATCACTCTCCCGGTTCTCCCATAGTCCACGCAAGTAATCCTCCCTCAACCGCAAATTGGGATGAGCGCTCGAACAAGAGGCAGACTGAATTTGTCTCTCCAGAGATGCGTTAGCGTTGATATTCTTTTTAGGTCAGAACGATGAAGAAAAGTGTGGTTTTTTTTCGTGAGTGTGTGTCGGTATTTAGCTGGCATGGTTTCAGTGATTTAAAAAGATGGGTAATCAGTGTAAGATGTTTTAATATTGGCATTAATTCCATGTAGCATCTCTTAGCATGTAGTTTGCAGGTTTTTACTGATATTTCTCAAATACAGTTTTAAAAGTTGAACAAGGTCGTTTTAATTAGGAATTTTGGAATCTTTTTAATGCTGTGTGTTTTCGTTTTCAAATTTGGAGCAAATTAATTGTAACATGAGGCAACCTGTTGCTAAACTGAGAACCACTGGCAACCCGTACATGATATACAACCGTCTTGCTCAGTCAGTTAGGACAACTTCATTTCTGTGGGAATTCCGTTTTTAAAATATATTGCAAGTTTCCCATGGTGGGTCTGAAAGAACATTTTCGTTCAGCATAACATGTGAGGGACTCAATAGAATTTACTTCCAGTCCAGTAAAAATGGATCACTGGCAGTGAATGAGTTTAAAAAATTGTACATTTGAAAAAATTCTCCACTTTCTTCTTCTCAGTTCTCGTCAGTTGACCTTTGACCTTCACTCAGCCCACTTTTTCTTTTAATTCTTCTACTCTACCTTAATTTAAGAGCTATAACTGTATGTCTAAGGTGTGCTTTTTCCCATAGCTACTGAAAAAGTTCCCTCCATGTTATTGTTAATGTTAATTAAAAAAAGGTTAATTAATAATGTGCCATTTTGGACAGACTGGGATCTCGCGAGGCAAATTTCTATGCATGGCGCGTATTGTGCTTTCATCTCGTTAGAGCTGAACACCAACAATGTATTTTGTGCATAATCACAAATCGCATTCTACAACTGACTGTCTGGATCAAAATTAAAACCAACGCACGAAAGCCGAGTTGATCTTTTTGATGCTTGCTGCAATGAGCCCGATGAAGTTTTATGCCGTCCATCAAACGAGACAAAGAATTTGAGACTCATGGCCTCTGTTTTTTTTTTTTTTTTTTTTGTCTTGAGCAGACAAAGAATGAGTCTTTTGCTTGAGTCAGTTCCTCCCGATAACCTACACGGCGAGAGAAACAGTTGAGTGATTGCGATGAAGATTGAGATAAAAGATACGCCACTTGGTTTCAACTGATGACTTCCCCTTGTGGTCCGCCGCCACTGCTGCTGGATCCCGTGTCCTCAGCCGAGGTGTTAATTAGACCTGGAGGGATAGAGGTGGTGGAGAACGTAAGGAGGGGAGAAAAGTCGGCTTGGTGGGGGCTCCGCGAGTGTGCGCTTGCCTTGGACTTAGCAGTTTTTAAAGGATGGTTCTGCAGAGGAATTCTGAGATTATTATTCGAGTTTGTCTCAATGGCTTTGGCTTTGTCGTATCGCATTCTGTATATTTGGATAAATACTTAAAATCCTTTATTTATTTTAAATTGTTTTCATTCTACACGCTTATCGAATTGCTTGCAGGTTTTGTCATACCGGATCGACTTTCTGCTTCTGTGTCCAAGCATTGTGGGAAATGTAGTCCTGCTAGCTTAATGTTGCGATCAGACAGAACACTTGCTAAGCGCTTCTGCCGCTGAGTTTCCAATGTTACAATTTGAGATCAGCATTAAGTAAACAACGCAGTCAGCTCCTAACAGAATGAAAAAAAAAAAAAAACGGTTGAATAATGGTGTGTGTGCATTGACATCTTGCAAAGTTTAAACTTTTGATTTTGTGGGATAAGCCCCTCCTCCGCTCGAAGCAATCCCTGTGTAGTTGCACAGTGAATAAAAGGGATATACATGGCGCTTTCTGATATTTTGTGTCTATTTTCAACCCAGCATAATAGTGCTAAATCTATTAAATAAATTATACGATTTTAGTCAACAATTTAAAAGACAATGCTTCTCAAAGATATACTAATATGGTTGGAAAAATACTGTATTTGTTTACCGTTATTGTCGTATGGAATGACAGGTGACATCATGGTGAAATGTGATGTGAAATCTTGTTTATATTTTCTGACATTGTTCTTTTTGTCTAACGCTTTAATTTCTTGTTCACGTGAGATTTAAGCGACTTTGTTGAAGTTGTTGAGGTGTCATGAGATCACAGCAACCTCCTGGGATTCATCGTTTGGCTCGGTTTGATTAGACTTATGTAAACATGGTCTGACTATGAAAGGCTAATTCATTTGGAGAGATGTGCAAGTTTGATGTTTGGATGTGTGTGCAGTGGAACGTCAACTCTCAAAAGAACTAAGAACAATATGGAATATGACTGACGTTTGTTGTTAATAAAGACGGTTCCAATGTAACACATTTTTGCATCAAACTACCTTTAGTGTTGCTTCAGTTGAGTGATGTTTTTTCTTTCTGTATTCATTACCATTGACCATATATATATATATATATATATATATATATATATATATATATATATATATATATATATATAAAATGTGGTATGTGGACCAAATCCGGATTTGGCAGCAATGTAAATTCACAAATTCCACTTAACATATTCCAATTCCCGAATTGTAAAACTGTTATCGGATTAGGATCTGAATTCCTTGCTTCAGTTTTAGCTGTTCACAGTTGATGTTGTTTTTTATTTTGTTTTTTATTTTCCTCACCGAGAGTGGAAAAGCCACCTGTATTTTCCCTCTGTTTACTGTTGCCATGGAGATTGCCGGCATTGCCTTCGTAATTGGCAGTAATTGCCGCAGTCATTGGCCTGCTCACATGATGCATTAGTAACATTAGTTGCTGTAATCAATCCCATATCAATGATGATTAAAATCTAGTTTGACTAATCCCAATATACGGCTGGGTGTGTTACACGTCATTGCTTCAGAGTCGCCGTTTTATCCCCGACGTTTTTCCTCACTTGCTATTTCTGTCACCGTAGCCTCGCTGCTCTTTCTTTAATACACCTTTCACACTTTTTTTTGTTTTTTACCTTTGCTGTCTGTCTGCACTCAAGTCCTTCTCTGCGGCCAAGAGCGGTAGAGAGCAGTAAAAGGAGAGCATGTATGTGTGAATAATAGAGGAGGCCAGCTTCTCCCTAACGAGGTGTGTTTGATGACTGACCTCGTGTGTACGTGGTCAAGGTGTATTCACACACTCCGTCAATTATTCACCAACACACTTTTCCCAATCCTACTGCAGAACCCTTTTAGATCATGGCACCAAATGTTAATACAACTAGCCATATGCACAAATAGCAGAAAAACACAAGAGTTTCTTTGAGTGGCAGGCAATGGCTTTGTGGCCCTTTTGCATCATTCATGAATGTCCAACAGGTTTTCAAAGCTTCGCCCATGAGTGTGTTTCATACCTTCGAAAGAATGAGTCAGCATGTTCTTCTCCATAATAGGAGTGTGTCTCGCTACATTAGAATGTTGTGGAAAGGCTTTCAATTTAAAAACTCTGATTATATATTCTCACTATATGGTAAGACATGTCATTTTATTTTACACATACTCGGTTAGGTTAGTTTGAAGGTGAACAAAATGGAGTTCACTCAAGGTGCTCACAACCCCTGAAATACTGGTCTCGTGTTTGTCTAGCATGTACAGTACATTCAATAGGTTGACATTTGGAGATTATTTTTCTTCTCACATTTCCATATTTGGATTTATCCCAGTACGTTTTGAGCGCATTGCACTTTGCTGTTACATTAGGAGCGGAGGTTGGACTCATGTGAAAATTAAAAAAGTCTTTGTACACCAAAAATCCAGTGTAACCACAGGGAGCTAAAACTAGACTCGGAAACTATACAGAAAGAAACTAGGACGACAGCTTGACATGACAGCTTGAGAGCTTTCTTCTCTAATGAGTCACTGAGCAACTCCAACTGAAACCCCATCCAAATTTGCTCTTGAAATGCCTGGTGCCCATCCAGAGTCACTGAGAAACTTGAACTGGTGCCCGTCCAGAGTAAAAATCTGCCGGGATAGGCGCCAGCTGACCTGCAACTCCGAGCAGCTGTACAAATAAAAACGGACGAATAGATTAAATGCTTGCATGCCATACAGTCACGTTACATTTAATTTAGAGATGAATCAACAATTAATTGAAGTGGCGTCTAAGCTCTTTTACATAAGTCGCAGTAGCGGAAGCACGGCTCATTTCAGTCCACATGCCATAGATCAGCCTAATCGACCTGGGGCGCGGGTTTGATTTCCTCGGTCAAGCCAGGAAGAGCCTAAATGTGCTCTCTTCTCTCTCCCTCTCTCTCCAGGGGCTTCCCTCTTGGTTGTCCTTGCACTGACCTGTCCGTGTATGAGTGTCTCAGTGGGATAAGTGATGAGATGTGTGAAATAAAGCAAGCGGAGCACTCTATTAGGCAGCCCTTGCCTGCAGGCCACCAGACTACTCCACTAGCCACAGTGGTTATCAGTGAATTCAAACGTCACAGAGGCAGTGCTAGTGTCCAGCTGGGCTGGAGTCTTGTTTGTTTGGGCTTCCATCAGCTTCGGTTATTGTTTTGCCTTGGAGGTACTCGTGTAGACAGGTCAAAGTGTCCTTTAGGTGTCCGTCTAATCCCAGGATTAAATGGTGTTGTTGTCTCGCGATAGTTCATGAATGATAGCGGTTCTAACAGTGCCAGCTTTGCTTAGATTAGTATTTTTTATTGATCGCTGTCTAATTTCTATGACTGACAGCTTGTTCCGCTTTGATGGCGCCTCTTTATTAGTGAACATGGTACTCATTAATTGGTTTGCAATATTACCAGAAAAAGAACCACGGTAGTTTTGGAATTGTCCACATTTTGGACATAACAGAGGTGGAAAAGTAAAAGTCTTTACATCCAAAAATCCAAAGGAACCACCATGGTACTAATTAATTGGTTCGCAATATCACCAGAAAAAGAACCACAGTAGTTTTGGCCTTGTCCACATTTTGGACATAACAGAGGTGGAAAAGTAAAAGTCTTTACGTCCAAATATCCAAAGTAACCACCATGGTACTCATTAATTGTTTCGCAATATCACCAGAAAAAGAACCACAGTAGTTTTGGCCTTGTCCACATTTTGGACATAACAGAGGTGGAAAATTAAAAGTCTTTACATCCAAAAATGCAAAGTAACCACAGGGAGCAAAGATGGATGCAAAACACAAAAATCCAAAAGTAACAACAGATAGCAAAGTTAGACAAATGAGAGTTTGACGTTCTGACGTGCCGTTGAGCAACTTGCGCCTAAATACTGTGAGATCAAAACATTTTGTTTACCTCCCAGTGACGCTTAAGTTAAGTCTAAAATGTCACTGACTGCGCCCCCTAATAAGATGCGTGACACAGAGCCCGTGTGAGCATGTGTACACTTGCCGACATTGTCCAGAGAATTGAATGTAATGAAGGTAGCTGCAAACAGGCTGCTTCATTAGTACAAGCGGGCCTAGGGTACTCCGCATGTGTGTGTGTGTGTGTGTGTGTCTTTTGCTATATGCGTATAAAACTCTGTATCTTGGGAAATAAGAGAAGCCGAATGGTTCATGCACACCCATATGCTCACAGATACACACATTACCACCCACCCACTTGTACACCAACACACACAGCAACAAGCTTTGTTGTTTTTGTTGTGTAACTTTAATCCGTAAATTTCCTTTGTGTGTCTCTCAACAATGACCGCACTTCAGAAAACAGGAGAGCGCTACAAAGAGCAATATTGCAACATGAATTGGGACATATTTCAAGCGGTATCAATCGAACTTTTCTGAATGTCGTACATCAGTGGTTCTCAACCTTTTTCAATGGTGTAGCCCCTGTTAAATATTCTTTTCGGCCAATTACCCCCACCCCCACCTCCAAAATAACAAACAAACAAACATTTGCATATTGCACTAGCTGTGGATAGACCTGAGGGACTTGTTGGCCACATACAGCACGCAAGCATTGGATCTAGTCTGCCATGTCATTCAAAAAACAAATAAAACCTCAGAAGACTTGTTCCATCCAAAAATGTTCATGATTTATGCATAGCATTTCGTCATTTTTTCACGAATTTGTGACTGCTCACAGAGGGCTTTATCAAAGCTGAAAAAGGTTCTCAACCCCTGCTTTAGATGTTTTTTTTCATGTTTATCGTTGGGAAGCTTGCAGAGAGACTTGTGTGAAGCAAATGTCATTTTAGCTTAGCACCGTGTTTCACATCAGACAGAGCACTCAAGATAATCTTGCATTAGCTGATTGGCCCTGTTTGATTGATTCATGCTGTATAATCTTGGGTTTTTCACTGTTTGGTAACCGAGTAGAACCGTCCAATCATTGTGGAGCACAGTTGATAGAGCCGGACTCATTTTTGGGGGGCTGTTGCAGTTCTGACTCCCAAACCGCCATTTTTTTTTTTTAGATGGTTCACAATCTGTCTGCATTTGAGCGACTGAATCTTAAGGGTTGAGGTATTTAATAATGAAGTTGTGTTTGGAAGTGACCTTCAGAAAAGCGTAGTCACGCTTTTCATCTCCACAAAAAAAAAGCTTCAGGCTCCTCTGAGAGCTCCTATGTCATTCCAGGCGCAACGGAGTTCCACTTCGCTTTGTTCCACAAATTTTATACTGATTGTCGGCACAGTGTTCTGAAATTTCAGCTGTGTCGGCCGGGCTTTTGTTTTGTTGGGTTGGCGTGAAATAGGATTTGTGGATAGTGAACTGAGGGGTTGGTCATGGGGAGGGCAGTCAGCCGGTGAAACACCATGTGGCTGCCGTTTTTACCGCATGGGGTTCGGTGTGCAAATCCAGTATAACTTCTCACATAGACGCCCCTTTTTACAGACAGATACCAGTACTCAACTCTTGTGCGGTCATGGGTACCGATAACCCTAGTACATCTGATACGCAAACTTTACCCTCCAAAAAAGATCATTTTAAAGAAAGACGCAGCAATTCCAATATAGTATTTGAATGAAAATTTGAAGAAACAAAATCCATTTTCTATTCATCTCATTTGCGATTGCAAGTTCGTGATTGTAAAACTGCCCCAAGGGAGCAACCGATACTCAATACGAAATCAATCCGTTGCGGAGTGTGGATGGTACTGTGAAATCATCGTATGCCGGGCAATGGAAAAAATGCTAATTAGCTGATACGTGCAAAACCTCTGGTAAAAACATCAAAATGTTCTATACATATTAAAAATTACTAATAAAATAGTGTAGTAAGTACTACTTATATATGATATACATGCATATAATTAAATAACCGCATAAATAAAAAACATAATGCAAAAAAGAATATTTCATTTACCTTGGGAGTGACGCGCCTTCTTCGTACTTCTTGATTATCACCATAGTAATCGTCTTCTCACATCACAGTGGTCTGCATGTTATTTTGTTTCCAATGAACATTCCTGTTAAATGTAAGAACTGGGTCTCAATACTTAGTTTTTGAACGACAACTGGCTCTCCTGAACCATATCGTGTACATCTAGCCTTGGGTGACCATTGTGTCCCTTACAATAATGTATAGTGTCCACCCGCTGAGACGTGTTTGTGGAGAACTTAGTGGATTGTTTCCCTTATCACAAATAGCATTAGGCCAGCCTTGTGTATGTGTGTGACGCTTTGTCCAGCAGCCCACATTGATTTCGGATTGTCGCCTGACACGCCAACCTTGACTCCTAAGCCAGACTTTCAGCCATACCGTAACCTTTGATCCCATTGGTTTTGCCCCCCCCCCCCCCCCCCCCTTTCCCTTTGAGTGAGCGATCACAGAGGAACCAGTAAAACATTCCGTTTTCTTTGCGAGAATGCTCAATACCTGATCTAATTAGACCTCAGTATTCATGTTACACAGCGTTGTGTAAGCCCACCCAGCGGATGAAGAGCGGCGTCGCTAAAGTAAGCCAGTACCGCCGATGATTTTACCGCGCGAGCCAGCGGACTTCTCAGTGTGGATTCACAATGCTCGTCCAAGGATACAGACCAGGAGGTGTAGCTAAACTGTAGTCGTTGCTGCTTTCCCTGCATCAGCAGCTTGCAAGGATGAAGAAGTAGGTGGAAAGACGGAGAGTGAAGAGGAGGGGGGATTATGGGATGTGAAGGGAGAATGGGAGTGTAGGGAAAATTCTGAAGGGAGGTATTAGAAAAGTGCAGCTGTATTGATGTCGGTGTAAGCACATTTCTATTTAAATCAATACAGCTGCTCTCAAGCTCATTTTGGCTTCTAACAAAAGAAAGGTACCTGGTGCACTAATAGAGCAGTTGCAGATAGTACACACACAGTAACTGGAGGTCATTAATCTGTTAGCCATATCGTTAGCCTAAACATGTTCCCGCTCATGCCCGCTGCACAATGACATTAAAGGAGCTACATTGTAGAAAACCAACTGTGACTTTGCAATGTTTGTGTCGATTATTCTGTCCACTGCATGCACAAGCATGGATCTGCGGTGAGATTTCAAATTGTGGCACAGCAGCTTTTGATGAAGCGTTACCTCGACAAAAGTTATTGCAATCTAGTTTATTGTCTGTATGAGTTATCATTTTGTTCCGTGGACCACTCCACTGGAGAGGGGGGCCGGGATAAACAATAATTCACCCCATCCTCCATGTAAACTGTAACTCTTGGTCACTGGTATAATTTGATCAAAGCAAGCATTTACTAATTTTTTGCGGGGGAAAAAAAGTGTGTTATTGTGGCAGATCATACATAAGCAAACTTCAGTCATTTATTTTATTTCACAGATGCCGTTATAACCATTTAACTTCTGTTGTATAATTGAGACGAGTCCCAAATGCTGCTGCAACCTTTAGTTTCAGCCATCATGAGGAATGGTCTCGTTATTCTTTTGTCAATGACTAAATCATAGGGGGGAAAGTTCAGTTAAAACAACATCCATCCTGTGAGTTTCATTTTTGTTCAAATGCGGATGTTCTCCTGTTCAGTATAACAAAGAGCTTTGCCATGGCTCACCGCATTAGCGTCTTTGTTGCTATGTTAGCTGTGGCTGCAGTGGCAGCTGGCTGCTTTGCATTTATGCAGTAGGCTAAACTTGAGCCGCTTCTGTGCTAAGCAAGCTCCTTCTTACAAAGAATGAACATCACTCATAGATGCCATCAGAGCAGTTTTAAGTTAAATTCACCATTCATCAAACCGACCGCTCTCACGTACGCTCTTCCAATATGACGTCTATGCTCCTAAATTTATCCCCCACCCACAACAGACGACAAACGACGACAGCCAATCGGTGTCTATTTCTTGGTGGGGTCGACCGTTGTTTTCTAACCCCCAACAACGCAAGCATCATACAGAATGAATACGGTTAGAGTTACAAAAATAAATGTCATTAATTGATTGCCGTTCATCTTTTAATCAGACAGCCATACTCAAAACTTTCTCCTATGAAACGAACGCCGCTGTTACTTGTGAACAAAACCCGATGATGGCAAACACAGCATGTTTACTCAACATCGCAAAGACACGCCACGCACTCCAAATGGAATCTACTTTGGCTTTCACGGTAAATAACCCCCCGGGTGAATGATTGCACCGCATGCTCTCTATACATATTTTGTTTAGGTCTATATGCATAAACAGCTGTCGGAGGTAGCACACAGCACCGACTTGCCACGGGCCATCAAAATGTAATACAAGGTACACAAAAGGATGCGATACCTCATACGCAGTAGCCACAGGAACACGTCACACGCTACATGCACACACGCATACCCTTGCCCGACTTTGCTATAATACCATTCCAAGCCACCGGCACATTCATCATGCCGCTAGTCATTACCAGCAACCCTCATTAAACACAGAACCGGTGATTTATGATTAATATTTGCGGGGGGCTGGCCTTTCATCAAACCCCTTCAATCCATTGATTCCATTGATCGAGAAAAACAAAACACATATGAGCAGATAATAGTCAGTGCGGGGGGGGGTTGTGTGTGTAAGCTTCGGGAGCCGGAGGGCAACTCTGATCATGCTATGGGAATTTCAATCAGGAAGTGGGCCAGCAAAGAAAGAAGTTTAGGGCGTCGTATTCAAGGTCTCCGCATTCCCTTGCGCTGTAAATTGTCTCCGGAGCTTTGCGCCCGGCTTCATTAGTAAGTGTCTTTTCAATATTTATGGCCTTATTAATAAAACATCAATACAAGGGGCCTTTGTGAAGAACTGCAGGGTGCTGAAGTCTCAAAGTTAGCTTGTTGGCCCGTTAAAGACGGATGCTCAGGTGAGCAATGTGCACGACACGGCGCTAAAAGGATTGTGCTAGGTCACACAAAGGACGTTTTGATGGAGGAGGCTCAATTCAAATCCTGGACAGGATGACTCATTTGTGAGTGATTGCTGCTTAATTGGGTTTTTCAATGAATTTAGTGATGTTGGAGTGGAGATGGCTTTCTGAGCCAGGGTGGCAAGGAAATGTGGTTAAACCTCGCTCATGTTTTATTCAAGGCAGCCCAGTAGAGAGGCCTGGCAGGAGCATCCTCAGGAACCTCAGGGTCAGAATACACTTTTGTTTTCTCGGGCTTCTCTGCACCACGCACTCAAAAAAAAATTGAATGTTGCTGAAAATAAAGATGCAATATATTCCCACCAGCAACTATTCATAACAAATTTAATTAGGTTACTTGTCATTCTGGTGAACGATGGTTGTGTTATTGCTTTAACTAATGCCGTCCCGATTTTCAAATAAATTATGAAACGTTTCCTTGTATGTCCTTACGTGGGATTGTCATTTAGTGCCGTGAATGAGTACTTCTTTGAAGATGAGTAGATCCAGTCAACTCCTGAATGCGAGTCAGTACGGTACTCTTTGTTTTGCTTTTGTTTGAGTTTTTGATCGTTGAAAGTAATCACTGTGGTTCCTGCAAAACATGTTTGTAAAACTGAAAATAATTTGGCACGACGCACCACATTGGAAACGCTTAACCAGAAGTGCTGACTACATTTCCCGTGATTCTTAGACAAGGAAGCAGGAAGTAGGCTCAAAACTGGGACTGTCCTGGTTAAAATGGAATGTCTGGTCAGCCTAGGCTAATTATAATTAACTGGCCGTTGGGCCATTTGCTGAATTCAGGTCTGGCCTTATGTTTACCGCCAGAGTTTGATTGCGGGAGCCACTTCAGTTGACATAGCTAATCAATCAGGTGGTCAGTCGTTGATCTAAAACGGTGGTTTTCTCAAGGGAATTTTAAATGTGTTGTTCTGACATATGAATGTCAATGGTGGACATGGTGAGGGAGGGACATGCCCCTCCTCCTTCATCTTCTTTACTATCGCCCTGCCTTCCATTCTCATCTGCTTGCGCTCGCCTCCTATACGTTTTTATTAGTTTCCTGCTCTACATTTTCTCTCCCCTTGCTACCTCTTGGCAATTTTTACCACTACTCTCTCCCCCTCCTCTCGCCATCCAGTACGAATTGGTCTCCTCTAAAGCATGTCAGGGTTCTCTTCCGCAGCATCCCAGCAGCCCCTCTGCCCACTCGCACTCCTCACCCTGGGACGGAGCTGCTTCTCTCTATGGGCGTGCTTGCCTGGGACTCAGCTGTGAAGAACAGAGCTGTCTGTTCTTCTTTGTCTTCCTGTCTCTGCACATGTGGTGCGTGTGCGCGTGAGCTGGGCTCGCTGGTGTGTCGAAGGTGCAGTGTAGATGCCAGATTTAAGCCTGTAGGAGCTTTGCACTTGGGATCATTTTCAGGCCGTTGCCGAATCCAAATGAATGGACTCGTTCGGCGATAGAAGAGCGTCCCAAAGATTGAACACAACATGGCTCGCGCTCCGTTTTTCAATCCAGCTCACCCAGCATTTCCTTGAGGTCATTAGAATCGTTACTGCATTAGTTTAGTTACTGTGCGATTTGTTTGCTATTGTTTATTTATGAGAAGGAATGTGATTTTTGCTGGAAATTGGTCATAGTTTTTAGACATATAGGGACTAAAGTTGTTAATAATGACAGCCAGCAGCACTTTGGTTTGTATGCTACTGCTAACTAGCCAGCACAGCCAAGGTGAGGTTGAATCAAAATCAAATGCGGCCCTTCAGCAAAAGGCCGCTGTGCATTTTCATGAATAGCTTAAGTAATAGCATGTAGAGTGTGGAATTCATTCATGTGTTGCGTTCTTCCATTCTGTTCCTGCAATGGCTGACCCACAGCAATAAGTCAGGTGAAGTGTCGCTCTCCTCGCGTTACGTAACCCACCCCCCCAGTCCCCAAATTAGATCCAACTTCAAATAAATGAAAAGCAAGCCGCCGGTTGGCTGCTTCCCCCCGTAGATATAAATAGCATTCTCACATCTTATCTCGAAACCGTCTTGCGGAGAGGAGAGGCTTTGAAACGCGGCCCGACGATTAGGATCCCATTGTTCCGCTCCACACCCCCTCCTTTCCCGCAGCTGCTTACAGTAAACCCCACGTACACACGCGTGCGTGCCTGGATGCAACGTCTGAGCGTGTACGCGTCCGTACACGTGCGTAGCGGCCGCGATAGCGTGCGCGTGTGTGAGATGTAGCGGGTTTGCGAGAAATTGGTGTGTGAGTTGCCGCCGGGTGTGTCGCTGTTGACGGGTGTCGTGCTTGTGCCGCTTACCCCCGCTGATCCTCTCAGAATTAACAAGGTTGCAAAGATACATCGGGTTTATATTAGATTAGTTTATCTGCCGCTGCTGTATTTTACTCGGGACCGCGAAGCCTTTATTAATTTGGTAACGCGACCTGCCTCGGAATGCAGATGCTCTCATCTCCTGGTGTGGAGGAGGGCGGCGGTTTAGCCCTCCAGTTAGATGTCTACCCCACCCCATTACAATCGGGAGGCGGGTCCATACCTCCATTTATCATGACATCATTTAATCCAAGGCCCAGGGCCCAGTGTTTCTATTCAGCGCAGAACAAGCCCGTAGAAAAGCAGACAAGTGATCTCACTCCGGCTGAGGCTTATTGGCGTGAAGAGGTGTCGTCCCTCCTACCGGCAGATGTCATCTCGATCTGATGTCTGACCTCCATTGTGGCTTCTCCAGGCTGGAGGGCCATTGGCGCCGCTGTTAGTAGGCGAAGAACAGCAAACAATAGAAGTGGGCTACCCGCACCAAGGCTGCCAACGCTTTCTTCTGATTGCGTTGCCAGTTTACGCAGAATAGCGTATTTCCCCAAATAGTGGCCCCAACTTCAATAGAAGCAATGTGTTAAATCAACGCCACCCTCCAAATTCTGTGCATGAGCCTTGTTTTTCAGGTGCCAAAAAAAGCAAGCTTGTAAATATTGTTACCCTAGACTGCGGAATACAAGCTGATTGCTCGACTTATTCCCGCATAACTCAAAATCACACCAATTTTCTCCACATGTCTGTTTGAATAACACTAATTTGAATGTGAAATAAGTAATATGTCATTTACAAGGCTTAAAATGATTATATATAGCTTTAATTCGATATAGTATTTTAGCGGGTTTGCACTTTCAAAAGCGCCGTCTTATTGCGCCTTTGTCGTCAACAATGAGGCCGTGTGAATCATTTTTCCGGAGGAAAAGGACAAGACGGCTTGATTTGTCCGTTCAAGGCAAAAATGCCAAAGCAGTGGCACACATGGAATTCGGCAGGTGGGGCTCTGATCTCGCTCTGATCTCACCACGGTCGTCACTTGGGTAAAGAAGCCTCGAGTAAAAGTATTTCTGGAGACCTCAGTATCAAACAAATCGGACAGGTCAAAACATGACTACTCGTGGAAGAGTAACGTGCAAATAACGAGCAGAAAGGAGAGGACGTCTGGGGGGTTTTAAATGGGAGGAGCTACCCAAGTTGAATTAAAAAAAAAAAAGCGGTCGACTTTTGCACGAGGTTGACTTGCGCACGGAGAAATCAGGTATTTTTTTTTCCTTCCATTGTGCTTCAGTACATTACATTTAACCTTGAATAACATTCTTGTTCAATGTGAAACTTTTCCCTTGACTTTGAGCACGTCAGGAGATGCAATATTAAAAAAGCAGCTACAAATGATTGTATGCAACAGTTATGTGTTTATTCCCCAATTGTTATATGTCACCATCATACATAGCAAGCTTCCATTTGCATCAATGCAGTGATGATAGACAACCACTAAAATGCACAAAAGATGTTAATGGCATTTGTCTTATGCTTTACTTACACTGTACATACTGTATGTGTGCGTGTGTGTGCGTGTGTTTGCCTACTTTGAGGGGAAACCCCATTAGTATATGTTCTCGGGGAGATAATGAGCGCTGACTGCTTTATGTCCCGGAAATGATGGAGTAGGGAAGACGTAGTTTATGAATGCTGCCAGATTGACAGCACATGGTCTGTATAACTTAGAAAAGAATAATGGATGGTTAGAAACAGAGCAGTGTCTTTCATTTACATGATAAATTTGATGTAAACATGACAGCGGTATTATGGAATCTACTTGATGATGATGGGGAAAAAAAAACACCTCACAACAGTTGGGTCCAAAATAACCCAAATTGTACTGGGAAATATTTTGAAGTGGTTCTTTGGTTTTTGTTGTATTAAATGTTGGGTTATTTTTGAGCCAACTATTTTTGCAGTGTCGTGAGATAAGATATATCTTGGAAGTGGTTTATTGTTACTTGCTGAAAAAAAATCTTGGTTACAAAAAATTGATTCAAAGGCAGTTGGGTCAGAAATTACCCAAATTATTTCTAAAATGGGCCGATGCTTCTTTTTGGGTTAAGTGACCTAAGTCCACATTTCGCGCGAGCAATCCTGTCCTGCATCACACTTCTGACGATCGGGGCTCCTGCTTTCTCCTCCCACTGCCGTTGCCTGGGGACATCCAGGCTGTTGCAATCACATACACACTCAGTCACAGGTGATGCTTAGACATCACCTATCAATTGGCTAATAAATACCTCCAGTTTGGATCTTGTTGTGCACAAAATGTGAGTACAGTGTATATTAAGCACCAATAGCCAACGTATAATGTTTTGTTGGTTTAAAAACAGTTTATGCACGTCACATGAGACCTTGGCATGGTTTCTGCAGGTATCAGCAAATCTAATTCGACATTTTTTAAACATTGTTTTATTTTTTCAAATTGAAAGCAAATTAATTGGAGTAAGAAGCAGTTAGCAACATATCGCTAAATTGTGTTTTAGCGACTCTTTTGGAAGACATTGTATTTTGTCGAGTTTTATACTGCTGCACTTTGTTGTTAGTGGTACACTTTTTAAGCCAGAAATAAGAATCGTTCTACGCTATGTCTTCTGGAGTTGCTGAGTAAAATACACATGGAGAAAACTCTTGACAAATGTAGTTTCATAGTTGAGTAACTCAGACACAAAGAGGTTGAGAACCACTGCAATAAATGACATCTAAAGCATTAATACGTCTCAACTTTTCTATATTGTTTTGTAATCATAATGTGGAAATATTTTATCTTATTGTTATGCATGAGCCAGAACAATTGAAATAAGTTGCAGTCGTTGTTGTTTGCCACGTTCTTGTCTTCCCTTTGCTGGCTGTGCCCAAGTAGTTGTGCAGCCATGCAGAGTTGTCCTTTTTGCATCCAGAACAGGAAATAGCGCTCTCTAGAGGGGGTGATGGGTCACTGTCACTAATAATAATGTACATTTCTATAAAAATGCCAAAAATTCATTTCAGAACTGCTGTATTGATTCATTCGCCGCCACTGCTAGTTATTGCAAGTCAAAAATCAGTTCGAAATGGCTCTTTGACGTCTATGGCAGTGAATGAGTTAATATCGGACACACTTTTGGGATGCACTTAATACCTGTGGAGCGAAATGTACGTGAAGAAAATGGGTTGAGCAATCAAAGTGAGAGGGCAACAAAGTCTCCTTCCCCCAAATTGATCTGCCTCCCGCGTTCAAACTCCCTCCATATTCTTCATCTCTTTTTGCAGTCATATTAATATTCCTTTGAAGTCTGTTTCAACTAGGGACTCCCTCCCCATGCTTCCACGTTTGCCCCCCCCCCCCCCCCCCCCCTCCTATTTTTGTCCAATTGTTTTCACAAGAAGACATCAGCTTTATGCGGCTTCTACAAAGAAGAAGAGAGGATAGTTTGTGGGAGAGCGGGGGGGGAACTTCCATACCTTCAGCCAAGGGTTCCCCACGTGGAGTGGGGGTTGGCACACATGCCGTTAACAGGACACGTTGATTGGTTCGGAATGGTTTCTGCCTCTTGTAGAAAAAAGGAATGGCTATTTTTAGATCAAGGGGTAGTTGCGAGAGAAAGGGCTATGTGTGTGTATGTGCACGCGTGAGAAATACTGCAGTCATGTATGAAGTTCCCCTTCACACACACACACACATGACGCCCCCCTTTTTCTTCTCCTTTTTCACCTCTTTTGTTCTTCCTCCGCAGTCTCGCTCTATCCGCGTGCCCTTCTTTCCGAGCTGGCCCAGTGTGCAAATGTCAGCACTCTCCCGTTTATTTGCCAGCGCCCAGAGCAACGTCCTGCACACTCTGGTTACCTCCACATGGCTGCTCGCCGCCCCCGCCCCTGCCCCCAACCCCAACTACCTAAAAACGTCTCCCTTCATTTGATTTTTCATAACTTGTATCGCTTCCCGCCCACCTTTTTCCTCACTCGCCACCGTCCCTCCTTCTCATCCCCTCTGCGTGATTTCCAGCTTTTACACCATTCTTGCTTCACCTGTCCCCCCCACCACCACCACCACACACACACCCGCCCCGCCGCCTTTTCACGGATCATAGCACTCTATTGGAGCCTCGTCTACAATTTTTCCACTGCTAGACCAACACACCCCCTTTTACTGTGCATCATTTCGCATCTATTTTTGGCATATGTGCACATTTCCCAGCGCACCTTGTTGCGCCACTTCATGCCCCCAAACCCCCCACCCTCTGTCATTTCGCCTCTTGGTCTTCTTTTGTCGCCACGGTCGTCTCTCTCACTGCCGCACGTGATGACTCAGGTGGCTCACACCTGCTCACGATGATGGGACCACACAATGTTAGTATCATCAGAAATTAAAAAGGGAGGAGGGGCGGAGAGATTATATTAAATTTGATGCAGTAGAGACAGACAGAAGAGCAAAAAAAAAGTCATACTTTATTTTCTATAAAAGCCAACGTGACAGTGGCCCATGATGATGCTCACGGTCCAATTTTCCGACTCAATAACCGGCGTGAATTCAGGTATTTTTACCCCAAAGAAAACTCCAATACCCAGGTGATAAAAATCACACCATCTTGATGGCTACCTTGATTTACCAACGTTAAATTGGAGGTGCAACAGTTAATCAAGAACCGATCGATTGCCAAATTTGTTTATAGATGTTTTTGGTCATTTGTTAATCATTTAATTTAGACTTTACATATCAGGATTTTTGGAGCCAATCAGGAAGTTTAAAAACAATCAACTATCCGATAACATGACGGGTCTATTTCAATAACTTGTTTAATTATTGCATGTACTCGTATACTGTTAATAGAGTATCAACAAAAACGTGTATGTATAAAATCAAGTATTTTTGCCATGGATTAATAATCTTTGCCATGCCCAAAATTGACAGAAATGGAAGGTGCACACATCAAGGATCTCAAGGATGTTCAAAAACTGGTCATACAAAAATATTTAGTCGGGTAAAACAAACACAACTTGAAAAAGACATCATGTATGCAACAACCTAAAGTAAATACATTATTATATTGAAATTAAATTACTGAAGCTCCAGTATTCATCACACTAGTGCTAATAATAGGTGCAATGTGGCCCCCTCAGAATTTTATATATATATATATATATATATATATATATATATATATATATATATACCTGCCCGTTAGACATTTTGCTTGCTTGGTAGCATCTCGCATATTTGTTTAATGTTCCTCTTTCCGTCCACGCAGTGAGCGACAGCTGTTACCGAAACCTGGCAGAGGACCGCAGCGGCGTCAACCTCAAAGACCTGGTCCACGATCCATCCTTGTGAGTATTAGTCTCATTGATGACTCATTGATATGGCAGAAAAAGGACATCAATCACACACCTTTGAATCCCCCATCTTAAATGAAAACATATCTGTGTTTGTACACATTTGATGGAGGGAGCCTTTCTATGAAGAAGGTAACAAAAGGACTAAAAATATCTCTTGAACGCAACGTGTCGGGGCTCAGTGTCGCCCTGTGGAGGGAAATTCCCAGCATGCACAGCAACAACAAAAGCGCCGCAGCGCTCCTCTGTCTCAGTGTGACTGCAGGAGTCGTTAATTTCACAAAGAGGAGGTGAAATCTGCAATTGTTTTTTATGAATAAGGATGTAGCGCATGAAAAGGAGCGTGACTGACGCTATAAAAAAAAAAAAAAAAAAAAAATCATCTACACAATTTAATGGTTTGTCCCAAGTGGAAAAGGATCCAAAGAACCCGATACATGCGCTTGTGGTTTAACTGTCTCAAATATAGATATAGCTCTTTTATAAATGTTCTTCTTGAATTCAGACACCACACGTTGGCCTTTTTGCTACTAAGAGCGCTGCAACATTCCCCTCCTGTCGCCCGGGTCATTTTCATTACGTCCATTGATTTAGTGGAGCGAGGGTGTCAGCATCAATGTGGTGTCATTGCCCTCCTGCTTGAGGGACCCTGAAGTGCTCCCTCCTTGTCATGTCTTTGGCTGCTCATGTCGCATGTGATGTTTGTGCGTGACGCAGAGTGCGCCACGTTGCGTTTGTCATGCTAGACCGAGCCCCCCAGATTGCGATCGGGAACTCATGACTCACCGATTATGTACGTGGATTCGGAAACGATAATGTTATTAAAGAAAGACCGCTTTATGTTGGATCGCATGCAGAACGATGAATACGGAGCCTGCAAATTCATTGCGTGATGAATTTCCCTTTGAATGATTATGATCGGCGATAGCAGTGAAATGAAATCATCAACAGATGGTAGAAGAAAAAACATATTTTTCTTCGCCCTTTTTAGTCTCATGCAACTTAACAAATTGTAACCTCTTTTGTTTAATCGTGCAATATTTCTAGAAAGGAAATTTGCCACATTTCTTGAGAAAGAGTCCAGCAGCAAATGCAATGAAAAGAACAGAGGCTCCAAAATTCAACCCTGTGGAACACCACGTTCCAGAAGGGTGGAGCGGAGCAACCGAGGCTACCCCAAAAGGTTCTCTTTGCTAAATCTCACATATTTATTAGACTCTGGCTTGCCCCTGAGTAATGAGAGATTTTGACATTTTCCACCCTGCCTTGGGAATGTTTTCATAGTGTGGTCAATATAAACATAAAAACAGAAGTGTTAATCAAAGTAGAATGATCTTTGTGATTTACACGATCAAAACACAGTTCATGACCAATCTGTGTATTTTAATAGTCAGCCATGTACAGCCGTTGAATTGATGCTTTGAGTGCCTGGAAAACACAGCAGTACAGATTTAAGACAAACCCGGCAAAGGGGTTGAGGGGAGAGTTAAGTTGCAGCCATCTGTTACCCAAGATCCAGGATTTATCAGCACACGCACACAAACACACATTTGGGCTGGCTGAGATTTTGCAGGTCAAGGATTCTACCGTTTGATAAATGTCAGTGAGTGCTTTCTGCTGTTTGGGCATGGAGAAGGGGGCGTACAGCACTTTTAGCTCCATAGGTGTCCCTTGCAGCACCGGATAGCACGTATCCCACTAAAACACGCTAACCCTAAACCCGCTTGATGACCACAGTTCAGCCAAAATTGGGCGTCCAAAGAAACTATTAAAATGTCCTGCGGGAATAGACACATGCAAAATACAGTTTTCCCTATTTGGCATTCAAGGACATCCAGAGGTGTTCATAGCAACAAATGAGGAGGATGAGCACAAGTCCTACTTTTTGTGTTTGTGTTAATTTTTTTTCTGATTTTGCCCGTGCCGGTGTGAGTCTGTGTTAATGGAGACTTTTGACTCATAAATTTGAAATAAAAAAAAAAATACAGGATGTACATAAGACTCAAATTTTGCACGAGTATAAAATGTCCTACAGCATTCGAACGTTCCATACGTCGCCCTCACTTTAATAGCCAAAGACGACTTGGATGTGACAAGCAAATCAGAATGCAACCAGTGCAATGCAACCAAAACTTCAAAACAAAAGCTTAATAAGGCGTATAAGAAATAGTAGCATGCTAATGGCATGTTATGGTATGTTGCTCTGGCGCTTGACATGACTCCTGCTAATCTTCCTTCTCATCCACCAGCAGCGGATGTACGACGTCAATTGAACATGCATCAAGCAGCACATGAGCCATGAGCGGCTTCGATCATCTCAGATTAAGTGGAACCAAATCTGCCACTCTTGAACACAAATGAGCTGTCGTTCAAAAACAATTTGGGACCATTGATTCTCACTTTAGGTTTAGATGTCCCCTATGTAATATGAACAACGATTACTAGATCTACGAATGTATGGTTGGATGGAACACATTTATTTGCACCTTGTTTTAATTTGTGGTGGGTTTTCAAAACAATGGTCTAAATATTGCATATACTCACTTTAAAATCGCATTCCAGGTATACTGGAAGCCAATGCAGGTTCGCTAGTATCGGGGTAATGAGATCGAACTTTCAGTTATATTTTGTACTGACTGCAGGCTTTTGATGCAAGGCATGATGAGGCATGGGAATTCCAGAAAACAAAATTTCAAGTAGTCAAAAAACGCATGAATTAGGGCTACACGATTATGGCCAAAATAATAATCACAATTATTTTGGTCAATATTGAAATCATGACTCTTCATCATGTTTGGTCAAACATGCCTATTCATTACCCTTTTTTAAAACAAGCAGTATATAAACAAGGCTCCAAGGCTTGATACTTACAAATAATAAACCAAAATAAAGTAATTATGGCAAGAAATATGGCACACAGAGCAACACAGCTAATTTACTTGCTGTGTGCAAGCCAGTGAAAAAAATAAGCCTACTCAGAACCAAGCACATTATTTACTTTTAAACAAAATTGAATCAATTAGCAGTCAAAATGTCATCTTCGGTCAATTCAAACCAAATGTATTCAATTTTTTTGCCAATTGGATATTTCTAAATTGGTCTCAATTCATAGCACTGTATATTAGGAATCAGGTGAGAAACCCAATGCCATTTCACACAGGTAAATAATATATTAGGGTGAGAAAAACAGAGGCTTTTGTCATGCAAACATGTGCAAAACATTGCCCCCTAGAGGTAGAATGACTGGTGAATTTGACTTGTAATAAAATAAAATGCTTGACTTTAATGTCGCAGAGGAGGCGCTTAATTAATGGATTGTGATTGCGATTAAAATTCGATTAATTGTGCAGACAGAAATTTTGACGTCCTACTTCAAGAAATTCACTTATCGCCGTGATTTTCTGGTCCCCATTAACCACGGGAAACCAGGGAACATTGTATCTGGAACTTGAACCAAAACCTTTTTTTTGTTTGTTTTTTATGTACATATACATAGGTTCTATAGATAAATAATAAAATGGAGGCAGCGTTCTATAGGATATTTCCTAGCTTCTTGTGGAGTGGAATCGTGGGAATGGAACCCCTCGCCGTGCACTCAGAGTTGGTAAGGGATTTAAAGTGGTAGGCTTGTCAGTGCCCCCCCCCCCATTGGAGAGGTGACCCCTTGAGAGCTCCCCTACATATGGATGGGCCGTAATGGGCTTCATGCCACTATGAAGAGCCTCGTGTGTGTGTGTGTTCCCCCACAATGCACCGTCTTGCAAGCAAAGGGATGAGAAAGGCAACGTGAGTGCCCTACGCAGAGAGCTTGTTTATTATTAATAAAATCACCCTGGCAGATGGGTTTCATCTTAAAAGTGTCCCACTACCACAGTGATTTGCGGTGCGCACACATTCTCGGTAAGCGTACCCCTGACGGTGTATCTCTCGGTGCTCTCACTCCTTTCACTCTGTCTCATCCCGCCTTTATCCTCTTACACTGCTCCTCTTTTATTCATAGAAAATGTCCAACGTTCAGGCTTTCAGGCCCAGACTACTACCATGCTAGTACCTCTGACACACACCTCCCATTCAAATCTCAAGCTATCTTGCCTTTGCCTACCCCTCCTTTATGAGGATTTTTTTTTTTTTTGCCTTTCTGGGCAGACCTTCGGCTAAAAGGCTTCACCTGCCCTTCTACATGAGCTTTAGTCCATGTCTTATTCTTACGGGTGAATTTCAGCGGAGGGGGATTTATATAGCTGACATGCGATGGTGGCTTCGGCTCCAAGTTGGTCCAAAAGGTTGCAGATACTCTTGAACTAGTTGGGGGGGGAATATCTATCTATCTATCTATCTATCTATCTATCTATCTATCTATCTATCTATCTATCTATCTATCTATCTATCTATCTATCTATCTATCTATCTATCTATCTATCTATCTATCTATCTATCTATCTATCTATCTATCTATCTATCTATCTATCTATCTATCTATCTATCTATCTATCTATCTATCTATCTATCTATCTATCTATCTATCTATCTATCTATCTATCTATCTATCTATCTATCTATCTATCTATCTATCTATCTATCTATCTATCTATCTATCTATCTATCTATCTATCTATCTATCTATCTATCTATCTATCTATCTATCTATCTATCTATCTCTGTCTGTCTGTATAAATATATATATACAGTCGGCCCCCGGCTTACGAGCACCCTGATTTACGAACAATTCGCCTTACGAGCGTGGATCAGGGAGAATTTTGTCCTCCGCTTACGAACAAACCTCTCGCCTTACGAGCAATTCGACATGCCGGCCATTGAGTATATAGATATGTTCTCGTTTAATTGCGTCAGTAAAATCAAAAGTAGCGACAGCATTAATTATCAGTAGATGCTTGGGGCAGTAACGTGAACGCTATTGCTCTTACAACGTCACACTGACTGTCTCACTCACGGTGTCTAAATATATTACCATTTAAGTGTAGTGTTTGTACAGCTAAAGGGAAAAACAGCTGACATGAAATTAAATGTGCCGATTGCAGGACAAAGAATTGTCATTGGTTTAAATGTGTGTTTTTTTTTAAATTAATTGTCAATACATTCCAACCGTTTAAAAAAAAAGTGCGAATAATTATCAGTCAGTCACGGAGATGCGCATATGCTATTGGTCGATTAAGGTCACCCGGTCTCACTCACGGAGATGCTATTGGCCGGCGTCACACGTCAATCACAGAAATGCCGATATGCTATTGGCCGAACGCCTTTATCTAGCTTGATGGGACAGGATGGAAGGAAGGAGAGAAAATTAGTGAAAAACGGAATGTTGTGAAGACTTTGCAAACTTTATCTGTTAGACATAGCTTCTAAAATTACTAGCAGCGGTAAAGAAAGAAATAAGAGGATGATGTTTTAGTATCTGCGTGATTTGCACCCTGACTGAAAGAGTTACTGTAACACTGTAAGAGCAATAGCATTTCTATCGCCGTGTTGAGTTTGAGCGTAGGGCTCTGTCCCCCTCTGCTTACACCCAGCTCAAGACTCGTCGTTTTAAAGGTAAAAGCTATTTATCCATTGTAATTATTATGTAATGTAAGTGTACAGCAGATTATGTCACTCGATTTTAATATATGTATACAGTGTGTCAGTTTTTACCTAAGGCTTCGGCGCGCGTTGCACGCATTCACGAATTAACATGGGTTTGGATTGCCCGCTATACGAGCAATTCGAGATACGAGCGTAGCCGCTGAACGGATTAAGTTCGTAACCCGGGGGCCCACTGTATATATATATATATATATATATATATATATATATATATATATATAGAGAGAGAGAGAGAGAGAGAGAGAGAGAGAAATACTGCTAATTAACTGCATTAAAATTGTTGAGAACATATGGTTCACCTTTGGGATTGGTCTTTTCTCGTAACTAAATCATGAAATTGATTTCAAATAAAGTTTTGAAGTAGCTGATTGGAGGTGGTCTGACAATCGAACCATTCTGGGATAATAAATGGATATAAATAGTTTTTTAAGCTTGCTGCATATTTTCTTGAAATATTGACATAATTGGCCTAAATGAATTAATTATTTTGTAGTTTTGTAAGGATGCTTCTTTTTAAATATATTTAAAAAATTCACTTACATCCTGGAGTACCTCACCTACCCCCATGGATCCAGATACCCCCATTTGTGAACCATTGCTTGTAAGAATTACAACACAGCCATAGATGATATCCATTCGCCATTCGCATTTCAAAATATGTGCTAGCATTGAGCTAGCACAAAAGTTATGTGCTTATTGTAAGTAACCGTGTTGTGTTTGAAGCCTATTTTATTTTTTAAAGATTTGTTTTTCATTACGCCGGATGTCCGTGACGCAGAAGTATCGATCACAGAGTAGCGCAAGCTAAATTTGCGGGCCAATCGGCAACCTCCGTGAATGCCACGCAGCCAACGACCGGTAAACATTTAGTAGCGCACGCAAAGTCATACAAAACACACTCATGATGAACAGTGCAGCGAGTAGAGGCTCCAGACAGGAGGGGTTGCCTAGGAAACAGTGGGAAGGAACCCTCGTTATTTGTGTTGAGCATATTTTCATTTGGGCTGAAACAGAGCGCCATAAAAACCCCGGGAGAGAGAGAGAGGTGATTTGTCTTGACAGCTCCTTTACTCTCCCGAGGTGTAACCCACACACACATTATAGGACAAGTGTACATGCTTGAGCATGCGCACGCTCAGCTACACACAAATTTAAGTACGGAGATAGCGGAAAGCACCATCATCCCTTCCAAGCACATCAAAAGAGGTAAATCACTTGCGCCATCTCTGAAATGTCAGCAGGGGTGTGTGTGTGTGAGGGGGGGGGGGGGGGGGGGGGGGGGGGGGCATTCATGTTTATAGAAGTTATATTGTACGCCTTAAATGTTGTTTCCAGAGTGCTGATTTTACACTTGCGTGTGACAAGTCAGCCTGTGAGTGGGCGAAACGGTCTAAAAGGCTTAAAAATGAACGCTCCCCGAGTTGGTGGGTATCATGGTGTTTAAGTGGCTGTCACACAGGGGGAACATGATGCAGATCTTCTCCAAAAAGAGCTGCCCTTTAAAAAAAAAAAAAAAAGAAAGGTGGTGGATGTTATGTAAGAGGTGTCTGTGCTGAGCCTTCACCTTGAGCTTCGGGTTGTTTTGGGGCGAACGTGTCCTACTCGATTTGACCACAGGAGGTCGTCAGGGCTCAACAGCAGCAGCTTCCTCCTCAGTGGGCTGTCCTGTAGAAGGTCCTTCCGGAGGGGACGTTCAAGGGCGTTCTGTCTCTCATTTCATCTTATTCTTTTCGGGCTGTTGTGCTCAGCCTTTTTTCTGTAACGTACCCTCTGTGAAATATTTTTTTCAGACAGATACCGCCTATCCAGCACAATATCATGGTATAAAAAAAAAAAAAAAAGACCTAAAACGGTGCTGTGCCATTCATGTCTGTTTCATTAAACCTTTGAACAACATTTGCAGCGGTATCTTAAGGTGTATTTTCCAGAATATAGATCATGAAAGTTCATCTGTTTTGTTTCTGTCTCATCTGGCAAATTGCATCACTGATAACAGTGCGCATTTGTATGAAAATCAACAAAATAAATGCAGGTGGTTTTGTAAAGGAGTCGTAACACAATTGAGCAACAAGTTCCAATTCATTTTCTCTTAGTTTGAAAATTAAACTGCACTGTTCCTGTCATGGCAATAAAAAGTGTCAATTTAGGTCATTTTGAAATCTCACATAGTCCCTGAAGTTCATGTACCGCCAGCAGTACTTGTACCCCCATTTGAGAACCTCTGTTTTTGGGGCATACTCTCCTATCTGCTTACATCATTAAAGGTGGACAAGTGTGTTCGCCCATCAATTATGGCATGCCACTTACACACACTTCATTGTGGGCACACATTTGGAAAATAAAACAGATGATGTCACAGCGTACGTTCTGGAGTTAATTATAAAAATATAAGGAGTGGTACCACCTCAAATGTATTTCCAAAGTTTAATAAATGAGACAGATGTTTTGTTGTTGTCCCTTTCAGGTTGGGTGGTATGATTGTGGCTTACAAGATCGTTCCAGATGAAATAGACGAAATCAAGGTACACTAATATTTAGCTCATAATTTGCATCCCACCCCCCACCACACACACACACACACACACACACACACACACACACACACACACACTTGGCTTCTAACATGGTGTATGCTGGTATATCCGCAGGAGACTTTGGTGGACTGGTGTGATGAAAAGGAGCTTAACCTCATTTTAACCACCGGAGGTACCGGCTTTGCTCCAAGAGACGTCACACCAGAGGTGGGTTCACTATCATTATTTTTAGGGATTCACCAAAATTCACCGATTTAAATGGGACTAATATAGTATAATATATGTATAATTGTCAGGTCCATCATTTCATAAGCAACACAGAGAGAATACAACAAACTTTTTCTCACGAGGAGGGCAGGCAGGAACATTCACCTTCTAAAAGCCCCTTCCAGTCTGGTTACAGATCCTTTCCGCTCCTCTTTTATTTATTCCTAAAGGGTTGGGGGAGACGTTTGGCGTATTATCATTAAACAATATTTTACTTTATAAAAATACACAGTGCAGATTCAAAGTTTAAACTGCCAAAGCTAAGAAAATATTCTGTATCTCTATGCTCATCTCTACAGATCTAAAGTACTTTACATTTTAACATCAATGCTCAAACATGAAATTGACTCAAGCCACGTCTGACTTTTTAACATACTTAACCGTCACACGTATATAGAAGTAAGCTTACCGTGGTTTACTAGGAAAAAAACACACTCATTTGATCACTTGTAATGCTAAAGTTACATTTACGCTTTTGTTTCAAATCAAAGACAGACAAATGTCTCCCAATGTGTTTGTCTTTTTAGCATTTTGCTGACAAATGTGCGCGTGTGTGTGTGATGATTAACATACAGTGTAATTAGCCCCAAGGTCTCATGGGAAATAAAGTAGCTGAAGTAAAATCCTTACTGATTCTCTTTCTTTTTTTATTTCCTAATATGGGACGTGTAAGCAATTAGGAGATAATGGCTGGCAGGTGTCTGTACATGTGTGTCAAGCACTTTGTAATGCCTTTTTTTTTTGTATTTGTCATGTTGAGGAGATTGAGTTTGTTTGTTGGTCAACAGCATTAAAAAAAAAACTATAAATAATACACAACACAAAAGTCGTTCACTGCCAATGACGGTCGTAGACGTCAAAAATGTATTTTTATCCGACTGGCACTGAGTGAGTTCATATTAAAACTCGGACATTAGAAGTTTGTTTGTGCTCCGATCAAAAATAAGATTGTCCGACCTTTATTGATACATTTGTAAAATGAGTCTTTACCTTTTCAAAATGTACACAATAAGTACACAATGATCAGTTCCAGTGGGAAACAGCCCACTGTTAGGCATACACTCGCTGGCGAGATGACGAGAGGCACCCCACCAAGCTTCTCTAATTACAAAACTCAGGGTCCATCCCTGGTTGCCATGGTAACAAAAGCCAGACTCTCCAGAGGCCCAGCGGTATTAGGGGCGAGGTGTTAGCTTTGCTCACCTTCGTGAAACGGGGCCAGACAAAGAGGATCTGCCTGATTTCAGCCAGACAATAACAGGATGTGGAAAGTGTGCTATTCTTCTGTATTATTTAAGTATTTTTACATAAAGTCATTGGAATCGCGAAGAAAAATGCGCATCTCCTCCAAGAAAAATCCCATTCGATTTTTCTGCACAGAAAATTAGCGGTTCCTTCATTTTATAGGAGTTATTGTTCACACCCGCCTCACCAAAACGGCACTCCCTTGCGCAGTTCTGTGCTATCCCGCACGATGTCCTCGATTTCACTCACCGGCACACAAACGCAGCTTTCACACGCGCACACACAAATTTGGCAGTAGCTGAGCTTCAGCAGTATCAGTGGCCCTCATCAATCACGTTAGACAGCAGCAATCTTCCTGGAAGGAAGGCCAGAAGGGAGATGGGAGTAGAGGAGATGTGTACACCTTGTCTGATAATACCTTCTATCTGATTTAACCCCGGACGCAGCCGATGAACACATCTCTTCATCTCGATGCGTGCTCTGAGGGTTTACGACACATCATACGACTGTATTAGGTCACGATCGATAACGGGAACCTTACAGGACATCCTTGTTTCCGACACATTTATCTCAAAGCTTCTGGAAGTAAACGGACATTTTTTTGTTTTGTTTTTTTAACTTGTTTCCATGCACTAGAATTGAATTATTATTTGCATTGGGATTTTTAATGACATAAATTGTATTGAGGTGGTAGCGGCCTTCCTGTATGGAGTTTGCATGTTCTTCCCATGCCTGTGTGGGTTCTTTCTGGGTACTCTTGTTTTCCTCACACGTTCGCTTAAACTTCCGGGGTAAATATTATATATTGGACATTCCAAATTGCCTTTAAATGTGAGTGTGGATGTTTGTTTGTCTTTTTCTGATAAGACAATGGATGGATTTGTAGTTTAATATCTATAATTACGCTCTGAATCATACCATTTCAACTTGAATTTATTAGTTTGTAAGCTCAGTAAATTTGAAACGACATTTTTTGCATTCAATTTTCCATCCATTATCTTGACTTAACTTATCCTTACAAAGTTTGCGGCAATGCCCTGAACTGGTTGCTAGCTAATCACAGGGAACTCAGAGACAATCAATCACACAATCACACCTAAGAGCAATTTAGAGTGTGCAATAACTTACTGAAATATATATATAATAAATTATTTCAATCTGAGTACATGCAAACCGCAGACATGACGGCTGGAGCAGGAAGCTAGCTGGCTTCGTGCCACATTCACTATTATACAAATTCAGATTAACATTTTTCCGGCACCAATTCGGTTTGCCCGCCTTTTCGCATTCGGTTTTGTAAATACAAATTCCAATTATTAATTGTAGGCAATGTATGCAGGACCTGTCGCTTCAACTCTGAATTTGACCACTTCTGTCAATTGTGACGGCTGGAGAATTCAACTCACAGAGGCTTGATTTTTGCCCTTAGCAGAGTTCTTAGCGGACTTGAGACACACACACACATACACACGGTCCGCTAAATGATGATCCGTCTATAATAATGTCATTTCTCTCCAGGCCACTAAGGAGGTGATCGAGCGTGAGGCTCCGGGGATGTCGCTGGCGATGTTGATGGGCTCTCTCAACGTCACGCCACTGGGCATGCTCTCCAGGTTAGACATCTTTGGCTGACTTTCTTTATTGCCTCTGCCAAGACTCTTGTTTGCATCAGCGTGGGCACACCGACATAGATGGTGTGCCCCAGTTTGCCCCATTAATTCCAAAACATTCTCTTTGTATGTTTGCAGACCTGTGTGCGGAATCCGAGGGAAGACACTAATTATTAATTTACCGGGAAGCAAGAAAGGCTCACAGGTAGGATGATACGAGAACTTTTTCAGCGTATTTTCGCCTATCCGGTTTTCAGGCAGTAGGCGGGGGACACCCCGAACATGTTGCCAGACGATCGCAGGGCACAGGTAGACAAACAACCATTTATGCGCCCAATCACATCTATGGACAATTTAGAATGGCCGATACAGGTTTTTGTGTGGGATGAAGCCAGAGTGCCCGGGGAGGACCCATGCCGGCTCGGGGAGAACATGCAAACTCCACACAGAAAGGCCGGAGCGAGATGGATTTGAACTCGGTTCCCTGAACTGTGAGGCAGACACGCCAACCACCGGGTCACGTGGCGCGGTTGAAATCGTCAGTTTTATTAGGGTTAGGCTTGTGTCGCAAATGGCAATTCACAGCTGTATAAAACTTAACAAAATAAATCCAATGTTTCACAGAGGAGCCACGAATGTAATTTAGCAATTTGCTTCATGTTCCAATCAATTTTCTCCTAATTTGAAAAGAAAAATGCACTTTTCTTCTCACGAAAAAAAAAAGCATTCAATTAGATTTGATTAGATTTCGATTTCCTGCAGAAACTCTGGTAAAATCTCACATGCCCTCGGAAGTGACATCACAAACCCCAGTAATACTGGACTGTATTCCATTCAAATATGACGGGTTTTCAAAGCAAAACAAGATGAGTGTGCAAGTGTTTAATTTTACCTCGCGTCTTTGCTTTTTCACTGGACTGATTCATTGACTATTATCTCCAAAGGCATAGATCACAGTACATGTGTGGGCTTGTGTTTTGCCTGTGATGTCTGCGCAAGTGCCTGTTAGCCGCCCACTTGTCTTTATTTTTTACCCTCCGTCCGTCTTCACTGCTGACCACACCAGCTGTCTGCACTTCATTGTGCACGAGCACGGACGCACGCACACACGTCCCAATGGATTTTTAGCATACAGTGACCCATTCCCCTCCCCTACTCACCTGCTGACATATTAGCATCTCCTTTATTAACTTTTAGTTGCATTTTTCTTGAGGGGTCAGTATTGTTCATTTTATGAAGATTTAGTTTATTGGTAAAATTATTCTAATGTATACATTTTATTTTGGGAAACACCTAATTGTTCTGGATATATCTGGTGCTTGAGAAATTTAAGTCACAGGTGTTAAACTCAAGGCCCAGGGGCCAGGTCCGGCCCGTCACATGTGGCCCGCGAAATGCTGATATGACTTCAAGTTTTTGGCTAAAATACCTAACTTGCCAGTTTTAAAGGGACAACGTGTAAGATTTAGAGTGTTTTTCATTAAAAAAGAATAAATTAAATGATTGTAAATTTCAAAAACTTGCAATTAAATGTGTTCTTAACCAACAATATGTTTTACATATAATCTTAGGTCTAGTTATCGTTAAATGATATTACATGGGGGGGTGGCACTCCACCGGCGGCTGCCGTGTCTGTTATAGCTACGGTCAATGGTAAATGCAGCACCTCCTGCTGTCCATCATTAAAAACTTAATCTTACACACTGTCCCTTTAAAAATTGATTTTTATTCCGACTTTTTTGAAGTTTTTGCCGGCCCTTGATTTCAAAACTAGTTAAGTGTGTGACAAACACAATAGAAATGAGTTTGACAGCCCTGTTTGATGATTTCCTGCATCTCCAAACATGTTGTTTCTGGTTCTTCGGCTAAATAATGATACAGTGCGGTATAAGGTTGTTTTTCTATGACCTCATCATCACCCGTACACGTCCCATGCCTGTTAAAGATTCGATGGCTTGACTCAAAGGGCAAATCGGTGCTCTCGTCTCTCCTTCCCCATGTTTTAGCACAGGGTTTTGTTACTGGCAAATACATCCAGGGTTTCTGCTCTTTAGCGTTCCTGACAGTTGTTCACCTCCAGGACAAAGCAGAGGTTCTCACAGACACCTCAGCCTGCCGTGAAAGCGCAAAACGTGAGAGGATGAACATCTCGGGGCTCTCGACGGCGTCTGTACTCCGTTTCCTTCTCCCCGGACAGGACACCTTAGTTCTCCTCTCGCAAATGTTCAGACGGCAGCACATTTGAGTCAAGGTTACATTCATCAGGACCGTTAATAACTACGGTGGAAAATGATGTCGTGGAAGCCCAATTTTGCAAGCCGTGTGGATACAGTAAAGCTTGGGCTTGATTAATAATGCATCTTTTCAGTGCTTAAAATATACAAGAAGATAAATAATTTCGCACATTAGCTCTTGTCTCCAGAGAGAGGAGAATGGAGCATTTAGCACAGCGGAGGAGCCAAAAGCTCACTGACATACTAAAAAGTGAGAGACCAGGAAGCAGAAAAAAAAAAAGATTAAAACAGGATACAGATAAATAATTATGTGGCAGGATGATTTGAAGAGATTTTCTGTTACGGAATGGTGGAATGTAACAAAGTATACTTTTTTCATCACTGTATTTAAGTGGATTTTTCATGTATCTGCTCTTGACCTGAGTATTAAAATACTGAACCCTTATAGTTCCTTTATCGGAGATGCTGCTTCATCAAAAGGTTAATAAAGTTGAAGCACCTTTACTACCTTGAAGATAGAAAACGTACTACACAAAATGAAAGCTCTGTATTTAACTTTGCGAGTTAAAGAAACATGAAGCGCTCAAGTATGTCGCTAACATGAACGGACTGCAGTTTTTACAACTTCCTCGTGCCGTCCATGGCAGGAATGCTTCCAGTTCATCCTGCCAGCGCTGCCACACGCCATCGACCTCCTGCGCGACGCCGTGGTGAAGGTTAAGGAGGCGGCGGACGAGCTGGAGGACCTGCCGTCGCCGCCGCCGCCTCTCTCGCCGCCACCCAACAGTTCGCCACGGCGTCAGACAGAGGACAAGGGCGTGCAGTGCGAGGATGAGGATGAAGAGAAGAAAGACAGCGGCGTGGCGTCCACCGAGGACAGCTCCTCCTCCCACATCACCGCAGCATCCATCGCCGCCAAGGTGCGACAGATTGGATTCTTGCTGTTTTCTTTCGCGCGGTGTTACGTTTTGGTTGGTGTGTGCGTATATACGGGTGGCTGGATTTTGCTCATTTATTCATATTTATTCATTAAAATGTTGGTTTTAGACTAGTGGTGCCACATTAAGGTAAAGAAGCTGCTTTGCTTGACTTCCTTTTTAAGAAGTCGAGAATTGGAACATCCAAGCAGACTGATCGATTTTGCCAAAAATTATACACAAAGTGCACTTTTTTAAGATGCTAATATGATGTAGTTTTTGAATGTAATCCGCAAGAGATAATGTAACACTTTTTAACAGCTGCCAAGTGTGCAAATTGAACACAAGTCACAGTAAATATTAATCTGCACCTTTGAGATTTATCTAATCATAAAGAAAGTTAAAAAAAAATCCTTTGGGAACTATAAATGTTTGATTTGATTTGGAATTTTAATGCTACATTCTTGAAAAATAAATCAGTTGTTTCAAAAACAGGTTGATACAGCATTAGGTACATATGCTGTATATTTACCGGTATTTTTTTGCCAGCCAATCACAGCGCACGTAGCCCAATAACCATTCACTCTCACTACTTTGAACAAGTGAGTGATTTTTCATTCAACAAACTCCCAAACGGGCTTATTTTGACAAGTACCATGTATTGCATTTTTGACAAGTCGAGGTAAAGCTAGCTGCGGCATTTTTTGTAAATAATGATTTCAGGAAACATTTTAATTAGCCGCTATACAAATATGTAAAACATATTTCAATTAGATGCATTTTAAATCTTTGAACTTCAGTTTTGCAATTCATATCACTCATGGAAGGCTGCTACACATCACACCATCAAAGTGTAAATACGTTTGAAGAACGAGTAACATTAAAAGTGCGAATGTCAGCATGCATTTATCATGTGTCTTCATCCGTCATTGTGTGTTTGCATGCTGTGTATTTTTCTATTGTCCACACATAAGAGCCGTCACATCCAGTACCTCTGCATTCCCACCATCCCGCCCTGTTGCAGCAAGGAACCCGCTTCAGGGCTCTTTTGTCAGGCTAACACCCCACCTCAATTTCCCGCCAGTCATTGATGTTGGTAAGACTCCGCCCCCATCCATACAGCAGCATCCATGTATTGGCATTGTCTTCATATGTCCTGTGAATTGAAATGTGTGCTTGTAACGTTGTGGGAAATGTGTGTATGTTGTATACGCCGTGTTTCTCCAAATGGTAGCCGAGGGTGGCTGGAAAGAGGCGTAGTTTCTATTAGCGCGAAGGCTACCATTTGAGAAAATATGCTTATTTTCAGACAAGTACCCCTGAAGCAGTGTGAAGCATTTGGGGGTTAAAAAAAAAGACTTTAAACGTGCCATCAGTGTCTGATTTATTCAACTTTAAACCCTTTCAAAATCCATTTCTATTAGTCCACAAAAAAATAATCAACCTGAAGTGTCCTCTTTTGGATCATGGAAGAAATCTGTTATCAAAAAGAAATAACTTAATTGTTAAAAAAGTTTTTTTCCACAAAGTTTCCACAAAAAAAATCAATGTTAAGTGTCAGACCTGTTCTCAAAATGAAATCATTATAAATAAATATGTGATCACAGAAAAATATTCCACTCGACTAGAGTCATTGACAGGTAACGAGAGGTGGCACAGGTTGGGTCGAACCATTCGAGTATGGGGGAAGATTAAAAAAAAAAAAACACTGAAAAAAAACCCAACTAATTCAATAATTATTTTAAAGTATTGTTGCATGTTTGTTTTATTGAAAATCTGGAGTACCCCCTGAAGTTCCTTCAAGTACCAGCAGGGATACTAGAACCCCCATTTGAGAACCACTGCTGTACAGTATGTGTATCCTAGATGATTTTTCTTTCACCATCAGTATAGTATAATGTTGTTTTGTTGTGTTGGTATGTGTGCGTGATTTAGATCCCAGATTCAATTATCTCACGGGGTGTTCAAGTTTTGCCAAGGGACACGGCCTCTCTCAGCACCACGCCCTCGGAGTCGCCCCGCGCCCAGGCCACTTCACGCCTCTCTACCGCTTCCTGCCCCACACCTAAAGTATGTATAAGCACACATACTGCACACGTAGTCACTTTCGGCCAGGTTAGAGGGCGCTCGTTGCCTACACGCTAAAATGTTGGGTGAGACCACCGTTTTGTGTTTATTTTCACCCATAAGATTTTAAAAAAAAAGAAAATCAAATGTTTTTTAGTCATTTTCAATCAACGTTTTGGGCTAAATGAAGAACTGAGCAAGTTTAAGTATTTTTTTTTTGTGGTAGTTTTGAACCAACAGTTTTGGAGTATATAGCAGATACAAAAATAAATGAAACTTCACGCAAAACAAACCCCAAAACTGGGTTGTTCTTTTAATGGGAGAAAAAAAAAATCTTGGGTGAAATGAATAACTCAAGAAGGTTTTGGTCTCTTTTGACCCAACTCTTTCTATAATTGGTTATATTAAAAAAAAAAAAAAAAATGCCATTGGTTAAATTTAAAAAACAAAACAAAAACATTTTGCCATAATTAGCTTTTCCCTCATGTTGACATAACAGATCTCTCCTGCAGAATAAAAAAAAAAATGTCAATGGGCATTCCCTTTTCTCTCGCTCTCTCGCTCTGTCCTCTTGCTCTCTTTCACCTCATGTGTCAGTGACACGCCGCCATGTGTCTGGCGGACAGCAGGCGGGTGCCATGGAAATGGAAGAGGGTGTTGCCATAGCAACCGCAGACTAAGATGCTAGTAGAGGCAGGGTGCACGGTTCATGTGACAGGAGGCAGCTCTGTCGTTCTCCTTTCTGAGATGTGTTTCCATATTTGAGTTGTGAGCGGTCTGTCTCAAAAGGGTTCCACCACTCACGTTTTTTGAAACAATAATATCTTTTCATATTTCTCATAGTGGATGTCGTGTGTCGTCTTGGTGATGTAAGCTCCCAGATGTGAACGTGGGAGTGTGTTTTTGCCCAATGTAATTCCCGCTGACCTTGCAGCACAGAAGGCAAGACCTGGACAGGTTCCAATGACTTGGTAGGTGCTGCTGTTTTGGTTAGCGGTGCTAGGCTGGCCTCAGCAGTTGTTTGTGTGTCGCTTAGATAATTATAGTCGCATGATTACAGTAACTAAAATGGAAGATTTTAGTTGAAAAAAAATGCATTATTAGTGATGTCTACAATTTGTGTAAAAGGGGGGCATCTGAAATGTGTGCGCTGTTATGAATAGGGGTCCACTCATTGCAATTTGAATTAGGGGTCTAAGACACTATTTGAGATGTCAGCGATCCATTTTGAGCTTGCCCACAGGATAGTCCCCAATCGCATCTAAACTGTTACTAAGTTCGTGATGTAACGTGGTTATGTGCGCCTGCGTGCTTGGTTGAAAGCTTTTGGAGGTATAGCTCCTAGCTTTTTTTTTTTCTTTTTAATTACACAAACAAGCTTGACACGTTCGTTGAAAATTCCAATCTTACAAGCTGCTGCTGACAGTGTGTGCAGAATGTCCCCATGGACCGAAGCGCTCTCGTTGTTCATTGACGCGTTTGGTGCGCCACCTTGAACTGCGTTCTTTTCTTTGTATTCCGCCTGGCGTCTCAAAAGACGAGAAGGTCTTGGCAATTGCCAGTGCATAAAGGTCAAACACCAGGTTCAAGCTAGGGTGCACTATAAATATGTGCATAAATTGTGTGTGTGTGTGTGTGTGTGTGTGTGTGTTATCAACAGATTCACGCGTATTCCCGCAAACACAAACACATGCTAAGAGAAATAATACGTTTCAACACACACAAATGATTCCAAGCAAGGAATCCACATAATCGTTTATATTTCCTGTCACACTGCGAGGGTGGTTGTGCCCTTCCACTCTTGTTAGCATGTAGCACAGTTATGTAATGCTGAGTTTGAATTAATGAAGCATATGGGCGGCAAGGGCCTGGACTCGGGTTGGTTCGGCAGAATGACGATACTTTGGGTTTGACGTTGGGCTTGACATTATAAAAGTCCTTCAACGCGTGAGTCAGTTTCAAGGTTTCCTGTGTGACATTTAAAAGAGGACTTTGGTCCCCAAAAAAGTGCAGATAAGCCGCATCGGAGTTTAAGCCGCAAGTGTGAGGGAAAAGTAGCTCTAGCGTAGGCTAAAATTTACAAGGTTGTTTTTTTCCTGTATAAAGCACACACACACGTATGTATATTTGTCCTTGTTGAGAACATTGGATGCAAGATTTTGATAGCAGTCTTACCAAGGCGTTGCATCAGATGTCCTGAACTCATAAAGTCCTTTGATTCATTTGGGCGACCTTCCTACTTTGCACTTGAATCTTCCCTTGTTGACAAATAGACAACACACTTCTGCAAATGTCTCTTCTCATTTTTATGGGCAAGAATTCCCCTGTGCTGTGTGAGGAAAGGCATCTTTCGGTTGTACAGTACTTGTAAATATCGAGTCTAAAAGAATAACGATACACGCTTCTTCATATTCATATTTGAACTTGGACTTCGACTTTAATTCAGTTGTTTTAATTATTATTAATGGCTTCTTCGGCGCTAAGGCCCATGTTTTTTTTCTTCTTCTTCTTTTTTTCTGCCTTAGGAACGCAAGTGAGTCACAGTGCACTGGTGTTATTCTGCCCTTGTCAACTTGAGTGACCTTCTGTGGCGATAAAATTACATTCCGGTCACGACAAGAGGTGGAGAGGGCATCGTGCACACCTGATTACAAACTAGCTAGCTGTATGTAGCTCGTTTTGGCAGTTAGCAGCTACTTTTTGGCAACAGAAACTAATGCTAATTGGCTAATATGTGTGAAACCCCTGGTACAAACATCAAAACTTAAATACATGTTAAAAGTTTCTAACAAAATACTATACTGTATTAAGTACTACTTATATAACAAAATAACATCATTAAAAAATGAATAAAGGTAAATGAAATTGATGTGACTTGAGCTAGTTACGGCCATATTCCCCAGCGAGGCTAACGATGCGCGTGCCTTCTTCGCAGTGACACCGTGACACTGACGAATAGCAGACCAGTATCTTAGTGACACCAACCAATAGCAGACCAGCATCTTAAGGACGCCCTGACGCCGACCAAAAGCATACCAGCATTTTAGTGACGTATGCAGTGACGCACATAGTGACGGATGAGCGCAGTGAGACTCGCGGTGAGACTTGTAATTGTTGTTGACGCCCTAAAGCGGGAAAAATACCATAACAAATGGGCGAAAAATAAAAAACGTAGAATTCCACTTCGTAATGTGAAAAAACATAAGCTAGGGACGTCACAACCCCGACAGTAAATTAAGCATTCTGGGAATTCCAGGAATGAGTAAGTCATCAGTTGCACAACTTCCGATTAAAACGTTTAATTCGCAGAAATATATTTTACGAAAGCTTACCGTTTTCTAAAATGGACTAAACGAATGCGCACGCTGCTCTGTCGTGTCGCGGGATCTTTGATGAAAACAAGTCATGGCGGAGAATCACCGACAGCGTGATGAGATCAAGCAGACGGAAATGAATGATTCATGCTTGGACAGCAAGCTCTAGTGTGTGCGTTTATTGATCTGCCGTTTGCGGCTCCGTTGCAGCTTTTAATCCAGGAATTTTACTTGCTACTGTTCCAAGATGTTCAGATGTACGTGTGGACACACACACACATAGCAGGTTGGCTCAAATGTTTGCTAGGTGGCCTTGATAGGTTCCTCAACCCTGATTTAACACATCCGCCTTCTTTTAACAGCCTATGTGGCCATCCCTTGAAATTTTATCCCCTCTAGAAACGACAAATGGCGACAGTTAGATGCTTTTGTGTTTGCGCTGAAATAACCTCACGTTTGTTTTGGGCCCGACAGTATCGATCTCCTTCGCGGTCTTGCGGAGTATCGGGTAGACGGAACAAACGTGTGCGTTATTGTCGTTATCCCGGCCCCATAAAGCGGCTTCCTTGTCTCCCGGCCTGCCGGAGGTGGAGAGGATTTACGAGACGCGAAGAGAAAGGAAGGAAGGGACGTGGTTGAGAGTTAACGAGGTAGAGCGGACGAGGGAAGGAAGAAAGGAGCTCATCCGGGGGAGAGTGATGGCAACAAAGATGGAAGTGATGCAGACGGCGGTCTGGAGCTTTGTGATGAGTCAACTAGCTCACCTCTCGGTGTATTAGTCAGCTCACATCACGAAGGGCGCGGCTGAAAGCCACATCCGTCCCTCACGTGCTGCGCGGACTGATTTTCCGTCACTGTTTATTTTTTTTTTGCCCTCTCGCACTCTGTCGCTCCCCTTTCGCCGCTCCTCCCGCCTATCTCTCCCCCCCTCGCTCGGCCATGCGCACTCGCCCTCTCTCTGTAAAGCGCGCGCGCGTCCTCCCGGCGCGCGTGTGCCACCGCCGAGCTCATTCCGTCTCCACTCCGGGCTGAAGATGGTAAGTGGCGCCTTTCCCCGCTGCGTAGCGTCGAGACTGTTTACAAGTTTTGAAGTATGCAGACGTGAGCGTGCAGCGGCGCAAGCGGTGCGTTTTGTGTCGTCGGCCGCGCCGGATGCATCGCATTGCTTGGGAAGCCTAATTGGGTGGCTTTAAATATCAATCTGTGTGATGGTGATGAAGCCAGAGGGCGTGTGAGCTTTGCAGGCCCTGAGTCAGAGGTAGGAGGTGGAGTAATCTGCTAATGTGGTGGCGGACCAAACGGGACGCAAAGGCTGCACAATTCATTTTCCGTCCTTGTCATTCAGCTCTATCGGTTGTTGTTACCGGGCAGCGCGACCGATGCATCAGTGCATGCGGCGTTACGACTCTCGCAGGGCGTGAGAGCCAATCGTGCACGTTGGCTTCGTTATAGGCAAAAGTGTCATTCCGTGTGAATTTTGTCCATGGCGGACGCTGCTTCGCTCCTGTAGTCGGCTTAGGCTCAACAGTTCATTTGACCGTCAATTCAGGTCTTCGCGTTTGTGTTTTTTGATCGTCCTCAATCACAAACGTCAAAGAACAGTTTGAGATACAAACCAAACCATAAAGACAAAGCTGCATCTATTTTCTTTAACATTCAGAGCTGTGCTCTAAAGGTAACCTACGCTTCCAATAAAACTCAGTGCAGCTCTGCTTACCTACTAGCTTTGAGATGTTAGCAGGGACATCTCACCTGGTGGGGATGTCGATTGATCTTTATCCAACGTGGCTTTTCATGTCATGAGTACAAAAACTTGGAGTAAGGGGCACAGCTACCTGCTCTTTTTTTAAAGGTGCTTGACTTTTTTAGTCATTTTCATGAGGAAAAAGCTTCTACTTTTTCTAAAATTAATTCAATACTTTCATTATTTCTATGTATGATTAATTTTTAAAAAAGTGTAAAAAGAAATAGGTCACTCAGAGTTGCATAGAAACCTTCATCAACTTAAAATGTATTCATTCAATCCTTTTACACAACTCGAAAAAAACCCAGGATGTTTTAACACAAGTTTGGCTTTTTTTTCCCAAATTATGCACAAATCGTGACTCATTTGTTTGACCAGAATTTTGGGTCATATATTTAATGCATACAGTTGGGTTTAAATAATAACCCATCACATTTTAAAGCCAAAATTTAGAAAGAAATCAATCATGTTTCGTACAAAACAACTTTTTTTGTTAAATTATTCATTTGAACCCACTTTTTGGGTGAAGTGAATAACCCAAAAAGCTGGGTTGAACAATAAACCCGAAAAGTTAGTTTTTGACCCAATTTAGGTCATTTTTGACCATTTTTTTAGTGTTACATTGAGAAAACATGAAATCACATTATAGGGGAAACGTGTCTTTCTCCTCTGAAGCGAACATTCAAAATAGGCATTCATGTATGATTATTTTAAGCAAATATTAGGCCCAGCAGGCTGTCGTTATCTTGAAATATAAGGAAAAAAACCCTTTTGTTGTGTTCCTTCCCTTGTCAGGCTCATGCTGGAAAGACCATTTGGGTCAAGTTGCTCTGGGCTCAAAGTGCAAATAGCTGTGTCCTCCTTCATATGTGCGCACTTGAATGATTTATCATTGTCTTCCAAAAGTAGAGATACTTGATTTTTTCCTCAAATGTCAGCATGTTTTTGATATGTTTGCATCCTTATAAAAAGAAGGTGAGCATGCGTGTGTGTCAGTGCGATATTACTCACGCTGATGCAGCTCAACCCAAACCCTCCAGGCATAATGCAGAGAGGATGGAAGGAAGCATGAATAGCGAGCGGCGAGGAAGAAAAAGAATGAGGCGCTGGAGGCGCAGACAGGAAATGAAAGAGGAGCGTATGAGAGCGTCTGACCAGCTGGATGGAGCGCGCTCATCGGCCACGTGGGCCGAGATGGAGAGCCCGTCAAATTTGCTGCGTTGGCTCCCGCTCTCTACCGACGCCGGCAAAGTCGCTCAGGAGCTCATTAATTTCTATTTTCTAACTCCCCTCTAATACGCGGGGATGCGGACACGGCCATGGGAGACCCGTGATGAATCAAGGTGCTGGGGAAGAAAGCGCTTGTGCCTCGTCAGCTTTGGTTATTGGTTTGCTTGGCAAACGTGAAATTGCAAAGGTGAGCGGTAGCAGATTTCCCGTGTTTCGAATTGACGGTAAAACCCCACTCCCGTGATTTTTCCACCTGTGTCATTGCATCGAAGCTTGACGGGGTCAACTTGACAATTCGCAGCATTTTAATTTGAGTTTCATTCCAGTGATTCTTATCGCACCGACAGCGCCGTTTTATTAAAGCAATTTGTTATATCATCTAAAATGCTACACGAAAGCCTTGGTTAGAACTAATTGCTTTAGTTCTAATTCAAAATGAGCTTGCCGTCTGCGCCGGCTATTATTTTTTTGCTGGAAATGAATGTGGTATTTCCTTGCGGATAAGCCAAGAATGTGTCAGGTTTTGAGGAAGGTGCTTTATGAGGCTAGCAGATGTCTCGCCCAAGCCATGTTTATATGTCGCTTAGCACCTGTTATGAACGCGCAGTCTGTCACCAAATGGCGATACGAACGTAAAGCTGTCCAGCAATATTTATACAGGAGCGTCTGTGCTTTCTATTGGCACAAAAATGTCACATTTTACATTCCTGGAACAAATTCAGCCAATAACAGTCGTTTCTACGCAGTGTTCTCTTGCAGTTTATACTTAGTTTTTGTCTGAATTATACATTAAGTTTAATTTTAATTACTAATCATATTCCTTTGTTTTTTAATGTGCATGCTGTAGTTAGCATTAAAGGGGAAGTCAACCCAAATTACAGTAATGTGCAACCACACTAGTCTAAAGAGGGAAATCAAATAAATATTGCACTTGTGGAATATGAATTAACCAGGAAAAGCCACCCATCTTTAGCCACCTCAGGGACTAGCCATTTTGCCACTAACTGTCACAATTGCTGAAGTTTCAAATAAAGATCAATTAGAGGAACTGTGATGTCGTTTTCAGTCGACATCAAATAGCAAAATGGCCGCCCTGTGAAAAAAATTGCTACTTACGCTAGTTACTTCAGGTTTCTGATACCAAATTTTCAAGTTGTCTTCAACTTTTACATTATTTTGTTGTTATTAATAGCCCTTTTTTGAACTTCAAAATGGTTAAGTCACAGGTGTCAAACTCAAGGCCCGGGGGCCAAATCAGGCACATCCTTTTAAGTGGCCCTGTGAAATGCTAATTCTGACTCAAGTTTCTGGACAAGCATTTTTTTTGTTTGCAATCCCCTTGTTGAACAGTTACTGGCCTCAAATTTCAAAATTAATTGTGTGACTTTATCGGGAATTGGCTATAGAGTGAACCCCATTTCTGCTCCTACCTGCTGTCCTGACCTGACCTCCACTCTCCTATCTCCTCTCCTGTCCTGTCCTGTCCTGTCCTCTCCTCTCCTGTCCTGTCCCGTCTTGTGAGTCCCACTCTTGGCCGCCTTGGCCCGTCTGAGACGGTCACACAGAGAGCGATCGTCTCGATATCCGTCCCCCCCGCTGAAAGACAGCGGGGCGTCGTCCTCACTGCACCCATCAGTCTGTGTCCGCTTGTGTCCCCGCCCGCTCAACCCAGCTTTGAGTCAGTTAACCCATTTTTCTCTTTTCCTCCTTTTTTGTGTGGCACCAGGCGCGGCTCCCCTCCTGTTCATCCACCCTAAGCATTGCTGAGGTACTCCTGCATGTGTTGGGACGCGTCCTTACGGGACTTCATTATCTTTAATCTCCTCCAAGCTTACATTCGCCTGGCATGATTTTCTCCTTCTTTCAATCCGCAACCCCCGTGCGCTGTCCTACTCGTTTGTCTACCTCCCATAATCGTGACTGTGCCTCCTCTTGTGTTTTTGTGTGTAGTCAATGTAAAATCCCCTCCTGGCCTTTTTCTGACACACGCTTACTTGCCTTGCTTTCCCTTTCACAGCTTCTAACTACACATTCAATGGGTCCTTGGTTTATGGCGGTCCGGACTAACTTTTGCGCTTAAAACGCTTAGCTAGTTTGTACGGCGGCCTAAGCATGTTGTACGTGCTCATGTGGCACAAAAAGACTTACTCGCTGAGCCTTTTTCTTTTTTTATTTAGTGGTGTGTTTTGGTACTTACCTAATACGCTTGTTTATACCTCTACTATCATGTCGCAACACCATGACAATACAAAGAAACGCAAAATGACAGCAGGAAATTGTGCCACGAATGTCATCTGAAGCATTTTAGAGTCTAACATGTTGAAAATATAAAATATTAACTGCCTGTCGACAACAAAGATGTGTTTTTACTTGGGCTGGCAGTGAATAGGTTAAATCATTCACTGCCACTGAAAAATATAGACGTCCAATCCATTTGAAGTGGAGTGATAGTGGATCAATTAAAAGGGAATGTATATCATAATGGCCATTATTTCTGATTGTTGACGATATTAATATGCGTAGATCACGAGAAACATGGACTCAAAAATAACCCAATTTGGGTCAAAAATGAACTGAATTTCTCTGGTTTTTATTGCTAATTGAATTTGTCTCAAAAAGATTACATGGGCATAGCAGCACATAAAAGATGAAATATGACTGGACAAAAAACAGACATCCTAATACACAGACTGGAATTCTAACCGTTTAATAAAGATTGTCCTGCCAGTCATGAAAATTCAGGTGACGTTGCCACAAAGTCGTAAACCGAGGACCGTCTTTGCATTCATTCAAAACATCAGGAATGAAGTTGAATGATGTTTGAATGTTGAATATTTTTTTGTATAGAGCGATGGGTTTTTTTTTCCATGAACAGCTTGATGCTAGTGCTCAAAATATTTGGCAGCTCGTCAGTGCGTATTAATCTGGCCTGAAGCCCGGTGATTGTGACCCGTAGCTGATAAAAGGCATGACCGCGCTAACGCGTGTCGAAACCGGGATCACGATATGCATCGATTTTTCTGGAGCTGTCTTGAAGTCTGTTTAAGATACATTTTAGAAGAATGTAACTACTTTGCTGTTGACCACAATGTTAAGTGTATTAAATAGGGAAAAACAAGCACGTTTGTTATCATTTAAAAGCCAGTCAGTGTTGGGTTGGGCCGTGTACAAAAGATTGTGGATTAAAAAAAAAAAAGAAGACAACATTAGGTCAATTTGACCCAGCATTGAGTTGTTTTTCTCTAAACAACAAATTGATCATTTTGTACAAGACAAACTAAAAGAAAAATGTAGTTTTGTATAAAACTACCCAGTAAATTGGGTCTTTTTTTTTTTTAACCAACTGGCGTTTTACTGACATTAAAATGCAAAACAGATAGATAGATAGATAAATAGATAGATAGATAGATAGATAGATAGATAGATAGATAGATAGATAGATAGATAGATAGATAGATAGATAGATAGATGGATAGATATTAAAGGAATACTAATCCTATTTAGCCATTATCAGCAATAAAGAAACAAACATTTTGTTCACTCAATTTAGGAGCAAAATAATTGTTTATGTACTATTAATACTAATGCATTGTAACGACCTATGATAACCTAATACAGTAATTTAAAAAAAAAAGACAACATTTGTTCAATTCCACCCAGCGTTGAGTTGTTTTCGTCTAAACAACCACAACAAATTGGTCATTTTGTATGTAAATGTAAATGGGTGTAGTTATTAATTTTTATAAACCAACTGGCGTTTTACTGACATTAAAATGCAAAACAGATAGATAGATAGATAGATAGATAGATAGATAGATAGATAGATAGATAGATAGATAGATAGATAGATAGATAGATAGATAGATAGTGAATAAATACTAAAGAAATACTAAACCTATTTAGCCATTTTGTTAGGAGCAAAATAATTGTTGATGTACTATCCCAATCCCAATGCATTGTAATGACCTATGATAACCTAATAATCAACGATGTCCTAGATCGATCGATGGCTCTATCAGCATTGTAACATGCTCCAAAAAGTCCCATGATTTGGCCTCTTAAAACTCTTGACACCTACTCAGCTGAGGTTTTGTTTGATGTCAAGATCAGCGTTTGTTGGCTCTCTCGCTCTCTTTCCAAGTTTCTGTCATATTATGAATTTTACAACGTTGGGTTTAAAATGACTTCCCAAATGAGCTCCCGCGTTCACATACAGTTCAGCTTCCGTTTGCCGTGTTGCTGGCTTATAATTGGCGCCTGGTTCCTCCTGACTTTTTGTCTTCTCAAATCCAGAGTTTGATCGCGGACGTATGCACGGTACGCGCGCGCCTGCGTTGGAAAGTCCAAGCCTGCGTGCTCAACTCGATTTCAAGCGCTTTAGTAACCGTAGCGGTCATGCATGCTTGTTCCCTGCTCGTCTGTGTGCGCGACGGTCTTTGTGGCATGAAAGTGAGTGACTATCCTGTGGCTTCCCCCAGGCCTCACGGAGAGAATTCAGGGCTCACCTGGATGAGGTCATCACGCTCAAGTCAAGGTACTCTACCTTGGACCAGGTAAACCTGCTAACTTTCTACCAACTTCTAATCCGATCTATCGGCATGCGGGTCACTGGCATCTCACTCAGCACCTGACATGCTCATAACACACGTGGATGCAGCATTAAGCATCTACGGTGAGGGCGAATGATCATTTGATCTGCTGCGGGATTTGTAAGTTGGATTACTCTCGAAAATGTATGTTTTACTACAGTAATAGACAGAATAGCAGCCAAAAATGGCGAAATCGGAAAGCAAAGCATACCGTCGTTAGGGATTGGTGTAGAAACTTTTTTTTTTTTTTTTTTTTTTAACAGAAACGGAAAAAGAAATCTCTTATTTTAAAATGATGCAGGAAAAAGTAGGATGGTAAATTCCGCCCGGATATTTGAGCAAAAACCGCTCTGCAACGAGATTGTTTCGTTTTTCAAGCCTTGTATTTTGGGCATCAATATTCTTCAGGTTTCTTGGCTTTGGCCAGTATCCGAAACTGTCAGCATGGTAACTACGAGCACAAATATCAATCTAGTATCAGGGCAGTAAAAATACAGTGTAGCGAGTCTCTAGTATTTATTTCACCAATTGGAAATACTTTATTTTTTGCAGCTGTTTGCGAATGCTCTTTTATGGTCTTGGTTGTAATAATTAATTTATGTCACCTAGTTTTAGTCTTAAGAAGGACGGGTGGCTCTTTTGACTGCGATTTTGTGTTTGAAGTCCCAGGAACTTTCCAAAAGCACATTTTGCATATTCTTTGTGGACTTAACGAAAAGTTTGAAACTTTTTCAACGGGTCGCTTTACCTGCACAGACCATTCAAGCCTTTATATACGTTTTGACTGATATTCTGTCAATTACTGTAGCGCAGTCGATAAACAAACACTCAAACTTTGTGAACAAACTTACAAAGTTCAAAGATCAAATCATTGGTCTTTCGACGGTCGTTCGAAGTCATTTCTCGTGGTTGTAACATAAGCAGGTTGCTGGAACTTAGACCTGCTATTGGTAACATCTGGAGATGTGAATGAATTTTCCGATCCAAACGTTAACAGCGGGTTTCATTGGAGACTTTTTCACAAACCATCACAGAGGGAGGTGTGTGTTGTCACCGGCGATACGCATGGCAGTTGAGCGGACAAGAATTGCTTCGAAAAAGTTCAAGGAGTAGATCTCTACCTCCATCTAAAGCCGATGTCCCTTCTATAAATCATAGCTGTTAACGCCAGTGGTCTATTATTGCAAATGTTCATTGACTGAGGTGGTTGCCGATGGAAAATTTTCATCAATGGGTGCCAGGTGGTTGCCTGGGGTCACCAGCTCATTGGCCCCTGCTGTCATGTGCATCTCCACCTTCTGTGGTCAACTACACTCCTTCCCAGGGCCTGTCATCAAAAAATACACTACGTGGACAAAAGTATTTAGACGAGGATATCACAATCTCAGATTTTTTTATAAAAAATCATCCAAATGTGTTGTACGGAAGTTGCTTCGGCCCAAACTCCATATCCTCCTGAGGCCCAGCCTTTTTATTTGTGTCCACTGTTGTGGACATTAGTTTTTGGTCTATAACTTTTTATTCATGCGCTCTACCCTCGTAAAACCTGTTCTGCTCAGTAGAGGACATCCTGGCCTTTCAGTTTGATATATTTTTGGGTGGGATGCAATTACCAAAATGGACACAATAGTGGACACACATGAATAAGATGCCCCTCTGGAGTATATTGAATAATTCAAAGTTTCCAAGTAAAATGAAGAATTGACGGACTTCTTCTACAGTTCAGTGTCCACTTGCTATCACTCTATTATTCGTTGGTGTTGTGGGTACCAGGGAGCAACTGGGGTCAAAATCCACCGAAAGTGCGTCCCCACGCAGACTTGGGTCATAATGAAGAAACTGACATTCTGTCCGCATAGTGTATCTATATTTTCGTTTGCTTTCGTTCATCTCCATTCAGTTGGTGTCCTTTCTGCAGATGATGAGTGTATCGGGTATCTCTTCTGTCCTGTAGTTTAGTTTGAGTTGTTTCTCCTCCCAGGTTGTTGCCTCCTCTCCCCAGGGAGGACAACTTGGCTGCGAATTCTTCACTATACACGCATTGCGTCCTCCATTGCTCCATCCCTTTCCCTCTCGGGCCGCACTTCCCGAATGGTCGCGCGCCGGCCTCGTCTTCGTCACGAGCAAAGAAATAAATCCGCCCCTTTTTTGCGTCATTTGTTGGACAGCCCTTTTGATTTTGTGCTGAGCTAAGCGCGGCGGCGGTTACATCTCATCATTTCCTGCGGCGTCTCCTCACCCGGATGGTTATTAGCCCGATCGATTTCCGTGGAGCCTGGCTGACCCGGCCACGCTGGCTGTTTTGTATTCTGCCAAGTTGGTATAAAGGGCAAATCTGAAGGGGCCCTTGAATCACATTCAAAGGAATAGTTAACGGGGGCCGGTATTGCGGGTCCGAAGTCTTGAGCCACCGTTGGGCTCTTTCGATTGAGGACGGCGTGTTGAGGGATTGGTCTTTGCGGCAAGCGTGTATGCCTCGGCATTACAAACATCCCTTGAAATCGGGGTGAGCATCGTCCGAATCAAATCCCACCCGCCGGCTTATATATCCTCCTGAGACCCAGCCGTTTCATTTGCGTCCACCGGAATGGACATGTGTTTATTTGTCTGCGTCTTTGGACTCACGCGAGCTACCCTTTTAAGTCGTTAGCGTACTCACTAGAGGTCATCCTGGCCTTTCCAATGATGTTTTGTTTGTTTGGGTAGGATGGAAATAACTAGCGCTGGGCGATATTATTGACGTATTGCGATACGAAGTGCGATATTGCAATACGACATTCAGTTTCCAATATATCGCGTTGAATCAATCCGCGCCGGAGCGGCTTTCATATCCTGATTTTTGTCATATTACGAATCGTGTTTTGCATGTAAATCGTTGCTTGAAAAACACCACATTAAATGTTACAACACATTGCCTTTACAGTGAGGCGATGTTCCAAGGCAAAAGTGGCGGTAGAGGAGGAGTGTGAACGGCAGAAAAAAAAAACGTTTCTTGTATTTTCATGTGATAATTTAACATTTCCCAATATATCGCGATACGCGATGGTAAAAGGTACATTTTTAAGACACAATACTCTGCACTACAAATAACGTAGCTGTCTTGCTGAGACAAAATGGACACAACAGTGGAGACAAAGGAATAGGCTCTTTCCCAGGAAGATATTATATAAAACAACTATTTCCAGTGAGTTGTAAAAAATGTTTTGCTCACTTGCTGTTTTTTTTTTTTTTTTTTGTGTGTGTGTGCATGATGTGTGCGTGTTCGCATCTGCATCTCCACTATCTCTTCTGACACTCGATTGAATTGTATACCAGTTGTTGAGGGGTACCGAAGGGTAAATTTAGAAACAAGTGTGAAATCTTTTTTTTTTTTTTTTACATTCGCCATCACATCCTCACAGCTACACGGCATATTGGACCACTGTGTTCATTGTCAAAAGCAAATTGTCTTTCCGTGACTCTCCGATAAGTTGAGTCAGTGTAGTCTTGTTTTGTTTTTTTCATCCCATCACCCGTGCACCGAGGATTCTTGCCGTAGTCCAGCCACTGGATTGACTTTCTGTTTGTGAGACCTCAAGAGATATATGAAGTTACTTGCTAGCGTAGATCTCATAGTGAGTGTGTTTGTGAAGCAATTTCTGCGCGTTGTCACCGCCTGTGATCGTGTCTATCGCTGTCGACATGCTTCTTTAGTGTCTGCAAATTTGATCTGTGTGTCGCTTTTTCTGTTTTTAGCTCCTTTCACTTCTTATCTAACTCATACTTTACGGGCTATGCTGGTGTGACTTCAAAGAATGTTTTAAAACACAGAAAGCAGAAACTATAATAAATCGTTGTTGTAAACTAGTTAATAAGTAATATTAGCATTCAAGCTTTTAACGGGTGTTTAAATGATATGAAATGCATACAGTTTTGAACAGAGATTTCTTTTGTAGTGCTTTAAAAAACAGTCTTTTTTTTTTTTTAACCCATTAACTGACATTGGCAGAGATAGACGTCATTGATCTGTTTTAACCCAAAGATCAAAATTTTATTTCAGTATTAAAAAACGCTTGGCCAAATTTAATTGTTAATGTAAGATGCTGTAAAATAAGAATAATATAATCTTTTGAGATGACTTGTGCATCTCAAAAAATTAAAATATCATGGAAACATTTAAATATTTTGTTTCAGAACTGAAGCTAATTTATTATTACTGTTCAGAGACCAAGTTTCTTATTTCTTCTTTTAAAAGACAATTTGCTTGTTTATGTAATATTCAAATGTTATTGACATGATGAATTTAGGGATTTTCTATTTTTTTATTTTATTTACTTTTTAAGAATATTTATCTTTTCTATATTTTTCTATATTATAATAAATACTTGATTAGGCAGTATTTCCCCATCTGTAGCTTTAACTGTGACGTCATTTTCAGTCGACGGCCAGATGTAAAATGGTTTTGCTGCTAAATTTACTTCGTACAAATCAATATTGATCAGAATGCTAAATTTAGATTAGCTTGGGCGCAATAAACATATTGTCAGGAATTTTTTTTAAAGCTTTGTCTTTAAAGGTGCACCATATGGTCATCTCAGGCCATGGATTAACGATTTAAATGGTCAATTTATGAAAGAATAATTAAGCGCTCATCATTGTGATTCCAATTATTACGCAACTCACCAGAAGTCACCCGGTCCGGCCTGCTCCCGTTCCTCCTCCTTTTTCCCTCCCTTCACCTTGTGGCTCCTGCTCTAGGGTGGCCCCGTCTCGTGCGCGTGTCTTTCAGTCCGCGTGTCTGTGTGTGGTGTTGCGGTTGCCGGGACAGATGCACTGATGCCTGTGATTCGATGCTTTATCTCCACTAGCTCCAGTGTAGGTTGGAGGGGCTTAAAGATGATCGCAGGAGGACCTTCAGCTCTCGAGTAACTATCCCGCCCCCACCCGCCCCGCTGCCCTTTGCCTCACCCTCCAACGAGGAGCGTGCAAAACAAACGCCCTGCTCTGTGTCCCTCCTTTTTTCTTTCTTTCGTTTTTTGTTTACTCTCACTCTCTCCTTCCTTTTTTTGTTTTTCCTCCGTTGTCCTGCACCGACCCTCGTCCTCCTCCTCGTTCTCATTCTATCCGTCATTTTTCTCTCTCTCTCTCTCTCTCTCTCTCCACGCAAAGTCCGTCTGTTTGTTTTTTTGTTGGCTTTGTCCATCCGTCTCCGCGGTTAACATGAGTCCGCTTTCACTAGCAGTGTCTGGTGTTTTGGATGTCTGTCAAGTAGATGCCATCAGGCCGCTGTAGTAGTCTTTGTTTATTCCTCTTTTCACTTCTTAGTGCAATGTCTGGGCTCTGTAGTTTAGCCAAGTGTGTCCAGTCTGTGCCTCCTGTTTGTGTTGATTTCGTTTTTGTTTGATAGTTTCTACCTCTACGGGCTGTAGGGCCACATCACGCTCATCCCGTCATCGTCTATCCGTGACCTCTCATTCCTCATCCCAGCCATCCTCCCGCCCACTCGCCTTGGCTGTTTGGTGCCCAGTTTGATGGCGGTGAGGGAGGGGAGGAGAGGTTGTTTTAGTTGAACAAATACCACCACACGCTTCACTGTCTGACTCATTCAGTTGATGTCACTCCAGGGAGGTTTTGCATAAGTGAAAAAAACTGTGTTAAGTGTGCTGAGAGGATGACAGTTTAACATATTGAAAGAAATATCACTTTGGTAAGTAAGTGTCTCACCAGATTAGTTTAGTGCAAAGTTCAAGCGGAAGTCAAGTCAAAAATCTTCGTTTCGATAATATATTCAATTCCCCCCTCCCCCGCTAGTCCTAGCACGGCATTCTGATTAATATTGCGTTTGTGGAATATGAACCAAGCAGAAAAATCCATCCATTTTTATCAGGCCCATCGGGCGGCCGTTTTACCACAAGCCGTTGACTGAAAATTACAATTGTTCAAGGTTCAAGAAATAACCGATCAAGTTATTTTTTGTGATGTTACCTGGGGCCTAAGCAATTGCGATGTCATTTTCAGATGACGGCAAGTTTTGCTGCTTATTTCAATTCCACAAATGCAAGATTAACCAAAGTGCTGTGTGTTTAGACTAGTGAAGCTCCTTCAAAAAACAATTATTCAAAATACATTGGGTTGACTTCCCCTTTTGATGTAAATTTCTCAAAATTGAACAAATATGTTAAAACGAAAGAAGCAAATATTAGTCATATCAACGTCCTATATTCAACAAACGTTTGGTGTAGTTTTAGATGATCAGCAGTTGGACTTCAGATGGAATCATCAAAAAAACAAAAATTGTTGCCTTCGTCCTCTAAGTGCAATGCGATAGCATCGGATAAAGATGGATGATGCGGTGCACAGTAAGCGCTGCAGTTAGCCAATAATGAGGATGGAGATGCAGCAGTCTCCCAACAAGTAGGGCAAAGGGCACGGTGTATTGTGACATGACACTTTTTGTCACTTCAAGCGTGTCAAAATAGCATCGCTGTTTATCTCCAATTTCCACTGCTCTTCCTCTCTCTCCTCCTCCTCTATGTCTCTCTCCTGCCCCCCCCAACCCCCCTCCCCCCAATCTCTAGGTGCAGTCGCGATGCAGCAGCAAAGAGAATATCCTAAGATCAAGTGAGTGCCAATGTTTCCACTTCAGAGTCGCTGTCACTCAATTGTGTGTCCCATTGCTGCGCGGCCTGTTCTCACGAAAGTTGAATAAAGTAGTAGAAATACTCGAAATGTTATTTGAAGGCACGTTATTTCCTAGTTTTTATCCCTCACGCATTTTTGTCATGCATCTCCTTTCACGTAATTCTCCCACATTTCAACATATACTAAAAATTCTTGCCATACGGGCTTGTACTTTTCTCATTTCATGTTGACGGTTTTCCCAAAATTCAACACCTGGAAATACCTCATTGCTCATTCAATCCAGTAGCATAGTTCAACATTTTGAATTTAAATCACTCACCTCCATTCAGATCACATAGTGTTTTTAAACATGCCTAAAATTGCCCAAAATTCAAATATAATATTCAAAACTTACATCACCCTAAAAAAAAAACGATTTACTCCCAATTATGCTTTCAACAAAACGTATTTCCGATTAATAACTGTCAGCTCATTCGATCCAAAATTGGATTTACCAAAAATCCAGTATTTTCCGAAGTTCACACGAAAAAAAATCTCTGCAATCATATATTCAACAATATAGATTAGAAATTAGATTAGAAATATAATTCATTTCCAACAACAAATTTTACGTTATTCTGTATCAATATCATCTTGTGTTATTCCGCTTATTGTAATCATACCAATTTCATTATCTTTTTCATTCAGCATTTGAGCCTTCACATACCTTTACTCTAGTAATTGCAAATTGTGAAAACATGAGGAACATTTCCTACCGAAATTACAGTTCAACTTCAAATTCTGCCTCATTTTGGCCATTTGACCTCACAGGTTCCACTATACAACTTGATAAACGCTGTTTAATTATAGAATGTCTTGAAATCAAGTCCAAAATGTTCACAGGAGACCCGTTGCTCTTCAGATTTTTTTTTTTTTAGAGGCAGCACAAATTGCTCGTGAGAACATGTTGCCTTTTATCACCATGTGTACTCTCTGTATAGCTTTTTATTTGCGCTAGTGATGTGACAAGCAATGCGTAATTTTGTGGGTTTGTTACGCCGCGTTTACACGTGCGTGTTTCTCGCCTATGTGATGTTTTGCCAGGAGGTTGTTAAGCCTCGTGTCGAGCGGCGGAATGTGCTGCAGAAGCGGAAGTGTATGTTTAAAGGCAAGAAATTGGGTCAAGGCAAATCAAAGCGTTGCGCCAATTCGTCGCTGTGAGGCAATGAGAGGGAAAGAGAGAGAGAGCGAGCGGGAGGCGAGCGAAGGAGAAGAAAGAGCAGATTACATATTAGTTCCACCTTCTTTGTTCGTTTTTTTTACCTTTGCTATCATTAGAGGGATATTATTAGACAAACACAGATGCTATCAAGCACCTCCAAACCTCATCCGGCAGCATTGTGTTATTTATATGTAGCAAAAGTGTGCTCGAGATCAGCCGCTCAAGAAATATACAATTATTTTTAATAATCTGGAGTTTGATCAGAAGTGGCAGAGTTGGGAGCTTTTTTTGTACGTAAAGCACATGTGTTAAAGTAAAGGCCTAATGAAGCAAAATATGCAATCTGCTTTATGTCGGTGACTAAAACGTGTACCAAAATGAGACATTTTAACAACTACGATGTAGATATTCCTCACATTTTCTTGTTACCAAATGCACAAAGGAAGAGCAAAATCTTTGCTTCAGATTTTGAAATATTTTTTTGTGTGTTGTGTCTCATACAATCAGAATACCATAGAAAAGTCCATTTGTTTCAGTACTGTATTTTCAAGAATTAAACATGTTTCGTTAACAACCATCCATTTTCTATAGTCACTTATCCTCACTCGGATCATAGGCTTGCTGGTGCCTATCCCAGCTGGCCTCGGGTAGTAGGCGGGGGACACCCTGAGATGGTTGTCAGCCAATTGCAGGGCACACAGAGGCAATCACACCTAAGTAGAATTTCGAGTGTCCAATGCCCCTGCCATGCATGTTTTTGGAGTGTGAGAGAAAGAAGACCCTCAAGGGCATGGGGAGAACATGAAAACTCCACACAGGAAGACCTGAGAACATTGGGCCCCTAACTGTGAGGCGGACATGCTAACCACTCATCCACCAAGCCAAATATTTTATAAACAAAAGAGGTCAAATCCTATGTGATTCTCATATGTTAAAAAATGTTTGATAAACTGTTATTCTAATTTCTTGAGTTTGTGGATTAAAAAATCATGTTAGCTGTAATTTAATCCAAACTCAACAGTGTATGAAGTTAATATATAAAAAAATACAGCATGAGTTTCCGTTTTTTTTCATTGAATGACTGAGTTACGCTCCATATTCCACAGTATTGTTATTTATTGAGCTGCACCTGTAAATTTATTTGACAGAGTGGTCAAAGTCGAAACGTGATGTGCCGCTTTGTTCATTTCAGGTCACAGCGCTGTGGACATTACCAAGGTGGCCCGGAGACACCGCATGTCCCCTTTTCCCCTCACCTCCATGGACAAGGCCTTCATCACTGTGCTGGAGATGACCGCCGTCCTGGGCACTGAGATCATCAACTACAGAGGTGAGCATCGTCCGTGGAATTTTGCCATTTTCCAACAGCCTTCGTCGTCATGTCTGAGGGGCAATGGGCGATTTGAGCATGAATGTGCCCCCCCCATCGCCAGCAGGTATTATGGTGGGGTTTGATGGTTTTAGAAGGAGGGGGGGGGGCATGGCACGCTCTGGATTTGCGGGAGCGCAGCTGGCGAGGCGACAGTGCAGTGAGGAAGAGGGGATTTGAGAGATGAAATATTTAGACAAGTAACAGCTGGAGCAGCTACCCTGCCGGAATGCTGTGTAATGTAGTGTGTGCGCGTGTGTGTGAGAGCATGTCACGTCATATATTAATTATAATGGCTTAAATTTACGGCAAGGACAATAATTGAAAGAGGCGGTGATATTGCCGCCGTGGTGACCTGCGCATTCAACACATATGCGCCGTATGAGCGGCTGTCTCTAAAAGTTAAAATGTTTTTATTAGTAAAAGAAGTCTTTGATTCCAGAGAAACTACAGCGGCCTTTGGGTTCTACATGATATAGATTTTTTTTTTCATTAGTTTGATAGGATTGACTGTCTCGATACTTTTGCTCAGACGTGCATGTCTGTGATTTTATGATGTGCGATACCGCTAAAGGTGTAATATGCGACTAATGATGCACATCTCTCAAATGCTGCTCTAAACAAAGGCCTTCCCCTTGGGCGAGGGCTGTGGAGCAAGAAAAAAAGCATGCGTGAAAAGCTTCTTGAAATCCGATCAAACACACCTAACTGCTTCATCTCCAAAAAAATGTTGAGCAACCATATTTACATTCCCGAGTCTTCAGCGTGGTTGAAAAACACAAAAACGCTGTTAAAATTGCAACATCGACGGAATAATCGAGGGAGGGGGACCCCCGTGATGAAAAGTGGCGTGTACTGCAGTGTCATGTGCTCATTGGCATCAGTGATCAGATCTTCATATTACCAACCTCATTTGCATAGACACTCAAAGAAATGAGATGCAGGCTATATATAGCCCAGCACAGCAGCTTTTGGTATTTTTGTGACAGTGTTTTTCCTCTCGTTTGCTCTGTTTCTTTGCTTCCCTTTTTCTTCTAAAAAGCAACTGAAATTTTAGTGTAGCTTCCAGCTCATGTGTGCACGTGTTTGTATACCAGGCTCTGGTTTTTGAACTGTATCACATTGATTCTGAAATGGGGTACTAGTACCCCTTGAAGGAACATCAGACTCGAGATTTTAAATAAAACAAAAATCTGTTCAAAATAATTATTGAATTCATTGTAATTTCATTAAACAAATTTTATGTTCAGTAGGTTATTCAATTTCATTATTGTAAAAACTCAGATTCTCCCCCATACTAGAATGGTTGATCACACTCATGTGCCACCTCTCGTTACCTGTCAAGTTCATGATTTCTTGTTCTTCTGAGAACAGGTACAATACTTTATGTTGATTATTATCGGTTATTAAGTTAAAGATGTATTTTTGTGATGTTTTCTTTTGTAATCCCAAAACTAGGCGCTTTTTGTTTAGTATGATTTGTGTTAACAAATATTTATTTATAATTATTTATTTTTTCGAACACGTCTGACACCTAATGTTGATTACATTTTGTAAAGATATGTTTATTAATAATGAAGTTAATGATTTGTTTTTTGTGAACATATCTCTACTGTAATCCAAAACAGTTCGCTTTATATCTAATTTTTTTCTGCGGACAAATATTTCTTTCTTTATTTTGATCAAAGTTCTGACACTTTATATTGATTATTTTTTGGGTGGGAAAAAAAAGTATTGATAATTAAGTTATTTCTTTTTGATGACAGATTTCTTCTACACTTTAGGTTGATAATTTTTTGCGGACCAATGCAAATAAAATGTGAAAGGTTCTAAAGTATAATAAATCAAACACTGATGGCATGTTTTAAGTCAAAATACTGGTTAAGGGGTACTTGGCTGAAAAGATATTTCACAGGCGGTACATCACTGAAAAAAAGGTTGACAACCACTGCTGTGTCCGAATACTGTAATTGAAAGGAATAATTCAATTTCTTTAGATTTGAATACATTTACTCTGTCTTGTGAAAATAACCCCATGTTTTCGTTGTTGTCGATAGACGGGATGGGTCGAGTCCTAGCTCAGGACGTTTATGCCAAAGACAACCTGCCGCCCTTCCCTGCTTCTGTCAAGGATGGCTATGCTGTGAGAGGTAAGGCCCTTGATTCAAACTCAAGGCCTAAGTGTGTGACCAACCCACTTAAAATAGGATTGGCAGTCCGGCCCTCTGACAGAAACTGTAAAAACAATGTGGCCCACGATAAAAATTTGTTTCACACCCCTGCCTCGGACCCAGAAGGTAATCCTATTGCAAATAGTTAGTATAATAAGAGACAAGAAAAAAACACGAAAACATAAGATACAAATTATGGAGTCAAGGGTTTTGTCTTAATGTGAGGAAATATTGACTTCAAAACACTCAGTTATGATGTGTTATATCAGCATATGTTTGAACTCCTTCTTTTGAGGTGTTTCCATTCAAATCCCACAGACGTTCTGTGGCAGGGGTTGTCGGGGCGCAACGAGGGATCTGCAAACCCGGTGAGCGGGGCGGCAGCTTGTTTGCTCCAGGCAGCTTATAAAAAAAGGCAAACTCTTGTGCGAAGCATCTGCTGTTAGTTCTCGCTGGTAGAGATGAGAAAGTGTACACAACAGGTCTTCTCTGTGTTTTATGCATCTGTCCTGAGGGCCCTCACGGGCATCCATGTGCACTGATTTTAGTGCTTGGATGGTGACAGGAGAAGGAACAAAACGGTGTCAGCGCCCCCCAGGCTGGATTTTATGCCGTATAAAATGTACAAAAATCATCGCGTGCTTTGGCATGCCACGATCAGGTTGCATTTCAACGCAACAACAAAAATTACTATTCCACAAGATATATAATCTAGTCAACTCACATTTGCCATCCTCTTGATTGTTCATTCTGTAGCCCACTGAAATACAATGACTCAACTAAATTACACACTCCCACACTCCTGCTTTCAGAACTCACAGTTGATTGAAACTTCTTCTTACTGTTCTAGCCGCCGACGGCCCGGGCGACCGCTTCATCATCGGAGAATCCCAAGCAGGCGAGCAGGTCAGCACATACAGTACCATGTTTTACGCACTATAAGGCGCACCTTCGATGAATGGCTCATTTTAAAACGGTTTTCAATAATAGGGTGCGCCGCATTTTCAGGCGCATAGAATAGAAGCTACAGTAGTGGCTGGGGTTGCGTTATGCATCCATTAGATGGAACTGCGCTAAAGGGAATGTCAATAAAACAATCAGTCAAACTCCGTTCACTCCCAAAATGAATAACATTGGACATGTTTTTCAGAAAATCCAAAATAAAGGCGAAAAAGTACATTCACATTCAATATGACGACCACTGTCTCCAAGTTCAGATGTATCCATTCTTGCTTGTCTTTTTGCAGCCCACTCACACCGTGATGCCTGGCCAAGTGATGAGGGTGACAACCGGCGCTCCCATCCCCTGCGGGGCTGACGCCGTTGTTCAGGTGGAAGACACCGAGCTCCTCCGCGAGTCCGAAGATGTAAGTCGGGTTCCATCGGAAGGGAACGTGAACCTCGGCCTCAACGGTCGGCTAAGCTTTTCGCAGTGCTGTTTGATGCTTTATCAGGTGATAGAACAAAATATACTCACATGCTAATGTTAGCTTATCCCGTTTCTGTGTCTTAGCTCTGAAAAACTGCAATATTATTCCACAGTCTACTTGGTCGTGAACTCGCAGGGGTACATTCTAGACCAGTGGTTCTCAAATGGGGGTACGGATATCCCTGGGGGTACTTGAAGGAACTCCAAGGGGTACTCAAGATTTTAAATAAAACAATCATGTAAAAATTCTTTCAAAACAATTAAGTAATTATATGTTTCAGGAAAATATAAGCTCATAAAACAAATGTTATGTTCAGTAGCTTATTCAAATTTCATTTTTGTAAAAAGCCAGATTCTCCCCAATACTTGAATGGTTGCACCCAACTTGCCACCACTCGTTACCTGTCAAGTTAGTGATTTAGTTTTCCGAACAGATCTTTATTATGATCCCAAAAGAGGACACTTTATGATGAATATGTTTCTGTAGGTAAATAGTTAAAAGTATGTCTTTTTTTAGAACAGCTCTGACATTTTATGTTGATTTTTTTTGGTGGAAAAATAAAGAATAAGTTATTTCTTTTTGATATTATATCTCTTATATGATTCAAAAGAGGACACTTTAGGTTGATTATTCTTTTGTGAACACAGATAAAGTTTGAAAGGTTCTAAAAATTAATAAATCGAACACTGATGGCATGTTTTATTTTTTTTTTTGTCTTTCAGGGCACCGAGGAGCTGGAAGTACGAATTCTAGTCCAGGCTCGACCGGGCCAGGACATCAGGTTAGTTTTCAGCCAGAGAGAAATGAAAAATGTAAAAAAAAAAAAAAAAAAAAAAAAAAAAAAAGAACTAACTTGAACTTACTGTAACTTGAACTCGCAGTTCAATTTAAGCTTATGAATTGAGTTCTTCCATCTGTCTGTGGTGACAGCTTACGGAACAAGCCACGACAACTTAAATAAATGTACAGTATAATCGTATTAGATATCATCAAGACGACTAACATCATACAGCTCCTTGTATGTTTGTTTCTACATTCACGTCAACCCAGAAGGAATTGTCTGTCTTCTCTATTCCATCAGGCCTATCGGTCATGACATCAAGCGTGGCGAGTGTGTGCTGGCCAAGGGCACCCACATGGGGCCTTCTGAGATCGGCCTACTGGCCACTGTGGGAGTGACGGAGGTGGAGGTCCAGAAATTCCCCGTGGTGGCTGTCATGTCGACTGGAAATGAGGTAGGAAGTGACGTAGATGTTTTTTTTTTTTTCCTTTCATCGAACCATCTTTAAAATTGTACACTGACTCTGGCTTTGTACTACACCAAGATAAATAAATAAGCAGAGTAAATCTTTTTTTGTAATATTTCTCAAATAGTCCTCACCATCTTTGTTCTTTGGACTGTAGTTTGTGCATTTTTATATCAATGTTGTTGGACCAAAACCACACTAAGGTTTTGAAAATGAATCGATTTCTTTGATGATGCAATGCGAACGATGAGCAAACCGTTTTCGGGGTCTCCTGAAAAGCGATGATTTCAGAGATATGGGGATTTTACCCGATGCCGGCGATTTAAATGGTGCCCCGAGTTAACGAGATTAATTTGTTCTGTGACCACCAAATTTGTATCTAAAATCACCTTTCACTAATGAAATTAAGTGCTATTAATCCGTTGCGGCCTCCTCAATGAACGCTCGCCAAAATCATAAGGAATATAGCACTCATAATTTAGTACTTTATAATAAAACAAACTAATGATAAGAATTAACGTTTGTTCATCATGATTAAATAATTATTGTTCCTTCTGGTGTGCAAACCTGGCAGCAGTGTAACAGTCATGCAGACAGTTTTACTCAAGTACTCTAAGTGACGCAGTAATTGTTGCAGAGGATAAAGAATATCTGTATGATTGTTGTTATATAGTCTGTCTGTGTGTATTTCAGCATCGTTTGTCTTCAAATATACTTCAAGTATTTTGCCACATGGATGCTTTTTGTACACCCATCTATGCCGTTTCTCGATATTATAATGGTTTATTATTTTATTATTATTATTTTAACACACTGCATGTTTATCTTTTGACAAAAAACGTTTCCACCTTTTTGCTATCCACTGCCAGACCCGTGCTTGTTTGAAGCCAGTTGAGCTCAGCGATTGTTTCTCAAGGTGTCTCGTTTTCTTCTCATGTAGCTGCTGAACCCAGAGGATGACCTCCATCCCGGGAAGATCAGGGACAGCAATCGCTCCACCCTGCTGGCCACCATCCAGGAACATGGTTACCCAACCATCAATCTGGGCATCGTGGGAGACAAGTATAACTCCGTTCATCTATCTGTTCCAATATCAAGAGTTTCATTTTGGGATTTTCCCCAGTGAGTTGCTATTGTGTGCATCCCGCAGCCCCGATGACCTTCTCAATGCTCTGAATGAAGGCATCAGCCGCGCTGATGTCATTATCACCTCAGGCGGAGTATCCATGGGAGAGAAGGTCATTCATTGAACCGATGCTGTGTTTTAGTGACATCTTGTGGTAGAAAATCAATACTGCAGTTTTCCTTTGCATTTACGGATTTTGTTTTCATTTCGATCTCTTCATTTTCAGGACTATCTTAAGCAGGTGCTGGATATAGATCTTCATGCTCAGATCCATTTTGGTCGGGTCTTCATGAAACCAGGGTAACCCACCGGTTCCTCAACTTGTTCAACTGAAATGTAATGACAAACCATGAATCGATGTTGAATGTTTTTTTTTCTTTTTTCTGTAGGCTCCCAACCACCTTTGCCACGCTGGATATCGACGGTGCTCGAAAACTCATCTTTGCCCTCCCAGGTAGTGTGTGAAGTTGAGAGAAAGAGTTGATTTACTCCGCTTTTACGAGGAGGTGGTCTTCATATATCTACCCTCTGGCTGTCCTCCCTGTCCATCCGTCCGTCTTTCCACCCGGCCTTCTGTCCTAGGAAACCCCGTATCCGCTGTCGTCACCTGTAATCTTTTTGTCATCCCTGCCTTGAGGAAGATGCAGGGTATTTTGGACCCAAGGCCGACTATCATCAAAGCGAGGGTAAGCGCAGTCGGAGCATTTGTCAAGGGTGTCAGCTCTTCTCCATAAAAAAACGATTTATTATTGTTTTTGCTATTTTAAAAGCCGAAAATTCTCGTCCGTGGCACCGAATGAGTTCGGTGAACATAATCTCGTCGGCCTTTTCACCATACCGCTGGTTTTGTCGCAGTTATCTTGTGACGTGAAATTGGATCCTCGCCCCGAATACCACCGCTGCATCCTGACATGGCATCACCAGGAGCCCCTGCCGTGGGCACAGAGCACAGGTAACACGGGAGGGAGATCACCCAAAGTTTCGCGGAGATCGACGGATACCGCAAAACGTTGTGGGGACTTTTTTTTTTTTTTTCAAGATCCGTTTTGAACGCGTACTTCCTGCTTTCTCGCGCAGGGAACCAGGTGAGCAGCCGACTGATGAGCATGCGCAGTGCCAACGGGCTCCTGATGCTACCTCCCAAAACCGAGCAATACGTGGAGCTGCACAAAGGCGAAGTGGTGGACGTCATGGTCATCGGCCGACTATGATGTCGTGGCGGCGGGGGGGCGGAGGGTCGCCGGCATTTCTAGCGAGGCTCGTAACGGGGCGGTTCACGGTGCATGTCCACATATCATTGACTATTCTGTAATATGCAACGGCACAGCTAGTTTTTCTTGATTTGGAGAACATTGAGGTATAGTCGACATCTCGATCACAGCTTAGATATAGTGTATATGAAAAACGTTGATTTAAGAAGATTATAGTATTTCAAAGAAAGAAGATATAACTTTTAATGGAAAACAAATCTAATTATAAAAAGAGAATTTATTCTGTAATATATTATTGATTATTCTTATTATTATGATTATTCTTCTTATCATTCTTATCTTAAAGGCAACTTTGTTCCTTTCATTGCAATTGCTTTGTGTGTTCAACGCTAGACCTTATCTATAGCAGTAGCATTTTAATAGACAGCTGTAGGTGCCTGCCAGGACAGAAGAAGAAAAAAAAAAAAACGATTATTTTCTCATCTTTAGTGGAAAAAATGCCCTTACCCTCTTTTTATTGATTTATTTATTTATTTAATTTGAATTTGAAGAAAAACAGAGGAAGACTTCCTATGGTGCTGCAGTTAGGAGGTAAAAGGGGAAGCACATCCAAGTCTCTTTCTCTTTGGAGCGCCCGTCAAGGTGACACTTTTTCTCTCGTTAGTATGAATCATATTGGCTTCACCAAGAGCTTTGCTTGTCGTTTATCTTGTGAGTCTTGTTTATGTGCGCGGTGCCAAATGCCTGGGCGGGGGGAGGGGGGGCGGAGCGAGGGGGGGGGCGGGGTGGCTGCTGAAGCTTCTTTACGTTTGCAGAGAGCAGGTGGAATATTTGCTCGGACATTGCCCACCACCCCTGCAACAAACCCCTTCCCAGGGATAAGCTCGGGGGGGAGGGGAAATATATTTTATTTGAGCAACTATTTAAGAAAAAAAAAAAAAGCAAGGGAAGAAGCAGCTTCTTTACTTGCTGACGGCCTTTTTAACCAACTTCACAAAGTTGTACAGATTCAAGAAAATAAATAGAACCATATTGTACAGATATGTGACCAGCACTCCTGAGGAAGTTATTATTAAGCAATGAGGAGACATTGAACAACGCTGTACTATAAACATTTTCTGTAATGATGCTGAAACTGATGAGACTACGATAATAAAAATCCTTGGTCATTATGTAAAAAAAAAAAAAAAAAAGTTACTGTTGGCTTTCATTTTTTTGATCGTTTGCATATGTCATTCTGGATTAGCGTTGCGTTTATGGAACATGAATTAAGATGTAAAATCCACCTGTTTGTTTCCGTTCCACAAGGTGGCCATTTTGCGCGGTCGGTCATGAAAGTCTCATGGCTAAACTCAGCCAGGAGCCGGGATTGGTTGATACCTGAGCAACTGTGATGTGTCATTGTACGTTTGTGGTTGTCTGTCCCTTTTTTTTCCCACCACACCAGATGCTGATTGCTCAGGAAATCTTTCAGAGATGTCCAACAATAAGGCTTTTGCTGACTTTAGCCCCTGGGAGAAAGTTTGACCCAACTCGGGCTTTTAGATGTTTTTCATGTGTGACATCAAAGGAAAAGCAAACACTAGGAAGGTAAAATATTGCATAGGTTGTCAAAACATGCCGATTTTGAATATGCCGTCTTGCCATCCCTTCTAAATGCTCTCAAACGGGAGGTCAAGAGGTACATCTGCAGATGTCAAATTTAGCCCATGTTGGGCTCGTTTACTGCCATTAAAAAATTGGAAATACTGTATTGTCAATTTTGGACAGAGCTATTATTTTGCTGCAGGGAAACGTTTTATTTCATTCAGCACGTATTGTAGTTATAGCTGAATATTCCAGTCTGTGAAAACTGCAGCATTGAATAGCTGTTTTTTTTTTTTTTGTTTTGGTTTTCAAAAAAACATTAACAAACATTAACAAAACAAAAACATTGAAAGAGAACCAGTCTTCTATGTATACGTGTAATATATATATATATATATATATATATATATATATATATATATATATATATACATATATATATAATGTAAATATACATATGTATGGATAGGGCCGATGCCAATGAACATTTTGAGGGGTTGTTAAAATATATATTTGATGATGTTATGAACCTTTCAAAGTCAGCCCAAATGGGGCGAGAATAAGGCCAGGTTAGTGAAAAATGACAAGACACCCAGGGTTAAAAACATAGCCGGGTTCTCAGGAAGTGTGTAATCCACTTCTGTCTTCTTGTGTTGTACCAACTCAAACTACATGACCATAATTATAGATTTGAGTGTCTTAAAATTTGTTTACCAGCTGATTTACAGGCCTGGGAAATTGCAAATGTTGCAGTCAAATCCTAACTATAAGTTTGTTTGGACTGTGTGTGATTCGCAGCAGAGGGGGCCCATTGGTGAATCTTCTGCTTTTGGCTCATACAAGTATGTTTGATGAATACCAAAGTAAAATTACATTCAACTTGTCTGTTTCCAGGAAGCATTTCAATGAGTGAGCAAATAGGAATTAAAAAGAAATAAGATGGGGGTTAAACCAATCAAACACAGCAGCTCCAAGCTCTGATAACGATGCTTCTCTGCTCTGCAAGGTAAAATGACACAAGGTCCCATTCACCTGAGATGATTCATCTTACATTGAACTCGTTTCCAAATCGTTCACGTTAGCAAGAACATCAGTTGAGTGTGAGGGGATTAGCATGGAGATAGCACTAGAATTTAACACGGCTGTCTTCATTCACGCAAGTGTAGAAAGTCGACCTTTATTTTTTTGGTCCCAGATAAAGGATTTAAAGAGGTATTCTAATACATTACAAATAGTAAGTGTGTGTGTGTGTGCATATATGTATATATAGAGAGGTGTCTCGATAGATTGCTAGAAATAAAAAGAAATAGACTTCATGACCACTGTTGTTGCTGTTTGAGCTTGTCCTGTTGAAGAACGAAATTCACAAAACTAAGGAGGTTTACTGTGCCCCACCTCATCTGACATGTTCAGAAAGTCTCAACTTTTAAAAGGCCTTTCTTTTTGTTATTTTGGGGGGAGTTTTGTCGGAGACTTTAGGTTGCAAATATGAACATGTTTTAGCATTGTTATTTAAAAAACTATATATAAATATATAACTCTCGGTTGTTACTTTTTAAGGGCAGTACAATGTATGTCCCCCGCTATAATTTCACCAAATGAGTTGAAATACTAATTTATTCCTATTTATCCACGTCTACTTAATTGCATCGTGTGTGCCACTTGTCCTGCTCGATTCAATGGCCGAATGTCCCAATACTTTTCTCCCAACTCTCAACTCCGTTAGCCTGCAGTACCACGTGCGTCCGATAAGCGCCGCTGTGTTGCCTCAGTGTTGCCAAGGGAGACCGCATTAAAACACCTCGTGCACGTCTTCAATGGCTTCAAGAGTTTCCTGAACGCAACTCTCACTACGACAGCCTGGACGTGGACCACCGGGACCCCAACGGAGACAACGTGTCGCTCGATTTGTGTTTCCTTTCTGATTTAGGAAAATAAAGCGGCGGCGAGTTTAAGGAAAAGGAGACAGCAGCAGGCTTTTCTTAAGCCGTATTCACAGACGCCGAAGTGGTGAGTAGTTCACGGGACACTGCTACGTCGTTTCCTTGGGAGTTAGCGGCACCCTGATACTAAGCTAATCTGAGCCATTTAAAGTAGGAAAAACCAATGCGACGTTTTATTCACAACAAACCTGCCACGAATTCCTTCGATTGCTATATTTTAAACACTTGTGCGTCAGATCTCCGGATCTGACTTTTACGTCTGTCGCAGAAAAGTTCTACATGATGAAGGCTATTTAAAGTAATCGCTTTGCAAAGCAGCACCTCTATCGCACATTATTTTTCACCTTGAGACGTATTTGCGGTTATACCTGAGCAAGTTCGTTTAAGCACGCATGAAGATGTATAAAATAGCAAATTAGATGTTACGCTAACCTTTTCTCAGCTACTTTTTGCAACAAGACTTTCAGCAACAACCCAATTTGTGGCAAACGGAAGACTGCGTTGAAACGTTGCAATTTGACACTTGCATTCATGATTTTCCTTCGGTATGGAAAGCACACCGAGAAGCAATAATATTTAGTCGAAAGCTCACCTTACTACCCCAAATTATTACGTGTTTTACAGAACGAGGGCCCGGTTATTTAACAAATAAAATAAAATTGACCCCTTGCCCATTTTGGGGGCCATACTCTGATTTGGTAGTCCCAGGGTTGACAAAACGAGAGATAGCACATGAGATGTTATATTTGGTGTGGTATTTAAATAGATGCACTCTATATAATGTTACACTTTTTTTTTATTCTAACTGGCATCCTCTGAGTGGGTGAGATCCTTTCATGCTTGAACATATGTAAAGTTTATCAAGGTATCAGATTTTTCTTTTAATAAGGTGCATTCTTTGTTGTGCCTTGGCCATGTGATCAGATCATATTTGATCATTTTCACCTCCCATCTGATACAATATACGCATATATCACTGTCCTGTTCAGGTATCTCGGCCTGCTAAGATATCCAAGGATTAATTAAGGCTGTGGTGACAGATGGTCCTCTCGAAGTCTCCGCTGTTTGTCAGCCGCCAGTCTAAACGGAGATAAATGCTTCCAAGGCTTGGAGCAAGAGCGGGGGCGGGAGGGTGGTAGTCAGGCCTGCCAATTGTGATTAAGTGAGGCAAGTCGGGAGTAAAGGGGAGGGCCGCCAGGAGTCTATGATATAAATGGCTACTGGATGTACGCATTAAAAAAAGACCTATGTACCTGCAGGATGGGATTCACATCGCACTTGAAGTACTCGCTGAAAAACAAAAAACATGAATTTGATCATTTCTATTTCTCTATTTTTGCATGTATCTCAGGATGAATGTCTTCATCCCTCGTGGGAGTAAAATGGCCCCTGATGAGAGTCTCCGCACCAGTTCCTCTTAACATCGCGGCAGAGCTCAGCCAGGACTGAGGTGGTCTGAGCTGCATACCGAGGGGCAGTGATGATCACGTCCCACATGAACGGTTATGTGCAGGAGGGCTCTACCCAGGCCGCCAGCCACAGGGAGCGGGCGGTGGACTGCCCCGGCGACGACAGTTGCCTGGTCAAGCCCGTTCACTGCAGCGCCCAAATGGAGAGAATTCAACACTACCAGGACGAGCTGAGGAAGAGGAGGGACGACGACGCCTGGGGGAAACACGAAATCGACCCCAATGCTTCTCTGAGGCTCAAGAAACTGGCGCAGAACCCCAAAGTGGGCGTTGACAATCCCACTTTTGAGGGGAAGGAGACCACCACCAAAGATGCACATTCCCAGGCTCCGCCCGCCGGTGAGTTGACATGAATAGTTATCTCGGGGCTATTGCGAGAGATAACATGAAACAAAAGAATGCCTAACAAAGCCTGTTGAGGGGGGAGGCCGGGCGTGCGCGTGGGTGGCGCTTTTTGAAGGACAAGGAACCATAAATTAAAGTTGAACAGGGCACATCTCCCCGCAGGGGGCAAAAGTGCTGACGCTATTTGTTTGGTAAAACTAAATAGACAAGTTGAAGTACTGATAGCTTCCAGATTTTAACAGGGTTTTAAATTAATCACCTACCAGCCGTCAGGAGAAGAAAATTGATCGCATTAAATTTCATATGTTGTAAAAGGGCTAGCTAGCTGTAGCTTTACCTTCAAAGCAATCAAGCTAATTTATTCCCATAGCTCGGCTAAATTAGCTACTAATATTTGAAAGTTTCCAATTTTCATGTTTTTTTAGAGTAATACAGCGAATGCTTCTCAACAAAACAAAATTCTTGTTCTTTTAGCTAACGCTGAACTATTTTCCTGAATACTAAACCTATTTTCACAGTAAATGGTTAGTATTTTGACTATATATAATATTCCAAAAGTTTTGTTTTGTTTTTTTTCAGTCATAGACTAACCTGTCCAAACGCTGTAAAAAAAAGTAGTTGTTGAACAGTTGTTGAAAGTTGATTATTGCTTTTTCTTTTGATAATGTTACAAAGGATACCGTTTTAGGTATCCCAAGCATCCCATCAAAAGCGTTGCTCTCATTTAGGCCGCCACAGAAAATTGCCCGCGCAAAATTGGCGTTATCCAAAACGCATTGGTCAGATGAAGATATAAGATTCGAGTGGTTGTTAAAGCGCGCTTTTACAGTAGTAGCAGTTTGAATGGAGCTGCTGTTGCAGTTCCAGTTGCTCTGAAGTGGAGGGTGAAACACGATTAGCTTGAATCGCACTCTGGTATTCACATTCCCCGTGTGCGCTGCATATAAAATCAAGCTTTTAAGAGAGCTAATTGACATTAGGAAGCGGGTAAAACCATCCGTGCAACATGTGTCCACCCCCATCAGAGCTGGAGGAGCTGCTGCAGGCTGTCAAGTGGGTGCAGCAATGTGTGACTGACGCTCAGAGCCAGCAGGATGCCGAGCTGCTGCTCCAGCTGCTTGCCAAGGACGACTTCAAGTGCGCCTACAGCATCTACGCCGTCGTGTCCCAAAAGATGAACCGAGTCAACCCCACCTCGCCTCTCACGGTACAAGCACAAGATCTATGCCTGGAGGTAGGCCTCGTCTTCCGCTTGACACTTCGTCAAACAGTTTAGCAAAGCTGCATAGTTTTTGTCAGTATCCGGTTCATAACAAGTCCTCAAAAATGGCATTATTATTTCCTGAAGAGTACAGGTTTCCCTCATTTATCACGATTAACGAATTCTACAAAGTGGAACCCCCCCCCCCCCCCCCCCCCCCCCCCCCAACAGACATTTGACGTGCCTAAATAAATTGTATGAAATATGTTGAATAAACCCTTGCATACCTTTCTTTCACATGCCCGGTGAACCACTAACCACCAGCCGAACAGGCTCTTTTTGGGCGCAAACTTTTTCTTTTACAGCACGCAACATGCAGAACCTGCCTTCTGCATTGTTTTAACAATGTTTTATCATCATTATTTGAGAGGATTTGTTTTTCAAAGTCACAGTGAATATTCATGGAAGCGCAGGGCAGTTCGGTGATACAGTATCACTAGTGCTTGCAGAGTTGAGTCAACAAGCCCCCTCTGAAAATAATTAGATGGCAATCTTTTTTTAATATTATTATTATTATTATAATTTTTGCTCCTTGGCATGCATAAAGGATTAAGAGGCAGTCCTTGTCTTAAAAATTGCCTATAAGTGACAGGGCACTGTGACTTTCTAAGAACAGTTAAAAAAAAAAAAAAAAAGCATGTTAATGTAATTATTTATGTGTTTATTGTACTAACCTGGTAACAACATTCCTTAATGTACCAAAATATTCAATATTTTGTTTAAAAATGAAATAGATTACTTTCAGTGGGGAGAAAATGACAGCTGTAGATGTGATATTTTTGCTCAAAGTAAGCATACCTTCAGAATCATCAATGGCAACCTTCAAAGTCAGGTCATTGTTTGCAGGAAAGTTATGTCAGCACAATCGCAAGTCAGTCAGTGCTAAAGCAAAGCGGCAGTAATTGACTTATGTTCCTGCGCTGTTGAGCCTGGTTGTTTCCTGTCCCACAGGACCACAGACATGCATTAGAACACAATTTGCTGTTATTTAGGTAAACAAGCTCCCCAATCGGTGGATGTGTCAACACCGTTATAAGAAAAGGAAAAAACAAGATGTGGCACAGTCAGTCTTTATTGTGATGAAACAGGCAGCCACGAGGCGCGAAAGGTTCATTAAACGGCCACCGAGCGGCACCGCCGCTATTCCGGTCTTGCCTTGAGACAACCCCACTGATGCTCTCAGACATGGCAGCGCGTCGTCCTCCTCTGCGGCGTGAGGGCACAAACCGGGCACGGATCCCGAAGCGTTTTAACAAACGCCTAATAACCGTGGCCGGCCCGTGTTAGACACTCCTATTGGATCGGCTAATCTCCCGGCAGCCTGCGGTGCTGCTGCACAGTGCGGCAAGGGAGCAGGCCAGAAAAAGAAACTCCAGCAGATTACTTTAGTGTGCTTGGAGGAGCAGCATCACCCAGGGAGGACGAGTGGGAGAAGTGCGTCACCTTGTTGGTGACGTTGATTACTGGAATGGGCGCAACAGACTGCAAAAAAGGCAACAGGGAACATTTCGCATGCACATTTTCTGGCCTCGACAAGCGCAATTTGATTAAGGAGCAATCATTTGTACTCATTTTCACTCCATGTAGCAACCTGGGTACCCGGAGAAACCCACACGGGCACGGGGAGAACATTCAACATAGGAAGGAAGGAGCAGGAATCAAACTCGCGGCCTCGAGACTGTGAGGCGAAAGTGCTAACCACTCTTCTACTGTACTACCCGTCATATACTGCATTTGGAGGTCATAGCCTCAACAAGATCAATTTAACAGGCCGCCACTGTCTTCTCAAAGACCTCAAATCTGGAATGCAATGTTTTAACTTCCATCCTTTTATCATCAATTATTTGTAGATTAATCATTGCACCTTCCATCAATCATTCCATTTTTTGCCAGAATAAGACACATGGCAACTAATTTGATTGAAATGGAGAGTTTTGTGACTGATAGCTTGAAGAAGGAGAGTAGAACTTCTCTTCGAAATAACACAGAATTGCTTTGAATGTGTGGACTAGAGCACGTGTGCAGGAAAACTTTTAAATTTGGGGGAGGGGCATGAACAGAAGGCCCAATTCACTGAAGTTTGAAATTGCACTAAGATTTTAAGGCATGTCTTTGTGTATTCAGGTCCAGAAGATCCTCCAGTCCAACCAACAGAAAGAAGTCTTGGAACTCAAGGCGCTGCTCACAAATCCTCATCTCCAGGTCAGGTGACTCAAATCTGATTGGCTTGCAACTGATTTTTTTGCTCCTGCGCTCCGACTAAAATTGTCGAGTTTTGCTGACAAGACCCCGCAAAGTCAGTTTGTGATTTGTAAATCTGGCTGTAGACATCTTCCATTGCCTTTAGCAGAAACCCTCACATCATTCTAAAGCTGGAAGCGTGGCTCCATATTTCATGATAAATTGTTTGCTTTGTGCGCGCAGGCGCTGATGCAGGCACATGACAGCTTAGCTGTGCAAGAAATGGCAGACGACAACGTGATCCAGTATTTGGGGGAAACCGTGAAAATGGTGCGGCTGCATAAGACCCGTGACACCCCACTGGTGAGACGGACGCTGGCCACATTTCGCAATGTTTATGTCTCGGGACGGGGCGGGACAAAAACCGAGTAACTTAAGTTCAATTTATATTGGCTTCCTATATATTTTTTTTTTTTTACGTTCCATGCATCTGCCCTCAGGGTGCCACGGTGCGTAATGATATGGACAGCGTGGTGGTTAGCCGTGTAGTGAAAGGTGGGACCGCGGAGCGGAGCGGCTTGCTCAACGAGGGGGATGAGATCCTGGAGATCAACGGCATTTCACTCCGCGGAAAGCATGTCAATGAAGTTCACGACTTACTGGTGAGAATCGGGATTGTGGGGTTCGCGTTATATTCTTTTTCTTTTAAGTTTGGTTTTTAATTCAGTTGGTTTTGGAAGAGGGTCTCTGTTTTTTAATGCTTCGTTTTATTTGTTTTTATTAGTTTTATCTTTTTATTATAATTAAATACATGGAGTATTTGTTACAGAATGCGTCAAGCTGCCAATGTGAAGTCAATTTTTTTGAACTGTCAGACTTGTTCACACATACTTGCAAGTATGTTTGAACGCATTTTTAAATATGTTAGCACATACTTGCAAATAGTTCGTACTTGGAAGTTGAAATTCTAAAAACATACTATTGCCATGTTTATTGCCATAATTCCACAGGCTGTTGACGAGCATACCACAGAACTGGATTGGTCATCTGCCATACCGGGCAGATGCCCGTTGGGCCAGCATCTTTTTGGGCCGATGCTTGGCTATTCTTCTATTTTCCGTTATTTAACACCAAGATATCAGCCCATAATTTAGAAAGAGCAACCCATTCATCCATTTACAAACCCCACCTTTTTGTTATGTTTTTTTCCTGTGCTAATCGAGCCCCGCTACTCCCCCTAGCATTACGGGGGAATAGTTTTTAATACGTATCTTACACATACGTTCAAACGTATTTCCCAGTACTTTCGTAAAAATTTTGACTGTTGTTATTTTTTATTTATTTGTTATGTCGTTAAATTTTACAATTTTAGAAACTAGCTTTGAATGCATTTAAAGGAATGTAATCATACCTATGTTCAAACAGGTTTTAGTTGTTTCATTAGCTTTCGCGAACTGGTGAGAACTGTTTGGTGAGAACTGAGTTACAGCTGGCTAATAATGGGAAAACTTTTAAACCATGTTCAAGGCATGTCAGGGTAAAGAAAAGCATAACACTGTATGGAATAATATTGTGAATTATCACTTATTTTGTTGAACGGGACTTGACGGCTTCTCATCTTGTCCACCAGCAACAAATGCACGGCACCTTGACCTTCCTCCTCATCCCGAGCGCTCAGATTAAACCTGCCCCACACAGACAGACTGTGGTAAGTCTCTAAGGTGGACCTGTGCGGCCTGTCTGCACGCACGCACGCTTGCAAGCAAGCAAAGGCAGTAGATCTCGGAAAAGCCCCGCTCTCTCATTGGCTTCCGCAGATGCACGTACGAGCCTACTTCGACTACGACCCCTCGGATGACCCTTTCGTTCCGTGTCGGGAGTTGGGCCTGTCTTTCCAGAGAGGCGATATTCTTCACGTCATCAGTCAGGATGACCCCAACTGGTGGCAGGCCTACAGGGACGGAGATGAGGAAAACCAGTTACTGGCTGGACTCATTCCAGGTTGGGATGAGGTCTTTTTTTTTTTTTTTTTTTTCCTCCCCACTAATAGCTTTTCATGTTTACATTTTGGGTTGTGGTAAACATGCTAACACCAATTGTTGACCAATTGTTAACACCAATACAACACCAATTGCTGGCATGTTGTAGGGTAAAAACCCCAGATGTGAAAATATGTTCAATTTTATATGTTGATTGAGCATTATCAACCATTTGAAAGCCTTAAAAACATCTTGACACCAAACTAATGAACTCGCAAAGTTGCCTCTTTGTCACTTTGTGGAAACTACGGAGCGTTGTCGACTCGACATTGAAAATGTCTATTAATTTTTGACCGTAATGAGTGAAAAATAAGTTGAACATGTTTGATTGAGCCTGTTTTGCTGAAAATGTGATCATTGCAATTGTGCAACGTAGAAGGAACATGCAAAGTCATTAATGTGGCGGGCTCCAGATATTTGATCCCACTTTTTTACAGACCGATACCAGTACTCTTGTTGTCACTGATACCAAGTATTGATACCACTTGTACACTTAATACACTCATTTCCAGGTCATTTTAAAAGAAAAACCTCTCTCGCAGTGCAACATTTTTCAAATTTAACAAAATTATGGTCCATTCTTCGTTTCATTTCTAGTTTGTGATCATAAAACTGCTTGGCTGCCATCACGAGCACCGATACCTTGCGTTAATGTGGTATCAGGCCTCATTATGATCTTCTAAATTGTCATTTTTAGTTTACGATCATAAAACCGCACCAAGAAAGTGGCACTATATATATACATAAACACTGCTAGTATTTGTGCTTTCTAACCTGTAGTATGAAACCACGGCAAGGCCACTAAGCCCCACCCATCTGGCAAATCCATCAGATTAAATCAAACACCTGAGAATTATTTGCGATTACGCTTTGACCCGAGCTTGCGCCCGCTGCAAAAGCAGGTTAAGCGGTGGAAATGGAAAGTGGGCCAACTAGTTCAAACGGAAGATACGAAGATGGGAAATAGGAGAAATCTGTCAAAAGCCATTCCGAAAACAGTCACGTCATTGCCTCCGTCAGGAAAGTGCTTCCAGCAGCAGAGAGAGACCTTGAAGAGAACGACACCAGACAGGAGTAGAGAACAACAAGGTAAGAAGATCATGTTGCGGTTACGCACGGGCGAGACGGGATTTTGCAAATAACCTTGTCATCTTTTTCAGGGAAACGCTGGTATGTGAAGAAAAACAAGAAACAGAAGAAGAAAAGCACATCCCCGCTAGGCAAGAGCACAGGTAAAACCACGGGTTTTAATCAGACTTTCCTTGCCGTCGTCGCTCGCTATCTGTCAAAGCGAGCGCCTTTTGTCGGTGTGCAAACATTGTCTGCTTAAATGCAAACTCCTCCAGCCATAGGGGACATGACCTGGCGTCTGCTTGGCTCAGATTAGTCTTCTCGCAGACGGGATCAGAGGAGGCACCAACAGGTGCCAGGCGGGGGCCTAAATGACCGCATTTTCTGCACTATAATGCGCACTTTCGATGAATGGCCTATTTGAAAACTTTCATATATGTAGGCTGTACCGCATTATAAGGCGCGTAGAATAGAAGCAACAGTAGCGGCTGGGGTTGCGTTATGCATCCACTGGATGGAGCTGCGCTAATGGGAATGTCAACAAAAATATCAGAAAAGGCTTCCAAACTTTATACATAGACAATCAAAATTTAAGAATAAAGATGATTTGCGGGAAGCAGTTACTATCTGAAGAATGGGGCGGGAAATACCTCTTAATTACATTAAAAGACTATTTAAATCAACGCCAAGACGAACCAAGAGTTTAAAAGAATAGAATTGTGTATTTTTTGATTAATAACCCAATCTCCTGTTACATATGTTTGTGTATATATTGTATATCAAATTTCCCCCTTCTCCCTCTCTTGGCGTTCTCCTCAGAATGCGACGACGTCCTGACCTATGAGGAGATGTCCCTCTATCACCAGCCTGCCAACCGCAAGCGTCCCATCGCTCTGATCGCTCCAACGAACAGCGGCCACGACGAGCTGCGTCGCAGGTTACTCTCGCTTGAACCGGACAAGTTTGCCGTCGCTGTCCCGCGTAAGTGAACAAAATTCACTTTCAACTAAATAGCACTGTTATGTTATGCACTGTTATGCGCTAAATAGCAGCACCATGTTATGTTGTGGGTCAAGCGAACACATTTGAAAGTTAAAGTAAATGTTTAATGTAGTTTTTCAGTGCTTACGCTTGGCTTAAGAGTAATCAACATATCTATTAACAATGCCCTTTGTATGCGTTTTTGTTTTGTTTTTTTGTTTGTTTTTTGCAACTTTTTTGATAAACAAGCAAAAACCGGGTCAAAATGACTCAAGGATATTGTTGCTGCTTTTGAGATTTGTTAGTTAGAAAGATTATTCACAAATAGTGGTTTGTGATGCTTTTTGGGTCATTACACATGACCCCGGGTTATATTGACCCAGGATGTTATCACTATTCCAGAGAAACAAATGTAATACATGTGAAGAATTTAAGTATTGTCTTTGTTAATTGGTGAGTAATTTTCCAATTATAATCTTGACTTTTTGACACTTTTATATTAATGCACACGTCCGGTTCATATTGACCCAGGATGTTGTCACTATTCCAGAGAAACAAACGTAATACATGAGAAGAATTTAAGTATTGTCTTTGTTACTTGGTGAGTAATTTTCCAATTATAATCTTGAGTTTTTGACACTTTTATATTAATGCACACGTCCGGGTCATATTGACCCAGGATGTTATCACTATTCTAGAGAAACAAACGTAATACATGAGAAGAATTGAAGTATTGTCTTTGTTACTTGGTGAGTAATTTTCCAATTATAATCTTGAGTATTTGACACTTTTAAATTAATGCACACATGTCTGGGTCATATTGACCCAGACACATCATTGCTTGAGAGTGACCTTAACACACGGCAATTAATTGCCTTTGTTTCTTTGTAAGTGCTTTTCCAATCAAAAAACGGAGTTTTTGACACTTTGTGTAGATGCACACACATCTGGGTCATATTGACCCATAGAGAATATTTGCTTAGAGAAAAATGAACATGAATTGCTGAACACATTTGGGTAACTAAGTGCGCTCCGGGTCAAAGTGACCCAGGGATATTCTTGCTTTTCCTTGCCAACAAACATAACAGGTTGTGATTTCCTTGAAACTCTTTGGTCACATAGACACGACCAGAAGCGCGAGGCTACACGAGCGAAACGGGCGCGAATACCACTTTGTGAGCCGACAAAGCTTCGAGGCCGACTTGTCTGCGGGGAAGTTCATCGAGTCGGGGGAGTACGAGAAGAACCTGTACGGAACCAGCACGGATTCCGTGCGGCACGTGATCAACTCTGGACGCATCTGCTTGCTCTGCCTGCACACCAGGGTACCACTTCATGCTTGTCGGACGATTTTCTAGTCCGTGATTATGGGCCTGCCGTGAGCCCACGGACACAGAACCTCAAGAAAAAAATAAAATCTTACTGATTTCATCCCTGACGACGAATGCATTCACATAAGCGGGGAAAAAAAAGTTGTTTTGTCTTCTAATACTTCTGACTCCTTTTTCAGTCGTTGAAGGTTCTGAGGTCCTCTAACCTTAAGCCCTTTATCATCTTCATTGCGCCACCTTCTCAAGAACGACTGCGCACTCTGCTGGCGACTGAGGGGAAAACACCCAAGGTACTTAAACTCGTTTTGTTCATCCCGGTCACGCTCATGTGCTGGCCCAGATTGACAGGAAGTCAAATTTGCTGTCCCGCACAGCCGGAGGACCTGAAGGAGGTGATCGAGAAGGCCCGCGAGATGGAGCAGGACTTCGGCCACGTTTTCGACGCCACCATCGTCAACGCGGAGACAAATGAGGCTTTCTTGGAACTGCGCAGGCTGATCGACAAGCTGGACACCGAGCCTCAGTGGGTGCCCACCTCCTGGCTCTGCTGAGCACTTCCGAAGGAAGTTCTTGAAAGTTCCATGTGAAGGACAGACGGTACATTTTTTTATTTGCACATTTCCCCTTTTGGACTCAGGTTTCTTGTCTGTGGACTTCCTTCCTTTGTGTGTCGTTTTTTTTTCCTCTGCTTTAGTCATTTATGCAACATAGACAAATCTTATTTATAACTGTAAATACAGATTTTTTTTTAGTAAAAATGTATACGTTTTACTTCTAAATTGTATGTTTATACAATGGCTTTAAGAGACTGCAGCTGTTTATTTACATGTTTTTTTTTTTCTTCTGACCACAATCAGTATTTTTTGGTTTTATCAATTTTGTGTTGTATTGAAAGCCCCCAGCAAAAATGATTATCTATAATGACTTGGTTATCATTAAATCTTATATTATACTGCAAAATACCTTTGACTGCAACACTGTGTTAAATACAACAGTGTGGTGCAAAATGGCCGCCAGGCTCCAGCTCAGTTGCGTTTTCCCAAAGACAACAAAGTGTTTTTTTTTTCCTTTCTTTTTAATTGATGACATGTCATTTGGTAAACATTTGAAATGAGGTAATGGCACTCACACACTTTTAAACTCGCACAACCGTTTTTTTAAGACTTACAGCATGCAAACTCAGGAAAAAAATATCAATCACAATTTACTTTTAAATGTAATCTGAACATATATTTGAGCTATTTCAAGATATTTTTGTAGTTCTATCCATGTGATGGAAATGTATGATTCTTTCCAGTGAGACGCGACAGAACATCACACAAACACAAACAAGAGCCTTCATGAGAAGACTTCCACATTACCCCGACGGGCACGGAATAAATAGATTTAAGGGTTGCCACGGCAACGGGGCATTTACTCAAAGAGCAGGTCTTCATCCGTTTCTTCGGTTAGCATGTTGGCGGGCTCTGCGATGGGACCCAACTTAGCCAGGCGGGCGGCGATCTCCTTCTCCGTTTTCTCTCTCAGCTGCTTCTTCTTCTCCTGGATTTTCTTTAACCTGAGAGGACCAACGAGGAGACGCGCCCGTGAGACGTCCAGAAATCACCCAAGGAGGAACCCGTGAGGACACCCACCTGTAGAACTCCTCTCGTTCCCTCTCGTCCAGCTCCGTAACGATGTAGGTCAAGGTGCGGTCGATCCGAGGGATGATAACTGAAAGGAAGCGCCATTAGTCGCCAAAATAAAATTTCACAATATGGGATCAAATGTTAAATTGAAGATTATTACCATGCTCAATTGCATTCACGCGGCGGTTGGTGATCTTTATGGCCTCATCCAGAGTGACGAAAGATGTCTGGGGACATAACGTGAAGAGAATTTCTTAATTGGTGGATATCTTTTTCTATTGCAGGTTCACGTCGCTTTTTTTCACGTGATTTTGCATCATTTAAGTAAGACCTGACAAAAACTGTTGATGTATTCTTTTCAGGGCTTTTGTAAGGAAAAAAATGGCTGCAAGTGAATGAGTTCATGTACAGCTGTGAACTGAAATTCATCTAAGGTCATAGAGCAGTATCCACATCATAAAACTGACAAGACACTTTTTAACTCAATCTAAATGATGAGACTTTTTTTTTTTCCTGTTTACCAAATATTTCTTCATAATAGGTACTAATCTACAATGAATGAAATATTTCAAAAAGACAAATGCTGTATATCGATCGAGGACTTTATATATTTTTTGAAAGGATCAAGCCTTACCTGCAAGGAGGCCAACTCGACCAGCAGTTCCACAGCTCTGGCATAATTTCTCTTCAACCTGGAGAGCTGCTCTCCTCCTCTGGCCAGACCAGTCAGCTCATAACCTGAAAATCACAGGCAGGGATGTGAAAAATCCACTGGATGGGGGGAAAAAAAAATCATACTGAGAGAGTTTAACTTACTATCACCGCCTTCTTGGTAATGTTCAAAAACAGGAAGAGTAACACCTGCCACATTGTCTTTTTTGGCACGGACCTTCACCTGAGCTTTGTTGACATTCTGGATGACTGTAGTGCTGTGGGTGCAATTATGCAAATGATTACACGCTAAATTAGGGCTTGTCTGTCAAACTAATTTTAGCTCAGGGGCTACATGTAGGAAAGTATTGTCAAGTGGGTTTGACCGGTAAAAGTAAGATTTTTTTTATGTCTGTTATAGACAGCAGGTTTGGTCCTATACTTTTTTTTGTTTGTTTTAATACTTCACAAAAACACCTTCCAGGCCGGATTAAACCTACCTGTGGGCCGGATTAAACCTACCTGTGGGCCGGATTCAGCTCACGGGCCATAAGTTTCACACCCCTGCTTGTCATTTTGAACACGACTTACCTGAAGTCCCCAGCTGCAAATTTGGCTTCAGCCAAGGAGAATGCCGCCTCTCTCATCACTTCCCCCATCTTGGTTTTTGTCTGAAGAGAGAGAAAACAGCAGGTTTACTAATCCAACATTTTGCACTCCTTCTTAGGTTCGCATTTTAGCAGAAAACAACAACCGACTTCAATGATCTTGCGTAGGATTTGGCGGAATCTCATGGAAAGAGCGTCTGACTTCTTCTTGAGCAGGTTGCGGCCAGTCTGCGCCCCTTTCATACGAGCCTTCATGATGGTCTGAGCCCTGCCGACCGAAAGAGGGCAACGTGTCATTTTGGCATTCAGGCAGAGGTGCGGAACAACGCAATGGAGGAAAAAACATTTCTGGTGTGTAGATCTAAAAACAATACATTAGCAAATCACTATAAGAGCAGGCATATCACACTTATTTAATATGATGCACAAGTTATGCAGTGTATGTAAAAAGTCTACACACCCCTGTTCAAATGAGCCATTTAGCAATATTCAAATGATTTTCCAGCATTAACAAGACATTAATGAAAATAAAAAAACAGAGGGATGTTAAATAAATGTGTGGTTAAGTGAGCACACCCTTTGAGTTATCACAGGGCTGCCAGCATTTAAAGGTTCCAAATGGACAATTCTTAAGTATTCAGACAAATTTGTAAATGTTCAATATTTGAGGCTCTCAAAAACATGTGAAAATTACAAATATATGTGTGAGAAAAATTGAGACAAATCACTCCGTGCATTTCAATGTAAATTAGCAATACATCTACATAGATTCTAAACTCATTTCAATTCATTCATTCTCATGGAAAAACACGTTAATAAAATAGATTGGCTTTATTATCATATGCAACGAAATATGGAGCGCTCCTCCAATGTATGCATTTTAAATACATATGAACAGAATAAATAAAGAATAAAATCATGGTTTCACAGAGTGCTATAATGATTACAGTGAGAATACATGCAAAATTGCGTTGTGCTTATCAAAACATTGCTACAATTTAATCTAATTGTTGTCCCAGGAGACAATAGTGAAGCAGTAACATCTCATACTTGTGTCATTAATAGAAAACGTCACATGACCAGGACTCTTCCTCTTTTGAATTCTAAAGCAGAAATGAATTTTTAAAAAACACACACACAAACGATCGCAACCGAAAATTGCATGCGATACATGTAGACGTGCATTAAGACGGACGCGGTAAAATAAAAACGCTGTTATTATTGTTGGATGCTAGAAATGGAATTAGCAAGCGTAGCTATTAAACAAGCTTACATCCTGGATGGAAATACGTCGATCCTGTCTTTCCCAGACATCTTGTCGTCTTTCCGGTTATTTTCTGGATCGCGAAGGCGTAATTTACCAAATTTTTTTTAGACTATAAAAACGCTCTTGGTGAAGGGTATCGAGCTCAGGTTGGGCTGATCTTGTCAGGATTCTTCTATCGCGGATCAGCTGACCTCCGCGCATGCGCACGAGGAAACGAATGGACGATCTTTTCCGGGTCGAGAAATTAGCACAGCCGTGTAAAACGAGCTAACAGATGCTCTTTCCCAATCACTGAAACCAACCCGAGCGGAGCAAAATAGAACATTCAAACACGCAGTGAATCGCTTTAAATACTTTTCTTCTCTAAACACATGACACAGGTGAGTTTGAACGGATAAAGTGGACGTTTTGTGGCAAGTTGGCGATGGTGGATGCTAGTCGCCCTCGCTTGCATGTGCCGCATGTGAGCTGGGCACAGCCGGCTAATGGCTCCAAGCTAATTATGCTATTAGCTTTTTTTTTGGGACACAAATTGCGCTTTTGTCGGTTTTTAAGCGTATGCTACATTTTTCAATTTGATCTGCGATTGTCTTGTCAAGCCGCATGACAAATGATCACGTTTTTCGGGCCTTTTGCTGTTGCATCATCCAGTACTCAGCAAAAAGTGTGAATGAAGTACAAACACATTTTTCTCCAGGAAGCTGTTGCGATGATGCAAGTAAATTGTAATAACACTTGGCAAAATATTTGAAGTAAACAGACGTGCGCTTTAAGTTATACAATATGTATAATCAGGTCAGTAACTGTTAGGCAGCTTAACAATGTGCATGTTCGCCCATTCCAAAAGAGAAATAATGCAGGAAATCACATTGTAGGATTTTTTAAAAACCATTTATTTGTGAAAATGAGGGTCCAATAACGTATGGCATATATTACTTGTTCATACGTCCATGGTACTTGGAAAATTTGTTTTAAAATTCCCATTTCTATTTCCACCAAGATATACCATTTAGTGTACCATTTGTGAATTACAAATCCCTCAGTTTTTTTAAATAGGAGAACTTGTAACCTTTTAAGTTGCTCTATGTGTATGCATAGTACTTACGGACCTAAAGTATAATTATAACATATTAATGACTACATAGTACAAGGTAAGGTTAATGTGTTAATTGAATCAAAGTTAACTGGTTGAGGATATTTATCGTGAGGATATTGTTTTGGCCTGTTGAAATTTCATTTTTTTGTCATTTGAAATTACTTTGTAGTTTTTTTTTTTATTGTGTGTTTTTCACTAGGGTATTTGTCATAATACAAAGGACAGACCTTTTTCTGTACTGTAATTATCAATGCTTATATATGTATTGGCAGACAAAACGGGAGTATGTATGCCATAATTGTACTTTGATTCAGTAAATTTTATGAACATAAAGTGCCATTTGACATTGTTTTTATGAGCAATTGTTTTTGTGTTTTATTAAAAAGAATAGTCTTCTAATTTAGCCATTTCCAAGATTAAAAGGTTATTTTTGTTTGTATTACTGCTTGTACAATTATTACTCTTAAAAACACTTTTTGCCTTTTGCCATTGACTTGAATTGATGTGCTGAAGGGTCAGAGAAGGGCCAATCACAGCTCAGCAGGTGACTGTCAGGTGAGAAGTGATTGGTTGTTACCAAGTATCAGTGTTATTTTGAGGACAAGTAAAAATTTGTTTTTAAATGTATTAATTGTACATGGAAAATAATTATCAAATTTATAATTTATAATTATCTAATTATAGACATATAGACATTCTTACTGCTGAAAATTGATTAAAAAAGTGTTTTTTTTTCTAATAAAAAATGTTTTTAAAGTTCTTTTTCCATGAGAACTCGATACCTCACAAAAACTGTTATTGGTGCATCCCTAATAAGGACCTTGGTGACCTCCGGATTTTGCCACTAAATCCTGTATAATCCCGTTTTGAAGTGGATGTGCACGCAATTGGGTTTTTTTTTTTCCCCCTTCAATTAGCAATGCCAGGGCTCAGCTGTCGATTCTACCAGCACCGCTTCCCAGAAGTGGAGGACGTGGTCATGGTGAACGTCAGGTCCATCGCCGAGATGGGCGCCTACGTCAGCCTCCTGGAGTACAACAACATCGAGGGCATGATCCTCCTCAGCGAGCTGTCGCGTCGGCGGATTCGCTCCATCAACAAGCTCATCCGCATCGGACGCAACGAGTGCGTGGTGGTCATCCGAGTAGACAAAGAGAAAGGTGGGAACGCCGCCCGGGCGCCCCTCGCGCTGGCCGGAAGGCACTTGCGATCTCTGCCGCTTTCTCACCAGGATACATTGATCTATCAAAAAGAAGAGTTTCGCCGGAAGAGGCCATCAAGTGTGAAGATAAATTCACCAAATCTAAAACTGTGAGTCTTGTTAAATTTTTATTTTTTTTTGCTTTGATTTCCAAACTAGACAAAATATATGCATCCATCCATTTTTGAGCCGTGTCTCACTCAGGGCACAGGCTTGCTGGTGCCTATCTCAGCTGTCTCGGGCTGTAGTTGCTGGTTGCAAGGCACAGGGAGACGAAGAAGCATTCATGTACCTAATCGCACCTAGGGACAGCTTAGAGTGTCCGATACACCTAACCATGCATGTTTTTTAAATGCGGGATGAAGCCAGAGGGCATGGGGAGAACATGCAATTTCCTCACAGGAGCCTGGAATTGAATTAGGGTTGAATGAGGCTTTTTTTTGTTTTTAAAGACAAAAATGACCATGTATAGTAAGGCATTTGAAAAACACACACACACACACACACAAGTGGTTCTGCGAAAAAAAAAGCCTTGCTATAGACTGTCAATTTTTTGGGGGGAAAAAAGCCTTACTATAGACTCTTTTTTTTTTTTTGCGAAAAAAAAAGGCCTTACTATATGCTGTTGTTTTTTTTTTGCGAAAAAAAGCCTTACTATAGACTGTCAGTTTTTTTGCGAAAAAAGCCTTACTATACACTGCCGTTTTTTTGTGGAAAAAAAGCCTTACTATAGACTGTCGTTTTTTGTGAAAAAAAGCCTTACTATAAACTGTCGTTTTTTGTGAAAAAAGCCTTACTATAGACTGTTGTTTTTTGTGAAAAAAAGCCTTACTAAAGACTGTAATTTTTTGGGGGGAAAAAAGCCTTACTATAGACTGTCGGTTTTTTTGCGAGAAAAAAAAGCCTTACTATGGCCTTTCGATTTTTTCGCGGGAAAAAAACCTGTCGCTTTTTTGTGAAAAAAGCCTTACTATAGACTGTCGTTTTTTTTTTAGAAAAAAGCCTAACTATGACTGTCATTTTTTTTTGCAAAAAAAAGCCTTACTATATATAGACTGTCATTTTTTGCGAAAAAAGCCTTACTATAGACTGTCATTTTCTTGTGAAAAAAGCCTTACTATAGACTGTCGTTTTTTTTTAGAAAAAAGCCTAACTATGACTTGTCATTTTTTTTGCAAAAAAAAGCCTTACTATATATATATATAGACTGTCGTTTTTTGTAGAAAAAAAGCCTTACTATAGACTGTCGTTTTTTGCAGAAAAAAAGCCTTACTACAGACTTTTTTTTTTTTTTTTGCGAAAAAAGCCTTACTATAGACTGTCATTTTTTTTGTGAAAAAAGCCTTACCATAGACTGTCGTTTTTTGAAAAAAAAAAGCCTTACTATAGACTCGTCTTTTTTGCAAAAAAAAAGCCTTACTATATATAGACTGTCGTCTTTTTTGCCCAAAAAAGTTTTTTGCAGGAAAAAGCCTTACTACAGACTGTCGTTTTTTTACGAAAAAAAAAAAGCCTTACTATAAACTCACTTTTTTGTGAAAAAAAGCCTTACAATACTGTCATCTTTTTTGCAAAAAAAAAGCCTTACTACAGACTGTCTTTTTTTTTTAGGGAAAAAAAGCCTTACTATAGACTGTCGTTTTTTTGTGAATAAAAGCCTTACTATAGCCTGTCTTTTTTTTTTTGTTTTTTTCGAAAAAGCCTATTTTTTAATGGAAAAAAGCTTTAAAAAGCCTTACTATACATTGTCATTTTTTTCTCATAAAAAGCCTTGCTATTGGCACGGTTGGGTTTTTGTTTTTAAAAAAAAAAAAAAGCCTTTACACGCAGTTACCTTTTGCGTGCAGGTGTACAGCATCCTGCGGCACGTGGCCGAAGTCCTGGAGTACAGCAAAGACGAGCAACTGGAGAGCTTGTACCAGCGCACCGCCTGGGTCTTTGACGAGAAGTACAAGCGGCCGGGATACGGCGCTTACGACGTCTTCAAACAGGCCGTGTCGTAAGTCCCGCCGCATCCGGGCGCTCCCGACAACTTTTGACCCTCGTTTCATGCCGGTCGCTTAGCGTCGCTTGAGATTTTTTTTCAGTTGGGCTAACAATCGACAGATTGAATTAAAAGAAATCCGACTTGCAGCGACCCTTCCATCCTGGGCGACCTGGAGCTGACGGAAGAAGAGCGGGCCGTGCTCATCGACAACATCAACAGGCGACTCACTCCGCAGGCCGTCAAGATCCGAGCGGGTGACCCCAAAATTCCCCGGCGCGGCAATCGCGTCATCGGGGGAACGAAATCTATGTTTTTTTTTCCCCGTCTTTGCCGGCAGACATCGAAGTGGCGTGCTACGGCTACGAAGGCATCGACGCCGTGAAGGACGCGCTGAGGGCGGGGTTGGGCTGCTCTACCGAAGCAATGCCCATTAAGGTGATTCTTCACATCCGCGCCACCGGGCGGTGCCGTGGCGCCCCCGTTGTCAAAAGTGCGCAGGGGTTACAAATGTCGAATCGCTCGTCGACATTTAAAATCTATAGAATTGAGATTTCTACCAGTCGCGCATTCCATAAATAAAAAGTACAAGCAGTTTTCAAGAGTTTAATCAGGAGTCGTGACTTCTTGAACCCAGATCAACCTGATCGCTCCGCCCCGCTACGTGATGACCACCACCACTCTGGAGCGCACGGAGGGCCTCTCCGTACTCAACCAGGCCATGGCGGCCATCAAGGAGAAAATTGAGGAGAAGAGGGGCGTCTTTAACATCCAAATGGAGGTGAGACCAAACGTGCGCGTCGTGCCTAGAAAGGCGTTCAACGGGCGCGCCCCTCAGCCCAAGGTGGTGACGGATACGGACGAGACGGAGCTGGCCCGGCAGCTGGAGCGGCTGGAGAGGGAGAACGCCGAGGTGGACGGAGACGACGACGCCGAAGAGATGGAGGCCAAAACGGACGACTAGACCCAGGCGGACGTGCGCCCACTGCTAATAAAAGTGCCTCCTCTGGACTTTTACCGGCAGTTTTCTTTCCACCCTGCTCGTTTCCCGAGGTATTTGACGCTTTGAAGCCGGGCCTCTATTTTGGACTTTGGAACGAGTCCCCGCGGACGCCAAGGACAAATGAAGCTTCATCAAGCGCGTCGTACTATTTCTTTTTAACTCCTCTGGGTGGCTCAAAGCTGCGGTGGAAATGCGGTCCACTTCCGCCGCGTCTTTAAATGGACGAAAGGAGCCCGAAAATCCGGCGCGCCTTCTTGAAGCTTCATTTAGCCCTCGCTTATCTACAGGGTTTTCAAACGATAGGATCTCTCTTTGTCTGTTCCCTTGACAATAAAAATGTCGAGCAACGTGTCTCAATCTCAAGCACCAACTACTTCGGTATTAGAAGACAACTCGGTTTTATTGAAATGTTCACCAATACAAAAAGAAAAAAAAAATGGAGCGTGTTGTAACATTTTCCTATGGTGGTTGAAATCAATGGCATGCCTTTGCACACATCCCACAGATGACGTTTTTTCTTTTCGCCTGCAGAAATGGATGCGCCCCTTTTCAGCAGTAAAAGCTTCATTTCCGCAATTAACTCAACCGTAAATTTCCGACTACAACCATCTTCGCTAAAACATGCCGCTTGGTGTCGACGGAAAACGACGTCGCACGTGCGAGTCATTTGGAGTGGGACGGCAAGCGGTAAAACTACATTTCAAAAGCTCGCATTGCTATACATTCATTGTACACAAAATTTACTACTGAAAAGGGCTAAGAAAAAAGTTCCAAATTTTCACCGCATTTTTGAGAGCGAGCGCAAACGCTCGATGAAGCTTCAAGTGTCGTCGGCGAGCGGAAGGCAACGCCGCGCGATTAAGAGGTTCAAGTAAGACGATTGAAAGGAAGCCAGTGGTCCTTTTAAAAGGAATTGTTCAACCAAAGAAGGACATTATTTACAAGTAAGACGGTGACGCAACTCTTCTGGATCTATTTTACATTATAACGAGGGGTCGTCGTCAGTACCATTTATTTCACCAGCCCGATCTTCTTGGCTTCGGTTTCGTAGATGAGCAACCTCCACATTTTTACGATGAAGACTTCGGCCTCGTCGTCGAGAACCTGGATTAAAAAGACACAAAGTCATCGGATTATTAGAAGCGCCGCTTCAATGCGGCATTTAAAAAAAGGCTCCGCTCTTCTCACCATGGCGACGTCGTCCAGGATGCCCTGCGGGGTGCCGTGAGCCATCACCTGCGGGGACACGGCCGTGAGCGCGGGCCCGCGAGGCGCGCGCGGCTAAGCGAGACGCTACCTTGGAGCAGACAAAGTCCACCAGCGTGGGCTCCTCCTCGCCGATGTACTCGATGATCTTCTTATTGATCCACGGCCGCACGTGTCGCTCCATTAGCGTCTGCGCGGAGGGGGGGGAAGGTCTCAGCGGCCCCGCCCGAGGGCAAGCGCTCGGCCGCCGGGCGGACTACTCACGGCGTCCACCATGGACCAATCCAGAGGGTAGGAGAACAGATCCGTCTTGGCCGTGGGGATCTTTTCGATGAGGCTCTTGATGTGCTTGCGCTTCTCCTCGGAGTTCTGGCCCTTGCCGCCGTTGTCGTCGTCGTAGTCCAGCGGGACCAGCTTGCGCTTGCGCGGCTGCTCCTCCGTTTCCTCGTCTTCGAACTTGCCGAAGACGCTGTCCGCGGGCAGCTTCTTTCTCTTGCCCGCGTTGGGCTGACCGGGACTCCCGCTTGCGCCTGCTTCGGGAGATCAACCGACCTGCTGTCTCATGACTGAAATATGTGTTGCTTTTTAAAGGTGTTGAAAAAAATAACACCCACAAGTAGTAACTGTGAGGAGCGGCAGGCCTGTGGTTTAAACATTTGTCTGCAGGCACCATCTCGCCTGCTTTCATTTTCAATTTACTTCAGTGACAATTGAGGTTTTACCATTCACGAGGGACGCTCAATGTTCACATTTTCGTTATTCAAAGAAAATACCGGATTGTTCCATCGGGGGGGGATAGATATAGATATAGATATAGATATATATATATTATTATATATATTGATGGAGCGACAGACGCGGCACTCACCCAGTTTGAGGCTGAGGCCGATTTTGGGTCTGTTCTCGTCGTCGGGCAGCTTGTTGGGGGGCGAGTTCTCGTGGGGGATGATGATACCGCAGGGCGACTCGTCGCCGGGCGTGTCGGGCGAAGCGTTGCCGCTGGCCGACGAGACGGACGGCGCCGCGGTGATGGGCCTCATGGTGGGCTTGAGGCAGGGTTTGACTTCGGGGTTGTCCTCTTCCTCGTACTCGTCATCGTCCTCGTCCTCCGAGCGGGCGGGGTGAGGACGATACTCCTCTCGCTCTTGGTGGCCGCCGTGGTTCTCCCTGCGGTCCCCCCGATGGTCCCGCGAAACCCTGCGGCGCTGCTCCCGCGGCTCCTCGGGCTCCAGCTCTTGGATGATGGGAGGCCGCCTCAGTCGCTCCTCCTCTTCCTCCTCCATCTGGACCAATAAGACGCGGCCAAGGTGAAGACCAGCGACACGGATCGACGTGCAAGGAATGATGACGTGACCTTCGCGCAGCGAGCGCTCGCGCGTGCGTGCATGCTCGCGCGCGGATCTCGCAGTCGCGCGCGCTGGTCAGAGATGAGCGTTTACCCTGCGTATCTCGGCGTCTGGGTCTGGATGTCCCTCGTCTAGCAGCCTCTGTCTGATTTTCTCCAGCTCCTCCTTCTCTCTCTTCCTGTCACGCTCATCCGCCTCCGCCTCCTTCTCCCTGTCTCGGAAGCGCTTCTGCAGTGCACTGCCCCTAGTGGCCGCAGCGAGAAATGGCAGGCCTTAGAACAATGGCTGCAGGATTTTTTTTTTTTTTTGCGTGTCTCTCTCCAGAATGTTAATGTAGGCCACGGTAAAACGGTGAACCAAAATCTTCATAACACCTTTGAGTAACCATTACAGAATCATTGTCAATTAATTCTATGACAGGGTCATGTCTGTTAAAAATGAGCAAATGTATCTTTGTTGAGGAATCCATTTTAGCTAGTAACAAAGACAGTACAATACATTGCGTCTATGTCTTACACTTTCTTTAGTCCCAGTGCCCATTCCAGATTTGATACTTTAATCCAGGCATGTCCAAACCCAGTCCTCGAGGGCCGCCTATCCGGCATGTTTTGGAGGTTTCTGTCCTCCTGACACACCTGATTCAAATGATCAGCTCATCAGCAAGCTCAGCGGAAGCCTGACAACAAACCTGATCATTTGAATCAGCTGCATTGGATGACGGAAACATCAAAAACATGCAGGATAGGCGGCCCTCGAGGACCGGGTTTGGACATGCCTGCTTTAATCCAATTATTTTGTCTGCCAAATTTCAACCAACAGAGATGTCAAAAACCACATCAAATGTTATTTTATATATATATATATATATATATATATATATATATATATATATATATATATATATATATATATATATATATATATATATATATATATATATATATATATATATATATATAAATACAAACACATATATACATATACACACACACACAAAATGTCTCTGGAACAATGCACTGTAAAACCCCAGCCAGAATGGGTTTACTACAAGTTAATATGTGACTAACTAGATTGTCTACCTGTAGTACTTCGGGTCATCTCTGTCATCGTCATAGTCTTCCAGGAACTCGTTTAGCCGTTTGCCTTCTTTCACCTGACACAGAAATAAAATGGGAACACCTTACAGCAAAAACAAACAAAAATATGTATACATATACTGTATAAATAAAATGGGCCATATTTTGATTGCGTGCATGTCACGTATGCACGCACACACAAAACACTGTGAACACCTGTGACGGTCGAATTGATTCAGTACCAAAAACAACTGCTTATTTCTAATGAAAGTTTCATGAGCAAGCTTCCATTGCCATGTTTTTGATAGAAAGCCTCTTACACAGATATTGACCATTTTTTGGTGAAATAGAACTTTGAAATGCAAAAGAGCAATCACAGAATATCTCAAACCAGCCATTTGCTGGTAAGGGAAGATTAATTTCTTGAGCCGGTCGGCAGCACGATGCAGGCAGAGGCACAAAACAAATTTCTCACCATCTCCCGCCGGCGCTCTTCTTCCCTCTCGAACTCTTTGGCATAATCTCGTGCTTTCTTCCTCTCCCTCAGCTCCCAGTTTTTTAGGCGCTGTTGTCAAGATAACGCCAAATGAGCCACAGCAGCAAAGACTGCAAACAACCAAAGGGAGTCCGATCCTACCTCCTGATAGGCCGCTTCTTTGTCACGGAGCTTCCGCTCCAGCCTCCTGCGTTCGTGCACGTCTTCGTCATCCTCCAGATCTCGTTTCTTCTCTCTCTCTCGATCCCGACTCTTCTCCCTGTGGCAAAAGGAAGCGCTGCAGTTTTGCAAGGAAGCGGTAGATCATAAAAATGGTTTTGGATGAAGTTTGTGTCCAGCATCTTTCGACTGAAGTTAATTACAGGAAGAACAGTTAGAACGTGTTTTGTTTTGTTTTTTTCTGATGAGAAAAGGGAGTTTTTGTTTTGTTTTGTGGAGGATGCACCCAGCACCTAAGCTATGACTCAAATAATTTGTATATGCATGCTAGACTAAATCAGTCTTCATTTTAAGAATGGATAAAACGTACCCCAAAAAAGGCAGCGATAAATATAAACAGTGCAAGTCAAAAAGTCGAAAACACCTTCAACCCTCTCAACGCATCCTTCTAGAAAAGGACTCTTCACATCATAAAACTGACAGAAAACACTCAAGATGTGTAAGCTGCAGAGCTGTTACTGGGCAAAAGGTTTATAAAATATTTATGTTTTCCTTTTATTCAATTTAAATATGTGCAAATGCTTCAAGAGTAAAAACACTCCTAAATTCTGTTTTCCTGCATGACAGCGGACAGATGATCTTTTTGTTCCAAGCAAAATTTTTAAATGGCTGCAGCATATACTATAAATGACACACTTTACATATTGCAAAAACGAAAATGTAACAATTTTCAAGTAAACTAGAAAGATTTCTCTTTGACGTAAACGACAGTAAATTCGAGAGTGTTTGAGAGCATTTGAATGTTTTGAATCTTCTGCAGGCGAGCAATTTCAAGTAGTCCGATCTCAAACTAAGCAGAGTACCTGGAGTGGCTGCGGGCAATGCTCTTGTCTCGGCTTCTGTCCCTCTCCCAGTCTCGCTCCCTGGTCCTGCGCTCGCGCTCTTTGTCTCGCTCGCGCTCTCGTTCCCTCTCCCGCTCCCTCTCGCGCTCCTTCTCCTTCTCGCGGTCCCTCCGTTCTCTTTCGCGCTCGCGCTCCTTTTCCCGCTCGCGCTTCTCCCGTTCAAACTCCAGACGTTCCTTCTCCCGCTTGTCCTTCTCCTCCTCTCTTTTCTGTCGGGCGAAAGCACAGCGAGGTTCAGAAGACGGCGTGGAGCGAGGCCAGCGCTTGCACACAACTTGTTTTAAAGTGGCTGCCGGACGAAGAGCTCTCATACGCTCTTACTCGTCCATGCAAACCGTTACAAATCCTCAAGCTTACTTGCGCTGTCGACAGTAAAGTTTAGCGTAGACGTAACTGCAAGATACATACGAGAAACGACAAGGGAGGGAAATAAAAAGTCGGCGCAAGAGACAATGCATTTTCTCTCTCCTTAAATGTGCCTCTTTCAGCACAAGGAAATACATAAACAAAGAACAGACGTCAGTCTTTGCTTGAACTTGTTGTTTGAGACTTACAGGTGATGAACTATGGACTCAGCCCTTCGCTGCCCCTATAAGCCTTTTAAGTTAGGCCTGGGAGGAAAGCAGGTCACACGGTATACAAGGGAAACACGTTATGGGTTTTGGGTTTGCTTCAGCATCATCAACAGAAACAACCTTTTTTTTTTTTCTTTAAATTTCAGTGAAGTACATTCTGGCAACAACATCAGGAACATTTCTGCACAGATCAATTGAAAGTATTGGAGAAGCTGTCTTACCCACTTGCAGAAGTCTATGGCAGCTCTTGGAGACCCAGGACACACAAACACGCACACACATCAGCTCCGCCGTGAAGAGCATTACACACAAGGCTTTTTAGTTGGGAAGGTCTTTGATCAAACTGAATGGGAGGGCAACTGACAATCACAAGCTGCAACGGACAAGCCTTGGGTGTAACGCAGCGCTAGACAAAGCTAACAACTGTAGTTAACTGCAGAAAACAGGAGGACTGTTTGTTAATCATTTAGCGGTATCGTTTAGTTTACCGTTACTCTCTTCTACTTACCTTTCTGTAACACGGGACCAACGATCCAAGCGGCAAAATAGGAGCAACCATAATGCCTCAGTGACCTCTATGCCAAGGGATGTCAAGCCAAAAAACTAAGTTGCTGTATGCAGGGTGCACTAACAATAGTCTAATCTATCACAAATTGTAGACTTTTAAGTTGTGGTTAATTCATCGTGAAACACATTTCATACTCATTCACCCTCAGAGAATGCCACTGAGTTCACAAAAATTCAATAAAATATATATTATCCGTAATACAGATGGGAAAACACTAGGGGTGAAACGAGTCCTCGGGTAACTCGAGCACCTCTGTTAAACAAAATAAATAATATTTTTGTTCTTGCCTCAAACACCCGCTTACTAGCGTACATCTGAAAAAATGTCAAACTAATGGCCGCAACAATGCTTAATGCTCTGCAACACAGTGAATCAGGTGAAAAGAAGACCATCTTCCACTTAGTTTACCAAATAATCTATGGACATGAATGCCCGAGTACACTTTTGTGTTGCGTGTCACAACATAGGACAAAAGGCACCAGTTGCCAGTGTTTACGGGTGGCTCAGGCTTTGTTATAGGTGCATCGAGCATTAGCTAGCCAGTGTGTTGGCATGACACACATAAATGAGCCTGCGTTTTGAGGCTGATAGCGGTGACAATGTCTAATTGAACATCTTACCTCTGTCCAGTAATTTCGGCAATAGAGTAAATCAACGCCACTGGTCGCTAAATCAGGAGATAACGCGGTATGCCAAATCATGTGTTCTATTGGACAGTTTCTTTTCAGTTTTCTCGGTTTGAATGATTAAGTGAGAGGCTTATAAAAGGTAACTAAAAAAAGGTCACAGCCTTTGCCCTCCTAAATTACAGTGAGATTTAGTCCGCTTTCCAAGCGCGGTTTAAGTAGAAAACTCGACTTGGTTCATGACGTGCATGCAAAGTAATAATAAGTCTAAGGCACGGCGTGCCAGGCAGTGCAAGACAACATGAGATGGAAACGACACCTCAAAACATGACCGCATGCATAGGCACGTACCTTGAAAGTCTTCAGATCACTGTACTGCTGTGAAGAGGGCACCCCCCTCTCTCATGAACCCGACTCAAGACTAAGGCCATGTAACTGTGGTGGTTATTGACAAAGATTTGTGCTTTCATCATCCCCATCCATTATTAGAACAAAAACTTTTAAAGAAGACTCGCAAAGGATCACGCACTCTTTGGCTGACGGGGGCACCGCTAATGGGTGCAAATTGGTCAGTTGCTGGTGAGGTCAAACGGACCAAAGTGCAGTGCAGTTGCCCCTGTGCAAGTCTTCAAGAGGGGGGTGCCCAGTTGATGTAGAAAGTAAAGGAAGGCTCATACTTACATCCTATCCTTGCAACTTTTTCCAAAGCTCTGAGATTCATCTTGCTTTAGTCACCATATGATCACTATCATAATGGTGGGGTTTAATCAATAGATTAGCTTTTAAGTAAATTTACATCGTCTCCATGCATTGTTTGTGTGTGTGTGTGTATGTGAGAGATAAATACAAAATCTGTATTTGCCACAGCTAGATAATTCTTTCGAGGTAGTTCAACATTAAGATGAAATACTGAACTAAATGTGAAGCAAATAATGCCAATATTGTAATGACATCCAATTGATGGTGCAGTCTTTATGTTGGTAAAAACGTGTTGACTATTGCTGAATGTGCAAGCTACACAAGTGAACTAACTACATGATCAGCTGCTGTCCAAAAAAAATAAAAACCTGTAATGTAAACTAGAGGATTAAAAGGGTGATTTTACCTTGTGAGTGTCTCGAAATTTACTAATCTCTCTGGTAATCAGGTCTCGCTTGTCATCCTCCATATCGATTGTGTTCAAGTCATCCTGTGGATTGAAAGAAAATGTTGTTAGTCAGTGTTTTACATAAAAGTTTCTTCAAGAAGAGCTCCTCCTACCTCATCTTTTCTGTCCTTTTTTCTTTTTCGCCGTAGTGAATCTTCATCTTGTGAAGGTGCGCTGAGCTCGTCAGCGTATTCCCGCATTAATCCGTCAATAGCACCTTTGACAACCTGATCCTTCTTCTTGGTTTCCTCATCAAGAACCTCCTCTTGGTCACCTCCATTTGCGGAGTCTACTTTCTGGTAATGCAAACAACAACAAGGTTAAAGTAAAAACTGAAGCATAATGTTAAAAACAAAGATTACAGGAGGGGGGGGGGGGGGGGGGGGGGGGGGACTTACCCCATTAGCACTCTTCTTCTTGGCCTTCCACTCATCAAGCTGCGCTTCAGTTTTAGGATCCACTCTCACAAGGAGGTTTTTGTCCCCAATGTGCATATCATGAAGCAGCCGCAGAGCTCGTAGCGTGGACTCTGGCTCTTTGTACTCACAAAACCCAAATGCTGTCAAAAGACCAATGGGAAAGTTTTTAGGATCTCGCCGGCTGTCTTGTTCCGTCGCCTTAATGGCACACTAAAGCACCATTGAATTTCCAAAAATGTTAATTTACGGAAATAACGTTATGAGAGGTTTCTACAATATTATTGCAACAAACAAGTCTGTTCACAACTGCTGCTGTCATATTTTTCTAACTGCTCTCGGAATACAGTTGAGTCAGTCCGCATTGTAATACTCATTTACATACAAATCTAAGTGATATGTATGTCAGAGCTGTACTTGGTCAACAGTAGAAAATGTAATTCTATTTTAGTTTGTTTTCACTTTTGAAAACATTATACATCAATGTGTAATGTCGATTGGCGATGTACATCATTAAAACTAAGACTGGGTTATGCTTCATGAAAATCCAGGTTAAAATGTTACTTAAAACAGAGCCTGTGCATGTAATAACGCTCAACAAATGAATGTTTAACTCAGCAATAAAATAAAATTACATGAGCTCTTTGAGAAAAATTGAAAGAAAAACGGTAATCAAAACAAAGCAATTAACCTAACATTGTAGTTCATTGTTTACCTTGTAGCTTTCCTGAGGCTCCTTGAACTCTTTTCCAGCTCAGAACTATTCCACACTTCTGTAACAAGAGGACCGTCAATTTAAAAGAGTTTCACACACATTTCACGTTCCCTTGAGTTACAATAGTTCAGGTCACATAATTGATGAGATGGCATTGTTACTAATGACTCATCATAAACAGTCCCTTACTGCTAACAGCTGTCGGATGAGCATGTCTGAAGCTTTTTCAGATATGTTGCCCACAAATACTGTAGTTGTCGGGCCGCCCTCGTCATCTTTGGGTCGGAGGATAGCATCTTTCCTATGGACTGGAGGTTTGCTGACCACGGGCAGCGACGACACTATTACAGGGTTGGGGGTCACGATGCCCATGTGAACTGGGATCATTGGTGCTCCTGCAAAAAAAAAAAAAAAAAAAATGTCCATTACGGTTCTGGATTTAATATTCATGTGAATGATGTAACCTTCCCCCCTCAGGCTGCATACGGTATCAGGACATGATGGCCATCTTGAGCAGCAGCCGGACAATGAGATTGACCAATAAAAATCAAATAACCTCCATCCTCACCTTCCATGGAGCACTATTGAACTACACGATCCTTAAAAGCAATGTTTGAATTATAATGTTCAAAATGAAAGATTAATAAAAAAAAAATACTATCTTGGCCATAGTTGTACTTTTATCCCCCTTAGTACTAAAGCTTTAAAACAGGGAATTTAAAGCAATGGACTCTTTCGCATTTTAGAAATTGGTTAATATGTTAAAAACGTGTGCACAACACTTAAGACTGGATGAATGATAGGATATTCATCCTTTTGGGGTCTTACCTGCAGGGAAGCCAGCATACTGAGGTGGTATCCCAGGAGGGGGTAACAGGGGCCGGTTTAAATGTGGAGGAAAGGACATCGTGGGTCGAACTCGGACGGGACCGACCTGAAGTAGAATAGTGGCAAACGTGCATTACATTTTACTCTAAACAAGTAATACAGAAACTAGACATACTGAAAGGTCTCGCAACTTCCCTGTGATGTGACCTGTGACTTTAATGTTTGCTAACGACATTCGATTATCTCAAAATTACCTGCTAACAATGCTACGGAAATAGAACAGGGGCGAGGATTCAAAATTCAGGTTTTGGGTGAACACTGAGGCTTTATCGCTATCGATTAGCGTTTTTGTTTGTTTGTTTGTTTGTTTTGCCTTACTGTACTGCTCATAGCAACGAAAAGACAAGGCCAAGCAAGTTTAGCGGCCATTAACCACACTATATTACCCAGCATGGCTCAAACACGCTAAGCTACTAGCTAACAAACACGCTCTAAGCTACTAGCTAACAAACGTTAAAAGTCTAGCGTCAAAATGGCAGAGCAAAATAACGACAAACATATACCTACCCCGAAATATTCTTTGTCTTAATGTACCAACGCGGTTAAAACGGATCTAAACGAGGAAGGCTGTCAAAAACGTCTGTAACTAAATTAGCAATGCAGCTAAAAGCCGGCCCGCTAATTACACAAACGGAAGTACCTGGTTGCTGTTGCTTCTTCGTCGTCTGAGTTTTTGATGGCGGTTGGCAATCTACGTACCAGGTGCACTACCGCCATCTACCGTGTTGGAGTGTGGATCAAAGTACGCATGTATTAACTGTATACTAACGACATGATGGCAAAGAGGAAAAAATAACTATATATGTCCAGTAGGTTTCTTTAATTCATAAATAAATAAATAAATAAATAAATAAATAAATAAATAAATAAATAAATAAATAAAGAGCAAATCCTGTCCAAGTAAGATTTATTTGCTGAATTCAAACGTTCTCACCAAAGCAAAGACCAGACGCAATTGTCACAAACAATCATCAAAGAATTACGTCACATATATATGTGTCACTCTCCGCCCTTTAGCTCTGCTGCAAAATAAGATTTCTTCTATTATCAACCCCACGTAGAGGCGAATTCTAAGAGCGTCAGTTACACCAAGGAAGAAAGGTTTGGATTGCACCGTGAGTATATCCGATGGCATTTTAAAAAAGCCATAATAAACTAAGATTAAGCAACATACGTCTCATGGCACAAAATATTTTTCAAATAAAATAAGCGTTCCTACTGGAGATTTAAATTTACGAGTACACTTTGAACGCAACATTGGCCAGTTTTAGAGATATTTATTGAAATTAATCCAAAACGAAACTAACAATAAACTAGTTAAGTCATATTGCAAATAAAGACCCGTATAACATTATGTGTCCCTACATGGCATTGTTTGAAGAGTTAAAAAATATATATAAATACTTGTTGTATTTTTACACACAAAACTGTGGCAGATTCCTTATGACACATTGTCCTTACAAACACTGCAAATTGCTGTTTTCGTGGAGCGTGTGATTTTTACTATTTTTTAAGCAACGTTGCTGCTTAAATCTTTACAAAAAAAAGGTTGCCATAGTGTTTTGTCGGCGGCAGCTGTGTAGCGAAGGCTGCAGTTGACAAGAGTGTGACGTCACTTCAAGCGCGGGTATTTTTTTTCACTGTAGAATGTGCTAGAAGAAGCGAAGCACACCCGCTTCATTTCCAATATCCCTGCGTCCGATTAAAAAGACCCGTATTTTTTATCGATTTATTCTATTATTAACAAACGTTAAGTCATACTAACTTCAATTGGCGATCATTTATTAAAAATCATTTTGTTTCGATCATGTACCGTCAAAAATATTTAAGGAACTAGTTTGTCCCCATACGAATCGCGTTGAAGGTGAAATTATTCTTAATGCCACACGATGGCGAAAAAAACACCCAACACTTGTGACTGCAGTACAGTACAGTACAAGCAACTGAAAAGCTTATGTGGGCGTACTGAATAAAATTATTATTTCATTATTTGAGTAATTTAAAAGTAGTTCTACTTTGACAACTCGAATGAAAAAGCACAGCAGTGTAGACACAGTAGAGAACTCCATACAAATGTGTGCCTATTAAAATGTCCTCACGTCATGTATCTACGTCCGTTCATTTTGTACCGTTCTGAATACATGTATAAAGAAATATTCAAGTCGTTTATTCGATATTAGTAAATAACCAAAAAGACAACGTACTAACGTACTGATTCAATGGTACACAGTGCACCGCGGATGGATATGACTTGCACAAAGTCGAAACCCATGTGTATAAAGAATCCGGTCTATTGATAGGAAGTCCCTTTCCTTTTCCCTGCAATCAGAGAGCAGAGGGGGATATTAACTTGTTTGCATTTTATTCAAGAAAAGTCAACGCAACAAACAAGGTTGGTGGACAACCTTTATTTTGCTCGATTCTTGTTCGTGTAGCATCTTAATTTGTTGAGCCACGGGTTTTCGTAGCTACGTGATTGTCCGAGTCACGACGGTATTTTGAGCATCGGTTTATCTATATTCTCGTTTGTGTGTTTTATAATGTGTCGAATGTGCGCGCTCCACTGTCAAGTTGTGAGTTATTTGGCGTTTTGACGCATTGGACTGTCAAGGAGAGCATCACTGCAGATGACTGCGTTGGGCCGAGTTTTGGTTACATAAAAAGCAGGTGTGGTGGTGGTCGATATTCTACTGTTTGTTCCGTTAGTTTTGATACAAAGTCACAGATGTGTCATATTTGAAAATTTATCACAATGAGGAAGTCTGTTTTTTTTTCTTTTTATAAATTAAAAAAAAAAAAAAAAAAAAAAGCCACGCCATGGTGACGCTTTGCGTGGCATCCTGTTAACCGCACACCGATCGACATTAGTTGTTTTAACTAACCACTCCTAGGTGAAATAACTCTTCTTAACAGTGAAGAAGTGTTCGATTTGTCGTTTTTCTGCCAAAGCACGTGCTTGCCCGGAGCCATTGTCTGTGTATGTGGGCGCCATGTTGGTTAGGGCAACTTCCGCCATCTGTAGCCACGAGGACGACAGTATCAAAGCTTGAGAAACCTTGGAAGGCTACTTTTAGTGTTTGTTTCTTTTTGTATTTTTTCCCCCTTCTGTAGTACATATTTAAGTTTTGCAGTTTCCTAAAATTCACAAGTGTTTATTTGTGGGCGTTCGTCATAATGGTACTGTCCTTGCCTCAATCTGAGCTAGGTAAAATCTGGATATTGCTGTATATAAACAGAGTTAAATCTGAATCTCTTTTCTTGCGCAGATGCCTGAAGAAATGCAAGAGATTGAGACCTTTGCCTTCCAGGCAGAGATTGCTCAGTTGATGTCCCTGATCATCAACACCTTCTACTCAAACAAAGAGATCTTCCTCAGGGAGTTGATCTCTAATGCCTCTGATGTAAGTTTGACTGGTCTCGAGAGTTTGGGCGTGGGTGAAGCCATCGTTGCATTCATGTTGTCGTTTTAATGATCAGGCTTTGGACAAGATTCGCTATGAAAGCTTGACTGATCCAACTAAGCTGGACAGTGGCAAGGATCTGAAGATTGACATCATTCCCAACAAAGTCGATCGCACCCTCACTATCATCGACACTGGCATCGGCATGACCAAGGCTGACCTGATCAACAACCTGGGAACCATTGCGAAGTCTGGCACAAAGGCCTTCATGGAGGCCCTGCAGGTAAATATTTTTTTTGCTGTTTGAGTAACCCCACTCATACAAAGTCAGGCCAACTAAGATTTGTTGGTTGACAGCAAAGATGCGCAGAATATATTTGACACTGGCACAAAAGGTTTAAAGCGTGATTTTTGCACAAATGTTTTAAAACTTTTTACTTTCAGGCTGGCGCTGACATCTCCATGATCGGTCAGTTTGGCGTGGGTTTCTACTCCGCTTACCTCGTAGCCGAGAAAGTGGTCGTCATCACCAAACACAATGACGACGAGCAGTATGCCTGGGAGTCCTCCGCTGGTGGCTCCTTCACCGTCGCCGTTGACAGTGGTACGTTGTCCAAATAATGACCTGGCTCTTTGCCAGGAGGAAGAAACTCTGCTTTTGCTTTCCTGATACACGTTGCCTTCATGGTTATGCAATTCTCCACAGGAGAGCCTATTGGCCGCGGAACAAAGATCATCCTGCATTTGAAAGAGGACCAGACAGAGTATATTGAGGAGAAGCGAGTCAAGGAAATTGTGAAGAAGCACTCTCAATTCATTGGCTACCCCATCACCCTCTTTGTAAGTATTTTCTGCATAAGAACTAGTTAAAGTGCTTCTGTCGTGGCCGTGGTCGCGAATGAGAAGTGAAACTCTGTGAACTGAAGTGGGAATTGTGGCGCCTAGGTGGAGAAAGAGCGCGACAAGGAGATCAGCGACGACGAGGCAGAGGAAGAGAAGGCGGAGGAGAAGGAAGACAAAGAGGAAGGTGAGGACATGCCCAAGATTGAAGACGTGGATGATGATGAGGAAGACGAAGCCAAAGACAAGGACAAGAAGAAGAAAAAGAAGATCAAGGAAAAGTACATCGATCAGGAGGAACTCAACAAGACCAAGCCCATTTGGACCAGAAACCCAGATGACATCACAAACGAGGAGTATGGGGAGTTCTACAAGAGTCTGACTAATGACTGGGAGGACCACCTGGCTGTGAAGGTAACAAGCCGTCTTTAGCATTTCACGCTTTACCTCTCATGAGTCTTGCAAATCAAACAATCACGCTCTCCTCGTAGCATTTCTCTGTGGAGGGCCAGCTTGAGTTCCGCGCCTTGCTCTTCATTCCTCGCCGTGCTCCCTTCGACCTCTTTGAGAACAAGAAAAAGAAGAACAACATCAAGCTGTACGTCAGGAGAGTCTTTATAATGGACAACTGTGAAGAGCTCATCCCGGAGTACCTCAGTAAGTTTATTTCGACGAGGTGTAAAGGGAAACGCTCGGCTTCTGAGTGTCTGATGGTTTGTTCTTTGTCACTCCCCAGACTTTGTCCGTGGTGTTGTGGACTCTGAGGACTTACCCCTCAACATCTCCAGAGAAATGCTTCAGCAAAGCAAGATCCTGAAGGTCATCCGCAAGAACATCGTCAAGAAGTGTTTGGAGCTTTTCGCAGAACTGGCTGAGGACAAGGAGAACTACAAGAAGTTCTATGAAGGCTTCTCCAAGAACATCAAGGTAACCAGTCTAAAGCGAAAGCTGTTCACTTTATAAATTTGGCCGTTTTGAACATAAAAAAACTTGACTTTTTTTTGTCTGTAGCTCGGCATCCATGAGGATTCCCAAAACCGTAAGAAGCTGTCAGAGTTGCTCCGCTACCACAGCTCCCAGTCCGGGGATGAGACCACCTCCCTCACAGAATACCTCACCCGCATGAAGGACAACCAGAAGTCAATCTACTACATCACTGGTAGGTCATCAACTTAGCTTTGGAATTTCTGATCCTGAAGCCTATGTTTCCTGAAGCCTGAATGTTTCTTGGTTTTTCAAGGTGAGAGCAAGGATCAGGTGGCCAACTCTGCCTTCGTGGAGCGCGTTCGCAAGCGCGGCTTCGAGGTCCTGTACATGACCGAGCCCATCGACGAGTACTGCGTGCAGCAGCTGAAAGAGTTTGACGGAAAGAGCCTGGTCTCTGTCACCAAGGAGGGCCTGGAGCTCCCAGAGGATGAGGAGGAGAAGAAAAAGATGGAGGAGGACAAGGCCAAGTTTGAGAACCTCTGCAAGCTCATGAAGGAGATCCTGGACAAGAAAGTGGAGAAGGTAGGCAATGACCAAATTCTGACGAGTTTTTCCTCCTGACAAAGTATTTAGATGACCGCAACTGCAGTTGTTGTCGTAACAGGTTCCTAGTTGAACATTACTTGTAATTTGGTGAGTCCACCCTGCGTAGTTTGATTTAGTTGCAAGTGCATTTTTGACAACCTAACCGGTGAATGGCATTTAACATTGCCTGGGTTGAACATTTGGTTTTACATGGAATCAAGTAGCATGCTACTCACCCCCTGAGTGCAGGATTTTTTTTTTTTTTTTTTTTAAGCGCATGCCTGAAGTGCTTATGGTCCCACGCAGGTGACAGTCTCCAACCGCCTGGTGTCGTCGCCCTGCTGCATCGTGACCAGCACCTATGGCTGGACGGCCAACATGGAGAGGATCATGAAGGCCCAGGCCCTCAGGGACAACTCCACCATGGGCTACATGATGGCTAAGAAGCACCTGGAGGTCAACCCCGACCATCCCATCGTGGAGACCCTGCGGCAGAAGGCCGAGGCGGACAAGAACGACAAGGCCGTCAAGGATCTGGTCATCCTGCTCTTCGAAACCGCCTTGCTGTCCTCCGGTTTCTCCCTGGACGACCCGCAGACTCACTCCAACCGCATCTACAGGATGATCAAACTCGGCCTTGGTAAGAATGCTTGAGGGATTTTGGGGTTGAAGATGAATGGTGGCAACGAGTAGGAAAAAATAATTCCCATAACATCCTTAAATTAAATTTTATGTTTGGATATGTAATGGAATACTTTCATTTCTTAAGTAGAAGCAAGTCAAGGTTCCCACAATTGTATAGTGGGCACACATGATCAAAAAACAATGCAGGCATTAATGTATGAAGGCTTTAAATGCCGCCAATGCATAGTCAACTTGTTTTTTTTGAGAAATTTGCCATATTGGATAAAATAAATGAAAAAGTAACTTCTCCTCCTCCAGGTATTGATGACGACGAAATCCCCACAGAGGAGGCTACTTCCACATCTGCCCCAGATGAGATTCCGCCACTAGAAGGCGAAGGCGAGGATGACGCCTCACGCATGGAAGAAGTCGACTAAACGCCCCTCCAGATTTCTCTCACTTGGTCTCACTTTCTATTGTTCATCCTTTAAAACTGCAGTTAATAGTCATTCATGTCGTTTGGTGGACCAGTGTTGCTCTTGTTTGTAGAGCATTTATCAGCAAGACCCTCCTTTTTAAAAGAGCAATTTGTTTTGTTTTTTTGCTGTAAAGTTGATGGTGACCGCACATTTAGTTTTATCGAGTACCCTGTTGCACTGAGTTTTAAATGCGGGAGTGAACATGGGAATGGTACATTCCATTATCTCTGGTCTGAAAGTTTGGGTGAGTTCCGATCGGCAACACTGCACGCTGCATGAAGAGGACTGACTGTAAGATTCCTTTGCCTGTGTTCAGGCTTATCTGTATTCAAGTATTGTTTTGCAAAAATTAAACACAATACTGAACATGAAGTTTGCCTTGACCTCTTAGTTGCAGTTATGTTGAATTTTTGCGTTTCCTCTATTCGCCACTAGGTGGTCAACTTGTACTACAAACCAAAAGCAATTTCAACTTAGCTTGACATATTTTGGGAGGACAATTGCCCTTGGAAAACTATATACATAATTGGAAGTATTGGATTTTCAAAATGATAAAACAATGTGTGTGTAACGTGTAAAAATTCAAGTGTGAGTGCAGGCTTCCAATATTGCACAGAAGCAACACCTTGTGTGACTGCACATTATAACATCCTGTGGAAATGTTTGACTATTATCTAATGCTTTCCACCCACAAATGCACTAATTTGGTGAAGGGGGTTCCTCAAGCTTTGTCGCACCTTTCGGTGACCTTTGCGGGCGGCCTCATCTGCATGCTACACAAATATGTCTGGAAAAGATAACTCACATGCATCATCTGGTGGGCCAACACATTCCCTAAGTAACCTAAATTTGATTGCGGACACACTTCAAATATTCAAAAGGGTTGAATATGCATATTTTTCTAAATTGTTTGGCTAAAGGAGTGTAAACATTCGTGGCAAATTAAGTACAATGGTAATTTATTTACATGCTTAAAACGCTAATTAAATTTATTAGGTATTGAAGTACAGTACTCATAACTTGTCAAGAAATTAAGTACTAAAGTAATCAATTTGGTTATGAGAACAAAATAGGCATTCATGTTCTAAAGTAAATTACCTGAGGAATTCAAATACTAAACTAAAAAGTTAGAACTTAATGACCGACTAAAGTTCCTCAATTACTATTGATGGAATAATTGTATTTATGTTGCTAGCGCATTTTTTTATTCAACCTTGGGTTGAATTTAGCTATACAGTAGTTGCAATGTGCAGTTAGCTAGCTAGACCGAGAGCCAGCATGAGGGCCGGTGGCTTCTGGCTGTGTGATGTTTAGAGTGCCTTGTTGTTCATCACGAGCGCGCGCAAGTTACGCGGAGATAGATGCGCACGTAACACACTAAAATCAAAAATGGCAGACAATAGAGAATTTTTAGGTCAACACAGAGGTTTCCGGTATTGTATTATGTGTTGTAACGCTGATATTTTGACATATCCTAGACAGGAAATTCCCCCATAGTGAACTAATGTGTGATCGACGAGGGTGGAAAGCGAGTTCCCGCGCATGACAATTAAAACGAGGCATTCAGGTTGTGAATCATTACATGTGTTGAGGTTTGTGAGTCAGCCAAGGGCGGGTTTATACAGCAAAAAAAAGAAAAAAAAACACGTAACATATAATCATCACATTTCCTGGATATCAATTTTAAGTTACTGCTACTCATGTAACTATTATGTCATTCACATCCATGACACATTTCCAGTTTTTTTTCTCATGGTTTCTCCAGGTTATTGCATTTTGCAATGGTTGAATGATAGTAACAGGATGGTTACTAATTTGTTGAATTCTTATGTTTTCCAAAAACAGGATTCAGGCAATTAAGAATCCATTATTAATTAAATTGAGTAGGAACTGGCCTCCTGAATAAACTTTTCTATTTCACGTGATTGACGACTATACAGTAGTCGTAAAAAAAAAAGAGTTAGGGTTTCAAACAGCATTTCCAACATCACTATTTCAAGCCAGGCTTAGATATTGAAATTCGAGTTTCAAGTCTGAGTTGAGATTTTAACTCATTCAATGCCATTAACGGCTATAGTCCTGAAAGACCCATTTGACTGGACGGGCAGTGAATAAGTTGACTGTTTCAGTGCCAGCCCGGTTGATATTTGACGTTAATAATGGTCAGGGGTAGTGAATGAGTCTATACATGTTAGACCAGTATCCCTAGTTACCTGTCAATGATTTATTTTTGTGAATACATCTCTACTATCATCCCAAAAAAGGACGCTAAGTTGATTACTTTTTGGGCAACAAATATTTTTTGATAATTTAAATTAATGATTTATTTTTTGTGAAAAGATCTCTATTGTAATCCAAAAACAGGACACTTTATGTTGAATATTTTTCAGTGGACAAATATTTATTCATAATTATTTCTTATTGAAAACAGGTCCGGCACGTTATGTTGATTATTTTTTGTGGACAGATATTTATTAATAATTAAATGAATTCTTTTTGTGAACATCTCTCTACAGTACTGTAACCCCAAAGCAGGACACTTTAATATTTTTCTGTGGACAAGTATTTATGTACATTTTTAAGAACAGGTCTGACATTTTATATTAATAAAAAATATGTATTATTGTTTCTTTTTGACAGATTTTTTTCTATGATCCAAAATAGTACTTTGTTGATTATTCTTTTGCAGGCCAACACAAATGAAATTTGAAAGGCTCGAAAGGTGACACAAAACATGACACAAATGGCATGTTTTTAGTCTTTTTTTTTTTAACCCAAAAGTGCTTTGTACTGTTTAAGAGGTACTTGGCTGGGGGCACATCACTGAAAAAAGGTTGAGAACCACTGTTAGACTATTATAGATTTTTAATTAGAATAATTAGAGCAGTTGAAAAAGCCTGGCAGTTGACCTACTTAGGCGGTTTCCTTAATGAAACGGTGACGTGTCAATTATCTACCAAAACATATAAACATGACAACATCGTTATATATTAATACACATTTTATTAATAATCCACTTACCATAAGCAACAACTTAGAGTTACCTCTTGAATGTGTTTATGAAAGGTCACCCCCACACATGGGCTGTAATGGTTCACATGGGTGAGATCTAGGATGCAGTGCGACAGACATGGTGAACATAAACAAGTTTAACTCTCCTGTTAGGTTGGTTTCTTTTGGAACAGCAATAATGTTCCCGGGTCAATTTGACCCAGGGCTGTTGATTATTTAAGATTTGTGTTGGAAATATTTCAAAGTAATCGTTTTTTTTTTTTTTTTAAACAAATTCCCCTTGTGGTTCTAAAACTTAAAAATGGGTCAGTTTGACCCACAAAAAAAAAAAAAAACAGTGATAATGAAGGAAAAATGAAGTTTTCAATGTAAATGTCAAAATCATTTTTTTAATTGATACATCTTATTGAAATCATTTGTAGTTCTTAAAATGAAAATGGGTCATTTTGACCAGGGTTATGTTTTATGCACAGCTAGCTTTGCTTGTAATTTTCACTGAAAATCTAATAGACTGATAGTGATATTTTGGTTAGTAGATCAACTTTAAAATGGATTAATTTGACCCGATCGAATGAAACTGCTCCTTTGTAGTTCCTCACACTTAAATGAGTCAGTAACACAGCAATGTCATATTGCAAACGCAAGGCAATAAACATTTAGCTTGTTAACCATTTCCGTCACACACGAGTCAAAATGATTAATTTCTCACCTCCTGCTGTCAGGTTTGACCTGGAATACGCTCAATGTTTCAAAAGCATCCCAAGCAAATGTTTTTTTTCACTTGATTATTGCTGCCAAGTATGATAGCAAAAAGTTAGTTGTTCTTTTAACTTAAAAGTGGGTCAACAGGACCCCCAACATAACAGGAGGGTTACAAATACAGTAACAGAGACAATTTAAAAAGAGAAAAAAAGAAAAATACTCCTTGCAGCATTTCTTTTGGTCACGACAAGGTTCCCACAATTGTAGAGTAGTGGGCACACATATGCTCAGCGGCGTAAGAATAAGCCCTGAAACAAGGTGTACTTGGACATGTAATCAAGTGTCCATCGAGTATATGTGCAGTTTCATAAAGGCCGCTCGTTCTCCACATGGGAAGCACATCTGGTGACTGTGACAGAAACACATAGAATTTTACGATATTGACCATCTCGTTTCAGTGTCAATGATGGCCAACGCAATAAAGCCTTTAACTGTTTTAGCCATAAAGCTTACATACACCACTCACAAAAAGTTCACGATTTTCCTCTTTCAGGTGAAAATTTCCCATGAGCTTAAAAGAAGCCGTACTAGCCACGCATGTTGGTCGAGGGAGAAGAGTGACTGTAAAGAGGCAGGTCGTGAAACATCCTACAATCTCATGAACTGCTTGGAGGCACAATACACCAAATGGGGAGAAAAAAAAAAATCCCTTTCGGTACCTAATAGACAGAAAACAATTGATGTGAGCCATTTTAAAAAAGCGCCACAGAAAAGGTGGTCCGAGTCCTCAGTTGGGTGCAGACGCTACACCTTTTGCGCCATCGGCAGCGTCTGCCTCCGGCCCGACTTCACCCGACTACGTGCGTACACCCGCAAAAAGAGGGCGAGGAACACCACGGCGACGCCGATGCCGCCGACCGGCGTGATGGCGTGGCCGTAAAGGAAGCAGGACAGGAGGATGGCGATGGCCTGGCGCAGCGTCATGATGATGGTGAAGATGGCGGCTCCGAACTGGTTGATGGTGTAGAAGATGAAGAGCTGGCCGCACGCCGAGCAAACGGACAGCAGCACGGCGTGGAAGGCGAACTCCGAGTGGCGCGCCATGAACGCCACCGAGTCGAAGAAGGCGCCCTGCTCCAGCAGCGAGCCCACCGTGAAGAGGCAGGAAAAGAGGTTGACCCCGAACATCATCTGGACCGATGACATCTTGTACTTGAACAGGTTGTCCTGCCAGTTGGAGGTGAAGCTGTCAAAGACTATGTAGCCCCCCAGGATGACCACGCCGCTGAAGGTGGTGACTTTGGACGGGTGGTTGTCGGCACTGCTGGAAATCAGGAACATGCTGACGCCCAGCGAGATAAGGGCGGCCGTCAGGTACTCCCAGTACTCGTAGCTCTTCTGGGAAATTATCTTACCCATGAGCATGACCGGAATCACCTTGGAGGCCTTGGCCAGGACCTGAGTGGGGAAACTGATGTACTTGAGCGCCTCGTACTGGCACCAGCTGCTCATTATGTTGGAGAGCGAGGCGAACGAATATTTGTACATGGGCGTGCCGTGGCGCGGCTGCTTGAAAAGCAGGCACCACAGGCCCGACACGGTCAGGGCCAAAATCCGGTTCATGAAGACCAAAAATTGAGAGTCCTTGAATCGCTCGCCCTCCTCCTCTGGAGTTGAGGCGCCGTAGGATCGGGTCATGACCCGCTCCTGTAGGACCCCCCATGTCAGGTATGAAGCCTGGCACACCAAAACAGCACAGTGAGCGGGAGCCGGCGAGCAAACGACGTCTTCTTCATTTTCTTCAACAGACTTTAACCGATGCAGTTGTAACCGTTTACTTTTTGTTGTATTTGAGACTCCTCCCAAGTCCTGGCTGAAGCCTTTAGTTACAACAGTCAGGAGGAATAGTGCAATTTGATTTGATCGCTACATTTTCGTCTTTGTTGCTGTAGTCACAGCTGGGTGCTTTGCATTTATGTGGTAGGCTAAACTTGAGCTGCTTCTCTGGTAAGCAAGCTTTCTCTTAAAAAGAAGGTATAGCACTCAATCTTGATAAAAGGTGCCATATTGTGTTTTTTGTTTTGTTTGTTTTTTTAATTTATAACTCTCACATACTCATTTCCATTTTCACGTCTTCCTTCTGCTCCTGAACTATCCCTCCCATCCAAAACAGGAGCCTTTCAGGTTATGCCCGACATAATGACAGCCAACTACATAGTGTCCACTCAAGGGATTGACCTCGATTTTTCAACCCTCAAGAACAAGCAGCCTGATGAATTGAATGGATATAATAAGAATACAGGAAGCATAAAGTTAGATATCAAAAACTAGATTAACGCGATTAAAAACATATAATTTTCGCAATTCATTGATCAATGTTTTTTCTCAGTAGATTTGATGCTTTATAAACTGGATTGGCTTCATCTCACAGCTGTGCATTTTAAAACCTTTAATAAATTCTTGACATCTTAAAGGGTTTGAGACGTTCAAATATGATGAGATTTCGAAACCTTTGACCAGTACGACATATTTTTAAACTGTGTGCAGTTATGCATTTGATTTATACAGAGCCGCATTATGAATGTGAATTTTCCCATAAAGATGAAACGTTGTTGTAATAGAAGTCATTACTTATTGACTTATGTTTAAGCCAGATTTGTTGCGTAACTAAATCAAATATTAAACAATCCTCCCTCTATGATCATAAAAGGATTATGTCTCAACTGGTTCTTTTTGAAGCTTCCACATTTATACTTGTGTATTTAAAGGGAGGATCCTCACCTGAAGCCCAGCGGCACAAAAGATCAAGCGAACGGCTTGTCGCAGCGACGAGCCCGATTCTCCCTCGTTCCGGGATGTGATGGACACGTCGTCCAACAGGCCAGACTTTGCTTCAGTTCCAAACACGCACGCCTTGATGATTGGATAGCATAAGCCGCTGCCTGAAAAAGAAGTCACAAACTGTGTGATGTCCAATCAAAGTGAAAAGACAAACATCGAATCGCACCTGTATCCAAATAGTTTGTGCGCTTGAAGTAGCGGATAAGAAAATAGCCGGGGATAATGATGGTTGAATATCCCAGCACGTTGACCATGAAGCGAAACAGCCACACATCACGCCACCCGTCCAGTATGGAGGGCTCTTCTTGCGCGGTGACCAAGGATGGGAAGAGAAGCAACACCAGGGCAGGACAAACCCTTTGAGGCAATAAAACAACAGGCAATACTGTCAAGAAAAAGGAAGAAATTATTTTTAAGTATTTTCAACATCCATGCGACATGTTATTATCTACAGCAAACGTTCTCAAATGGAGGTCAGTGAAAGCACTTTCAAGGGTATGTGCGATTTTAAAAAAGGGTTTCTGAAGAAATCTTAACGCTTTTTAATGCCATGGCGGGAACAGCATAATTTGGTTTTCAAAATAATAGCAAATTAATTGGGACATGAAACAATTTGATGCCAAACTGTATAATGACTCCACTGCAAAACATTGATTGCCTTTATTCATTTTGATGGTTATAAGTTACACAATTTTCCAGCAGATGGGCCAGAATCAAAACATTGTTTTTAAGGAGCTTCTTAACAAATCACTCCTAGAGTTAACACTACAGAAGTTGTTCTAAAGCTTCATAAATCAGACATGTATGGCACAGGACCATGTCATGAGTCTTTAATTTTTTCATCAAAAAATGTTTTGTCCTCATTACGGTGAAATTGGTTGAAAAATATTTGTATGTAAAAAAAAAAAAAAAGTCTGACAATAACTGATTTACACTACGCAGTAAGACAAAATAAAACTGGGAATGACATCTGAACTGAGCTTTTCTTCAATTATTTTAACGATAAAGATATTTAGGAAATGTAAGTGTTTAAACTGGAACCGAAAATAAATTCACACAATAATCTAAATCGTGCTTAGTCTGGTATTTTGTCGGTGCAATGATTATCATTTTTTTGATTTCAAGAGATCCTTTCTTGATCTGCAAAACTGCAAAAAATACTATATTCACACCCGAACTAGAATAAATGAGCAAAACAAAACTAATCTGTATTACTTAGTTCAAGTTAGGTGACAAAGATGAGTCAAGCACATCCGTGATGACACTCCAGCCCAGTGCACATGAATGAACAAGGTGTGCTCCTTTGCCTTCGTGGCAGAGGGATCGGACCCCATCCGAGGTAAGGTCACCAAGTCTGATTCACACAGAGCGTCTTTGTGTGCCGCTCGGCAGTGGCCTGGACTGCCAGGAGCCCGCTGCAGCAAAACCTGAACCTGAACAACCAGTCAATTGCATGCAAGAATGCTATGCTGCACACAGGTTGGCCTCCGTGGTTGAACTGCTTTTGAAGGGTACCTATTTAAGCATTGGATTATCAGAACACATTTTGAACACCTTTAGAGGATGTTCAAATCCAACTGAGCAAAGTTCAAACGCCAGCACATTCTGTTTTCGCATATCGATATGAAATATATAAAACATGGCACAGTTTTCACCGGCATCTCATAAAGATGGATTGCCAGCAAATAAAACTCATTACAAATGGTAATGCAGCGGATGATACAATTCTTGACATTTATGTTAAGTGTATAGTGTATACATAACAATGGAAAAGACAAAGAAAGTTACGAAAATGGCAACAGAACGTGAATTTCGTTCGGCATCGGAGAATGACTTAGAGTAAACTTGGCTTAATTCAACGTTTCCTGAAATGGACCATTACCTATGTGAAAAAGATGACATTTTCCTCCTGTGTGGCCCGACACCTGGCGCAGCGCCGACACATTCAAAGGCTGAAACGGGGCATGAAGTCGGTCCGTCGGGAAGAAGGAGACAACCTAGGAAGGGTTGTTTCTTTCGAAGCTAGCTTGCTGGAGTTAGCCTGCTAGTTTCAACTTCTGATGAAAAGCCGATGTGTTGACTCGAGCAGGAAAGGCAGCCTCCTCTTTTTCTTCTTCTTCTTCTTCTTCTTCTTCTTCTTCTTCTTCTTCTTCTTCTGTTGGTTCTTCTTTTAAACACAAGATGCGGTTGAAGCCACGTTTAGCTAGCGCCGTCTGTCGGCGCGGAGAAGTATGGCATGTTTACTCAAAGCGGACGTCACGTTTCATTATTGCAAATAAGAGGTCAAAATGTTGTGCTCTGTGGCCGCGTTGAATTTTTAACGGGCAGACGAGCCCGGACACGAGTTGGACACTGCATTTTAACTGCACAAATGATAATTTGTAGATAGTTAAATAAAGAAAAAGAGAGTAAGTTATGAATTTATGTACTGTTATTTTGTCTCATCAGTTTAAGGGAATCCCAACAAAAACTTTTTTCAAACCAATGCTCAAGTCCACGATTCTAAACATTGCATTCTGATTAATAGTGTGGAGTATCGATTAACAGCAACATCCACCTTTTTTCCTATCACTGGAGGCTGCCCTTTTCTCACTCGCTGGCTGTCCCGGAAAATGACTTCACGGGCATGACATCAGGAGTTTTTGGAGTTAAGCCATGTCCGAACAATTGTGGTCATTTTCAGTTAACATCAAGAGGCAAAATAGCCACCCATTGAGATGTACAAAAAACACCAGGTGTATTTTGTTTAATTCCTAAAAAGTCAGTATCTGATTGAAAAAGTATTATTACCTGTTACTGTCTCGTACAAATAACCAGGAAAATAGCAGCTCCTATTGTATTCAGTTTCCAAGTTTGCTGTGTTAAATCTTGAGTCATTTTTGCATCAGTTTTGCCTTTTATCAATTGACTTTTTGTATAATGTCTAACAAGCGTACACACCCACTGATCTAATTCTATGTTTTTGTGATGCAAAAAAAGATCTGACAAAAATAAATTACATTTTTTTTCCTCCAATAATATTACCAATAACCTGGATCTAATTAAAAAACAATGGAGTGTTTTCATGAGAAGTAAAGGACTGAGGTAATGTAATTACATAAGCGTGCACATCCTCCTATATTCAAATTATTTGGTCTTGTTTTTAATTCCACAAAATCACATTCAAAAAGAGACATGAAGCAATTCTTTTAATCGGTTTTATTACAAAATAAATCAGGCCAGTGCAATCAACAGCATAGAGTAAAGCAGAAATTCCAATTTGATGTCATGGGTTATGCTTCAATGTGGAATTATGTAGTCCTGTAGCAAAAAGCTGTGCTTGGAAAAAAAAAAAAAAAGTGCCAAACAAATTCTCACTCTACTGGCACTATTTAGGAAAATGAGAAATGATTGAAATTTTGATTACTAGGTATTGAAAGTGTTGATGAGATAGAGGTAGATCCTTTAAGAAATTTTAATGGTTTGCTGAAGCAAACGTGACCGTGAAGGGGAAAGTATCAAGCTGATTGTTTTTAGGTCAAAGATGGTTAAGCGGAACGGTGCCTTAAACCCACTAAGTATAAATGATGCGGACATTCGTCTAGAGAACATATAAATACAGATTCAATCCACAAAGAACAAATATTACAATTCAAACAGTCTTGCTTACAAAATGTCGTGGCCAATGCACAGTAAGCCTGACTCATCTCCATGAGTCTGTGATGCAGTTCTGCACAGTAGCTCAAAAATTCACACCAACCACTGACCTCCCGGATATCTGAATATCATCAAATGGAAATAGAGCCAGAATCTGAAAGACATAAAAGTAGCGCTCCAGCAATACCATAATGTTATGGGGCATCTTTTTTTTTTGCCGTCCTGACGACTTACATCGTCGTTGCCATCGGCCAGGTCCAACGCCGTCTCGCCCTCCACGTTCCGCAGCATGGTGTCGGCCCCGGACTGGCAGAGGAGATTGGCGATGGCCGCGTCCTGCCTGCCCACGGCGAGATGGAGCGGCGTGCATCCGTTGAACATGGCGGCGTCCACGTTAGCTCCGCCGCTGAGCAGAAGCTTCACCGACGCGGTGTCGTGAATCTCAACAGCGAAATGGAGCGCTGTTTTGCCGCTAGTTCCCTCCTGTACGCAACGGAGGGCATCAAAAATAGCTCAATATGTTTACAAGAGGGCCAAATTTACAACAGCGGACCACATCCTGCAAAAAAAAAAACACCAACAACTCTCCTTATGCTTATCACATGTGTGATATTACTGGCTAGTGATTTAAAACAACAGGAATGTCTGGGGTAGTTTCCGAACTGAGTGTGCTCCCCCACTTCGATGAAAAAAATACATCTGAGCTCTAATTACGACTAGGAGAATCATGCCGAGACCAGCTGGTATGACTCTCAGCCTTACAATTGCAGCAAGTTAACATCCGAGGTCCAGAAAAGCGGGGCGCAAAAGGGACAGGTGTGATTAAAAATACTAGATGCATCCATCCAAAACACACATCAGGGCTTGAAATAAACGGTTTTACATCGCTGATTGTGAAGCACATTTTGGACTTTGCACCTCATGTAAACACATGGAATCGCTTAACTGCATCACTTAAGATAATAATGATCAAGTTTTTTGGCTATTTCCTGACATGTTAAGGACCAATTCATTACCTCAGTCACAATTATTTAAAATCAATTTGAAATAATGGCATAGAAATTCAAACATGTTTCTGCCTGTGTATAAAAGATCAATAAACCACTGAAACCCAAACAAGATCTGGTACCAAGATACCAAGAAGGCACTGGTTAGACCAACCTTGATATTCAGGTCTGCGCCCTTTGCCATCAAGAGTTTCATAATCTGGTGTTGCCTGCTGAGCGCTGCTAAGTGAAGACAGGCAAGACCTGCAAGTGGATTTTTGTGGTTTGAGATGTGGCAATAGATGACAGCCGTGATGTTAGTGGTTTTCCAAAATGACACAAAGCAAATCGGCGAACAGAGTGAGCTACATCAGCAATCGAGTGACAAAAAACAGCAGCGAACATTGCTGGCGAGGTTGTGCAGCAGTTGAGATTTTGGAACTCACCTCTCCAGTTTTGGGTTCCCAGGACCAGTGCTAGCTTACTGGGGGGCATCTCACTGGTCATCTCTGTGGCACACGTGGTCAGGCCGTGATGGCAGGCCACGTGGAGTGCTGTGTTGCCATCGCGATCTTGCAGCTCAACGCTGACTTTTTGGCCCACCAGACTCTTGACCACTTCTGTCAGGTTCAAGTAAGTGGCCAGGTGTAAAGGACTCTGCAAAACCATAAAATCGATCAAATAAAATAAACAATAAAATCGATTAAGAAAAGTCATTATTAATTCATTAAATTATCGATTAGTTGCCAATTAATCGATTAATCACTGCACCCCAAATAACTACAGCGCAGAAAATATTAATCAAATGTGATTCAGTTACCGGTTTTGCCCGTAACATGTCGGAAAATACTTAAACAAAAAAGTTAATCGATTTTTCCAGGGCCATAGAAATCTAATCAAATAAACTTGAAATAACGAGGATTTAGACCATTTTAGGTTTCCAAATGATGAACCCATATCTAAAATAATCACTGTTTGATTAGCAGTCGATTAGTCATTGCACCTGTACAGCTAATATTAAAAACATGAAGCATCATGTGGTTGAGGCAGCATAACGACGCAACGTGCGTGGGTGGTTGCTTAAAAAAAAAAAAAAATCATGTAAGCATATTTTCATCTATGTTAGAACGTCTTAAAATGACTACGAAGAGGAAATTAGGAAAGCTAAGCGTGCTGTAAGACAAGAGCGCTGAGTGAGTCATTGCTGAGCATGAACTTCGCCTCTTCTGAGCTTTCCACTGACAAGTTGTGTCGATTTGCTCCATTTTCACTTTGGCTTTCAGAACTTGATCAGACAAGACGTTAACAATTCACAGCGCAGCTTGCCACGCTTCTATTTCAACCCAGGAAGAGCACGGGAGTTTCCACCGAAAGCCACGAGTGAGCCAACACAGGAACCACCTACAGGGGCGTCCCAAAGGGAGGCTGGTCTTTACTGTGTATAAAAGGGGAACAATAGCTCTCTGGAAGTTTAATATTAAAAAAATAAAATAAATAGCGACCAACCACCAAGTGAAAGAACCTACCTGATACAAATAGTTCTGGATATCCAGGACTTCTTTTGGGAATAGTTCAATCAACTGTTTTGCAATGAGCGTGTCTTCGTGGATGATAGCCAGGTGCAGGATTCTACATGAGCAGCAAAATAAATAAATGAAATCTCTTTTTAACGCAGGCACAAGCACGTTCCACACATTCAAACACTTAACAATCGAGTATACATTTCGAATCCAAATGAATGAAAACAACATTTAACCAAAGGAAAAAAAAATGCATAACCTCAAAGCCTGAAGGGGAAGTTGGAGCAAAATGCTGCACTGTTGTGTGCAAAAGTCAGAAAATACAACCAAGCATTAGAGCTTAATTTAGACAAAAGAAGAGGAGTTTGGGACACACTTCTAAAAATACTTTAGCGAGCTATGTTTTGTTGTATTTTTTAGTTTCAGTTGAGCAGTAGTGCAAGGTCTAATTAAAAAAAACACAAACGCACAAATGAGAGTACATTTAAAAAGCTTGTGCTCATTGTGTTGCGTACAAGAAAACGTGATTTGGGTTATCTCCAATATCGCATTGACTTATCAAACATTAACTAGCTAATGTGTCGAATGCATTACATTGAACCGACCGCAGACGAGCGGGTCAGCCAATCGAGCAAGCGTCTGCGCAAAGGCACAACTTCCTGATTTGAGTCAGCATTGGATGAATAAGTACAAAACGTAACAAAAATCCCACAGAGGAAAAACTCAAGTCTGCATGACCATTAATCTGAACAAACGTGTTTGCATGCTATATGCGTCTTCTTCCCCTCGCAAATATTGACACGACGTATATGAGTGAAACCGCATGGCATCATGATTGACGCGCATCAAACGGAAACAAAAAGAGGTCAGACGCACAGCAATAATTCTGCAACTACAGTGACTGCTGGAATACAGTCTCCAATTGTCAATCGAGATCAGGTGACATGGATGACATGAGATTTTAAAAGGTGCGGCGCAGCAAAATGACATCCATACAAAATTCCAAGACGATTATATCTTGTCGCGATAATAACAGAATGACAGCAACCACTGATGATAATAATCATTGAAAAAAAGTAAAAAAAAACAGAACCAGTACTGTGCTATCCTGATGAACAAGTTTCTTGGATAAAAAAAAAAAAAAAAAAGCCAAGCCGCCCTCACAGCGCATGCTTTGTCTGAGCCGCGTGGGGAAGTCCAGGCCTCTCTCTTTCACTTCTGTTTTCTCACTCAAGAGCCTCCTAGCTGTCTGTCTGCATGACAAATTCACTAAATATATGAAATCCCCCTACAATACCAGCATCACCGCAAATTCATAGTTCTTTTCAGCATAAGTGCTTGCCAAAATGGTAGTTAGCGGATATTAATACAGTAGATACATCATAAAAGTTAAAGTAATGGTGCAGTGAAGTCAGTCAAATCAGTTTTTCATTGGAATCGATTATTCCGTCCCAACCTTCTAAAAACATCAGTTTTGTGTCTGTGATTTTAAAAAGGACCCAAAAAACAAGCATACCTGCTGTGCGTATTTGTTGAATGAGTGCCTTCAAGGGGTGTGGCCTAATGAGTGACATAAGTGAATGTTGTCAGGCTAGCTGGTGATTTCATTTGGGTGAGACAGCATCATTTTGTCAGTGTTGATTTCTTTTTCTATTTATGTCTTTGACTGTTTGTTCTGCTTGATAACAATTTCAAATCTGCCACTGGGGCTCTCCTTGCCCAAATGAGATGGCATCAGTGGCACGCTGTGCACTGTTACTGCCTTGGACACCTTTTGAGAATCAGTCACCATAGGGACTTTGTCAGTCACCATAGAGACGTTGTGAGGCTTTCCACCTGAGTGTTCTGATTGGATGTTTAGCTAGTGCTAGCCTAGCAATGGCAACATGATGATTTGCATAATATCATCTCTTATGTTTGAAAAGCAATTTTACGATGATGCATTAGCATAATCTAATTTTGTGTTTCCATGCATAATCTCATCTGGTCTGGAAACATCAGACACTGTTGAAACACCGAGGCACATGTGAGTAAAACCTGAACTTTCAAAGAGACAGAATTCCTGCATTTACTACAGGGGTTATGCTCACAAAAATATCAACAGTAACCAAAATTCTCAAAGTAGAACTTTCTTTTTGATTTTTGCTCGCCGTTTTTAGTTTGTTTCTTTTGTTAAAACAATAAATATCAAGAAAATATAGTATTAGCTTGTCCTTTGTTAAAAAGTAACCATTGTGCGGTATTTTACCTTCAAGGGAATGCATTAAATGAAGACAAGGGATACTGAAATTTCACCTGGATGATGACGTATCAAAGGTCAACATGACACCACCACTTAAGTTATCATACTATCAGGAGTGTGTCATCCCTTGGCTAAAATACTGTGAGAATTATGTAGGAAAATATTACCCAAAAATGGTCAAAATTCTGCACATGGGAAAAATAGATAAAATCGACTTTGGGGGTTTTGGTCCAAATTAAAAGGACGAAAACTATCGCGAAAAATAGAGAGGTGAAACTGCCATGGAAAAAGCTGCCATTATAAATGAAAATCCGCGACAGAGTGAAGCCGCAATAACCGAAACGCAATGTAGAGGGGGAACACTGTTATTTGCATGCGTTTGAACTGGTTCATATAAAAAGTAGGCAAACAAATCTTGTTTAGAATTTGCTTAGAATGCGTTACTAAGATGAAATGATTCAAACATGTTGCCAGTGAACAATAAGTTTGATTTAAAATGCTCTAAATACCGCCACGTGTTTAATTCTCATTTTATTTATCGAAAACGTCGATTGAATCATGATCGAAATAATTAGTTCCTGCCAGTGTTACACTTGATTTATTGGCTTTATTTATTTAATTTGAAAGTTGACTTACGTATCTCCATCCTCCGTAATGGACGTGATAATATTCTCCTCCTGTTCCGAGAGTCCGGAGCCGTCGGCTGGCGTTTCTTCGGTGGAAAAAGTCAAGCCTTCGACTATTTCTGCCAGGCTCTCCACCGTCAGCGACGACGACCCGTACGCAGAGTCCAGGCGCTCTTCGGCGGATGAAAACTTGTCTCTCGACCCGCTGAGTTCGGAGCCGCGCTCCCGCGGCTGCTCCTCCGACTTTATGGAGCAGTAAGAGTTAATGCCCGAGTCCACACGATTCTCCTCCAAAAAATCATCTTTGCGGTAGTCGCCGCTCGCCATTGTGCGTCTCGTCCCCGACTGATTTGAAGAAATTCAAAGGCCGGCGACGGTTGTCGCCGCCGGAGACCGGGACTCCGAGGACGAAAAGACCGTCGCTTGTGCAAAGAACCGAGGGCGAGAGCTGGTGCCTTTCATGCCCCCTGGACGACTAAAGACGTCGGTCAAAAGCTACGCGTACTCGGCTGTGACGTGTTGAGCTGGCGCCTGTGAAAGTTTCGACGCTCATTACGGACGCGAGAGCAGAGCCAAGCGGTCGTCTGTCGTCGAAATATCCGGTAGCGCCGCGAGATTCTCCGGGCGTGGAGCGTATGAGCAATGCTAGCAAGGCGAGAAGGGGAAGAGCCGACATGTGAAGAGCTGAGCTGTTTTTGTCACGCGGGGAATCCCCGGTGAGAGACGAGTAGAACTTGTGGGGGGGCGAATTTGGTTCAAGTGCGCAGTTGCGCATGCGCATTACGACCAGTACTTTGGACCTTGCTATTCCATGTAAAATGTTTTGTTATTTTAATAAGGACTACAAAATAATATCTCCGGATTTTTACCAGTTTTCTGCATGTATCAGCACATTTTTATACTTTTCAATTTCGTGACAGGGACAATACAGTTTTCTTTTTAAATCAAGTAAAACATGAAGCAACCTAAAGCTAAAATCTTTTGCAAAATGTTTATGCATTTATTTTGTTAGGTCATATGCGGATGAGCAATTGTCATTGGTGAGGCAAGTTTCCGGCAGATGAGCCAGAAATGAACCATTATGATACACAATCTGTCTTGTGGAGTTGCTGAATAAAAAAACTCATAACAAAACAAATATTCTAATTGAACGTTTTTTAATGTCATGTAAGGAACAGTCTAATCGAACGTTTTCTAATGTCATGTCGGGAACAGTACCGTTTTCTTTTCAAATTGAGAGCAAATTAAGTGAAACGTAGCAACTAAATGCTAAACCTTTCGGTAAGATGTATGCATTTATTTTGTAAGGCTATGTACGAATGAGCATTGTCAGTGAGGCAAATCTCCAGCAGATAAGACAGAAATGAAACAAAATAAATATTTCACAGGGCATACATCATTGAAAAGAGGTTGTGACCCACTCAACTAAGGTGTTGAAACTTTTACCATACCAATATTACTTATTAAATATTACGTATTAAATGTGTTCAAATAATGACCGCCTCGTGCGTCCACCGTAAGCAAAATATTTCCATTTTCCCCACTAATTTTGTACCATAAACACAAATGGATTCAGAGTCCTAGCAATTTAAATGTTTTATCTAGTACACACTCCGCTTATGCTGATTACACATGTTTAGGCTATTGCAATAATTATGTGTTATACTTTTCAGTTGAGCCAAAGGCATTGTGAAATCTAAGCACATGTTTTCGATCCAAAAGACTCAGGAACAACAACAACTTCCACTTATTTCCTGTTCATGCTCAAAAATGCTTATTGTGGTTTGGCTTTTTGAGGGCTCCCAGCCATACTCAAGGAGCCGCCAGATTTATCCCAAATATTGACTGTCAGAGAGGAAACATTTTCGCTGCCAACAGCCACCATCTGTTTTTATCCACGGTTATGTTTGTTTATTTCATTTTACGCCAAGAGTCCATCCACACCAAAGAAGGTGATGTGCCATATATAAAACATAAAATAGGCATTTATACGAATGATTTTGCTCACTAACTCAGCATCAGCAACCGGACAGATATTTTCATCTTGTTCTCCGCAGCATTATGTTACCCCTAATCAGCAAAAAAGCTCCTCAGCCCCCTCGTGCAATCTGTTTGCCCTCCTGCCATAAGGTAAAAAATCTGGTTGCACCAGTGCTAGAACCACAGGGTTCTGAAACAGCTTCGTTTCCCAAGCTGTCAGAAGCATGAATATTCTGCAACGCCCAAACACTAGTTTTATTAACATTCTTCACAATTTTTTTTTGTACAATGAAGATCTGCATTATAAAACGATACTTGAAAATGAACAGAATTAGCCATGAAAATGCTCTTCATGATCACACATTGCAACATAAACTGTAAAAGCATGGGGAAAAATTATTAAAAACGTTGGTATTTTATAAGCTTTAAGGTGTGAGTGCAACGACGTTTTTTTTGTTTTGTTTTTTTTACACATTTTACAGATAAAAAACTGCAATTAGAGGGAGAAACAGGCTTAACGACAACCAATGATGGACATTTACGCATTTTTAGTTTTAAAAGTTGCCCATTGGGGAAAAATGACAAGAATTGTAAATATGAGAAAACTGTCCGAAAAAATTCCTGTCACAATTGAGTCAGATTTGGAAGTTTTGTTCAATGGTTGTACTTGACAAGAAAATCGATAAGGTCCAAAGAATGCTATGTCAAATGGTTTTGAATCGATATATTATTCAATTTGATGGCCATGTATTCTAAGATGAATACATTGTAAACGTTTGACTGCATTTTAATGCGCATGAAATATACACACACAATAGTGTACATACATGTGTGACTATTTTTCCAATTATTGTGCCACGTGGAGGGTATAATAGTAGTTTTTCATTTCACAACTTGTAACCGAAGAGTAATGGGCGCAAGGCAAGTGCGTGTGCCAAATAACGGGCCGTGGAGGAGGGAGGTTCTTCTGCTTCCCCGGTGGCAGCCCCGCCCCCGCGCGGACGAGAGACGTGCACGCGCATCGTTGTTAGGTGGCGTGGTGATGGAGATGTCAACTCACACGTGCCCGCCTTCTTTGTCCCCCTTCACGGCCGCAAACGGGAACGAGAAGGCGGCCCGACCGCCGCCTTTGTCGTTTCCGAGCATCCCTTGAAGTGCTCTCGTCTCGGCGTCCAGACGTCGCGTCGCTCGGGCTCTCTCGGCGGTTCTTCCATCGCCACGGTTTTCGTCTTGGCTGCCCACCTGGAAGATGTTTGTTTAGCCTCGGGGTTCCCCTTGGCCGGCCCGCTTTGTCAAGTGGCTTCCCCATGTGTTTAGCTTTCTGGGAACACCGCCCACATCCCCTTCGTCCCATCCCATCTGGAGCTCCATGCCCGACTTGTTTTGGCGTCATGTCCCCAGCATCTGCCGCGGCGGGCAGTGAAAGCAGCACCTGCACCGTCGCTCCCGAAGAGGAGCCGGACAGCCCCAGACTCGAGGTGAATTGCGAGGGTTCGTCGGGAGCCAAATAGGGGGAAATTAAAACTCCTTAAAATCGAATGACAAAAATCAGATTGAAGAGATAAATGGCTAATCTTTCATCAGTAGTGAATTTGGGCTTCAGTGGTGTTCAGGGACCTCTTGCATGCAGATTCAAGTGCAAAACGGCACAGTGGCTTAGTTTTCCACTGAGCATTTGTGGGCAAAACATTTCTTAGCCATTAATACAAAACAAGCAAATGAAAAATCAATAACTGCGTTGTGTGTTGGTAACTGAGCAATAGTTTTGTTGCACCACCTGATGTTGTACGCTTACGCAATTGAATCGATCGATCGGTTTCTCGCATTCTCATCCGAGTAATCAGATTGTCGAGAAAGAGTTTATTTTCACTATTAAATTTTAATAACAAAAAAACTTCGGTCCTCCTGCAGTTTTGAGATATTCTATAACAGCGATTCTCAAGTGTTCAAGAACAAGTTCAGCTCAGTTGTATTTAACTTTTAAATTCAATGCATTTGCTACTTGATCTTTAAAAAAAAAATGTAAACACATATGTAAAGTACAATGTTTATTTGACTTATGTGCAATAGATTTGGATCATTTTTATTCGACTTATTTGCAACACATTTGGATCAAATTACTATAGATTTTCCCCCTATAGAGCATATTTAGGTGCAGTTTTAACATACTTACTGTGCACAATGTGTCCAGGTGCTTATGGGACCATTTAGTGAAAACACAAATTTTACAGGGGAGGGACAAAAGGATGAAAAATCAAAAAGTGATGTCAAAGATGATGTCACACAGTTTAGAATCGTGAAATTCATAATAAAACTGAATATGTGTGAGTTAGTTTTGTGTTTTTCTCAAAATGGGGGGTACCAGAGCTATGGGGTAAAAAAAAAAGACTTAAGAAAATGAGATTTCGACCATTGGTTTATAAAAATGAAAATTTCACCAAATGTTCCCACTCTATTGAACTGTACCGGTATAATGTACGGGAACTATGAAATTATAAAGGATACATAGCACAATACACATCTTTTTTGAATGAATGAGACTATTCTTTGATAGGGGCTGCTATTTTGGTGAGGCACACCATTAGCCACCGACATTATTCTATATTGCGCTTGTGATTTAGTTAAAAACCAACAGAAAATAAGTTAATCAAATTCAGTAGGATGGCTCAGTCAACTTGTGACCGACATATCCATTACACAAGAGGCTTTTTATATAACATAGATGTTCTTATTATGTCAAGACAAAGTGTCGATGAGTGTGAGAGCGGCACTTAAGTCAAAGGCGTGACGCAGATTCTTCACTATAGTAACCTTGGGGGGGCATATAAAATATTCATGCAAAGGGGATATCTAATAAACCAAGCAAAATCATCCTTTTGTTTAAAAAAAAAAAAAAAGTGAGCTCCCTGATAAGGTGGCTAATGACAAGAGTGGACATTTCTGACATAGCTGTAATGTTTGAATTATCAAGCTTACTGTGCGCAATAATGTTAACACATAAAATGTTCACATAAGAGTAGAGATGTTAAGCTTACCATCTAACTCCATACATTCTGCAAATTTCTATATTTTAGCCTCCATTGTTGAAACACCGGTCGTAATGTCATAGAAAAATTAAAAGTTTCTTAAAGGGACATGTACCCCATAATCAAAGGCTATAAAGCAATTTCAAGGACACATGCAAAATATGGAGTATGATTATGAATATAGACTGTACACAAACAGAGGTGACATATTTTGCCAAATGGGTTGTGGATTAAAAAAGTTAAAACAATCCAGCCTAAGATTGCAGTAAAAACATCACAGCTCACACTTCCCTTCCTACAGTCCCATATAGTCTGACGATTATATTAATACACTCAATGGCCTCGGCGTATTATTATTCCCAGAGCTTCAATCGAGGAACTAAAGAGTAACATGAGCCATAAACTGTGTCACGTATTGATTGTACTTGTAGAACATGCACGAATATCGGTAAGCAATCGCAGTGGTCTCATTGTCTCAATGGGGAATTTCAACGTTAATCCCCGCTTGGGGTGCACAATCATGTGACCGAGGAGGAAGTGAGAAGCATTAAGTATTAATATGTATTATCGATGCTTGCCTGTCACTTGAAGTGCTGCTGACATGTTGCATTCAATACATCAATGCAGTGATGCTGATTGCTGAATCCACTCCGATTCAGGGTTTGACATATGGAGAAGATCCAGATATGAAATATTTCATTTTGTACCTTAAAGCCCTTATTTCCACTCTATCTCCACCCGGCGTTTACTTTTGAATGAATATAGCGCTAATCTGGCCTTACTGGGACTTTTGAATCCTTGCCAGGTTTGCATGGCAGCCTTCCCAAAAAAGCGTGACTAACTCATGATCCAGGCACAGGGCTCGCTCTTCCCCGAGGTGATGAAGGACGCCACCAGCTTTATGCTCCACAGCGACTCTACCCCCCCCAATCAGCGGCTTGGCATTGAATATGGACTCGAACTTGCATGCGCATTGACTTCATACAACATGCAAAGTCAGATAGACACGCATTGTACTTATGCACCAATAGGAATCTTTGACTTTCTCATGGGCGAGTTTCTGCATCGTAATATGCACAGACTGTGACGTGTGACCGCTCATGCATAAACTATGAAAAAGCACTTATAACACTGAATATTTGACTAAATATTTCATACGCACAAAATCTCACATTTTGAGCTATTTTTAGCATCCAACTATGTCACAGGTAATGTTTTTTTTTTTCTGTCATGGGGATGTAAATGTTAGTTTGCTTTTGTATTCAACTTCCTGGTGCGGTTTTGACAGACTTTTATTATATGTTAGTATCATTCATTAGGAGGTTGGTGAAAAATGATAAATTGGGTAACATCCCCAGGCAATCTCTCACAGGCAAGTAAATTGTGGTTCTGTAGCTATGCTAACATTTTTCTCTATAGTTTGGTCCACTTTTGTCATGTCATCACATATAAAAAAAGAAAAAAGAAATAAAAAAAGAAATTGGGGTCACAAAGAATTCTATTGATACATACATTATAGAGTATAAGATAATAAAGATGGACTGACCGTGGTCATCTCCTTTTTTTTTTTGCAGTTGCGGCCTCAAAAACAGTCCCTCTTGAAGTCCTTGTGTCAGGAGACGCACTGGAAATGTCTACTGCTCTCCCTGCTCATGTACGGCTGTGTGGGCGCCATGGCCTGGTGCCAGGTGACCACCGTCACACGCCTGTCCTTCGACAACGCCTACAAGGGTAAGTCCATGATGTACCACGACAGTCCCTGCTCCAACGGCTACATCTACATCCCCCTGGCGTTCCTGGTCATGCTCTACGTGGTCTACCTGGTGGAGTGCTGGCACTGCTACACCAGGAACGAGATGCAGTACAAAGTGGACGTGGACAACGTGGCCGATCGAGTCCAGAGGATGAAGCAGGCCACGCCGTGTATCTGGTGGAAGGCCATCAGTTACCACTATGTGAGGAGGACACGGCAGGTGACCCGTTACCGTAACGGAGACGCCTACACAACCACCCAGGTCTACCACGAGAGGGTCAACACGCACGTGTCCGAAGCGGAGTTTGACTATGGGAACTGCGGGGTGAAGGACATCTCGAAGCACCTGCAGGGTCTGGAGTGCTTTGCTATCACCAAGCTGAGGTTCACTAAGTGCTTCAGCTTTGCCAACGTGGAGTCGGAGAACTCCTACTTGACGCAGCGGGCACGGTTCTTCACGGAGAACGAGGGCCTGGATGACTACATGGAGGCCCGTGAGGGGATGCACTTGAAGAATGTAGACTTTAAGGAATACATGATCGCCTTCACTGATCCACATCACCTTCCCTGGTACGCTTTGCATTCCACTTTCTGGACAGCGGCTGCTTTAACTCTCTCCTGGCCTTTGCGGGTGCTGACCGAGTTCCGGACCGCCTGCGTCCACTACCACGTGGAGAAGCTTTTCGGCTTCGACTACGTGCCGACGACGCCGTCCGAGGAGCGTCCTTACTGCAGGCGCATCCCGCGGGTCAACACCATCGACAGCACGGAGCTGGAGTGGCACATCCGCTCCAATCAGCAACTGGTGCCGAGCTACTCCGAGGCGGTTCTCATGGACCTGGCCCAGCTCTCAGCCGGCAGCTGCCAGAACTACTCTGTTTGTCGTCGCTACGGCAGCTACAGGCAGAACTGCCAGCGGTGCCACCGCGCCATCAGCAGCTCCTCCATCTTCTCTCGCAGCGCCCTGAGCATCTGCAACACGGCCAGCCCGCGCCTGCCCTTCAGCGCCAGTCGCTTCTCGCTGGGCCGGCTCTACGGCTCCAGGCGGAGCTGCCTCTGGAGGAGCAGCGGGAGCCTGAACGAGCCCCCGTGCCGCCCTACGGAAAGCACACGCTGCTTGTCGGGCCAGCAGAGCGGCGAAGAGAGCCCTCCGGCGTACCAGGACGCGCTCTACTTTCCTGTGCTGATCGTACACAACAACGAAGGCTGCCTCAATCACAACCATCGCTCCCTGCACAGAAACGGCTCTTGTGTGGAGACTTCGCTATGACCCTTGAAAAACTGCCGAAAAATAAAACGCAGGGGTACGTAAGATGTTATCGTTAGTTCGTGTAGTTTGGCTGAAGAAGACTTTTGTCAGGTAAGGCAGTGGTCCCTAACGTTTTTTGCGCCAAGGACCGTTGAAGTACAGTACATTCTTTTCGCGGACCGGCAAACAAAGTGGTGGGGATGGGGGCACAACCGACTTAACATTAGCGCTTCTAAATAGCCAGCTTTTAAGTCTTGGTAGTAAATTTGACCTTTTAGCATAACATTTTAATAGCATTACAAAAAGAAAATTGTGGGTTTTTTTTCATTCTTTTAAGAAAAAAATCAACAATACAACAAACGTATACAATTTTTAAAAAGTGAACTACTAAAATGGATACCAGAAACTGAAAATGAATATGCCTTAAAATGTATTAATGAACAAAAATTAAGTCATGCTTCTACACATGGCATTAACTTCATTGCATAATCAAAATTAACATGATTAATTGCTACTTTGGTCTAGTGGCTAAACAACTATTTGGTAGCAGCCAAATTTAACTAATCTTTATTTTTAGGCTGTGCAAACTTTCATGCTTTCTATTTCATCACTCGGGTGCGACTTGTTCATTAAGTCAACAGGTTTGTAGTCTTGCCCTGTTTTTCACCACAGACCTTGCATAACAGCTTTGTTTTTTCCACGTCGCTGTGAAGATACCGCCCTCCAAGCGATGGGCAGGGACTCGACATAGCTTCGACTTTGGAAAATGACGTCAAGTCATGGCTGGCCACAAGCTGCGCATTTAGCTCATTTTCGGTCATTGTTACGATTACGTTGCGTTTTGTGCTTCCTTTTTCATTTACTGCAAGATTCTGTTTACTTCTTATAGCAAACTAAAGTTAGAAGAACGATTAAATGATCACATAATATCACAATTATCCATCATATAATCAATCAGCCTTGCTAATATTGCCCTTTATAATAATTATTTAATTGATGGGGTTGCGGCCCCTGCAAAAAAAAAATGTTCTCTTTGTGCGGGTTAGATCTAAATGGGCAGGGGCCCAGAACAGCTCAGTGGACCAGTGGTTGAGGACCACTTAGTGTAGATGAGGCATCTCTGTGCTACAAAGACAATAATCAAATAACTAAGTATCTAAGGCTGTCCTACAATTTACATACAGTATTTGCCAAATGAATGGCACATATTCTAAAACTTTTACATAACAAATACAGTGGAATCTTTTTTTAGAGCGACTATAAACGGGGATTCGGGTAATCATTAAGACCTAAGGATTTGTTGACATCATGAAGCATTTAAATAACTGTATAGTATAGACAAATGTTTCCCCAACTTCATTCAGCCAAGGTACTGGGACATTGTTATGCAAAAATCTTACAGCACACGAAGTAAACGGGTCAAACGTTTGGAAAAAGTCATTTGCATTGGAAGCGTGACCAAACTTTTGACTGGTACAGTGTAAATGGTACACTAAAATGATAATGATCATCTCTTTTGAATTTATACACAAACTTACTCGTGCAGAATCTAAGCAAGATTCTGTTTGGCACATCTTGATTCAAGCTTTTGCCATCTTAATCTGCTTGTAGCTATTAGTTAATAGCAAGATGAAAAAAGTAAATTCTTCTTTTCCATCCAACTACATAAAACTCTTGTAGAACACCAGATAACGTGCTGTATGAACAGGTGGGAATTACTGAATAGGCATGTATTAACTAACATTTTGACTTCATAGTGACACGCAAATAAAAATAAATTAAGTTAAAATGTATGAAATGTATAAAATGTATGAAGAGAAACTCCTTAACCTTATGGATGATTTGACCAAAATGCACGCCTAAAACCACGCACAAGTGTAAAACAAAGTCGGGCAAAGTAAAATGTAATGAACAATTATTTGATGAGTAAGTTGAAAATGCATGTTGAGTCCCACTTAACATTTCACAATATTGAGTAAATTCGGAAACGTACCGCTTCCTCCATACGCCTCAAATTTCTGTGAAAAATCCTCTTTGTCATTCTAATTAGTTAAAAGGAAACAAAGATAATCCAGGAATGTCAAAGCTTGTGCAACATCAAACCGTTTCCTAATGCCTGATAGCAATGCAGAAATATCCCATTAGCAGAAATGGCTCAGTTGCGATGACATTACACTTCCTGGCTTGGTAAATATAGCAACACGCATTATTAATAATTCAGCATAGGAGCGCTAAAGGACACGAGCACTACACTCATTTCTTAAAGGCTTTCAGAGCAGCTGTAAATTTTGTATAAATGCCAATAACACACTTTTAAAACCTCGCAATACAAAAACTCCACTAGTTAGATGTTGAATTTAATATTTGGCAATATTTGTTTTGAATTCAGCCTACCTCTTTATTTAAGTGCCTAGCAATGGAGCTATTACCGACTAAACGTCTTGCCCACTTTTCTCTAAATCAAGTTGTCACTTTTTATTGTTTTGGATACAATGAAGGTTTTTCCGTCTTCCTGATTGTGTAATTGAGCCGTGGCGAAGCGGGATGTTGCTGCAGCTTCTGATGCATATCAGAGAGACAGGCAGAGAGAGCCGGCTCTCAAAGATGCTCAAAATAGGCAGGGACCCTGCACTCACTACTGATAGTGTCACATGTAATAATACGAGATGATGGCTTGAAAGAACTGAGGGTTGCGGTGCGGATGTCAGGCCGAGTTCACTCGCAACTTTCAAAGGGAATGTTCATGAAAACGAGGAGTGCCGCGACTTCCAAGAGATATGAAGTAAGACATCGCTCTCGGGGTAATGAGGAGGTTCAATTAGATGAGTCTGTGAGTTTGCACAATAAACGAAATGTACAAGGTAGGGATGGAAATTTGAAGAACTTTTCCTAAACGATGTTCAAACATCAAATGTGATTCATTTTTTTTAACTCGTTCATTGCCATTGACAACAATAGACGTAAAAAGATCTATTATCACTGGGCTATGACAGCTACAGTACATAAAATCAAAATTTCATTTTAACTGGACAGGCAGTTAATGACACTGATCTTAATGATTTTTTACAGTAATTAACAACATATGAATATCCATATGCAACATTTTGTTTCTATTAATAATCCACCTAAGAAGACTCTAGGAAAACACAATGTTCCATCACTCATATTGTCCTTGTAGGTGCTCTGATGACCTCTAGCTATGGACGTGCGGTTGCTTTGCCATTTTATTTTTTAACGATGAATGATGAAAAAAAAAAAAACAACACATTTGGAAGACCCTGTATATACCATAATGTGATTTAGTAAAGCCATATAGCCACATTTACAGTTATTTGACTTTTTTTCCCTCAAAACTGAGAAGGGACACGGTGAGAGCGAATTCATTTACAACTGCCATTTGGGTTATGCAAGATATGTTTAAGATTTTTTTTAATTAATCGCATTACATAGTAGCCAGTCTGAATGTATGCATGACTTTAGTATTGATTTTTAAGGTAATAGCACTTCGAAGTAAAACCGAGAAGAGGGTGTAAATAAGTAGAAATATCTAGTTTCCTTGTTTAAACTATTTGTACTGTTTTATAGTTTTAATGCTAAGGGTAACGGAAAAAAAACCCAACAACAAAAAAAACTCCAATAATAATGTAGTTACGTTTTGGTAATCAGAGGTATTGAATAAACGTGGCCATTATCATGTTAGTGCTAATTCTCATGTGTGTACAGTACTTAATCGAACTATAGGCTTGCAATTTTTTTTACATAAAGACGCCATATTAAAAGTCTTTTGGTTTATTTTTTCGCAGACATTGTTGCAACACGCATACAGTTAAGCATCCAAATGCAATAAGCTCCAGGGACCAAAATACTGTATTAACCAGAGAAGATAAGACTGGAATTGATATATTATGACTGTTAGCAAATGCACTGAACCCTTTACCATTTACCGACTCAATTTGACAGTTACTGTCAAGTATTCACTGCATTTCGTCTGTTCAATGTAATACTCTTCTGTTTTGAGACTGTCAGGCTACTGTGCATAAAACGGACGGCAGAGACAAATGTGACTGTAAAGGCAGTCTTTTTGTCAAAAGCCACGAAATGATCAATCGCATTGAGGACCAATTTTGTATATTCATAAGGTCATGACATACCACTCAAAATAATGGAATTGTTGAAAAGCCATACTGCAAACTGTGCTTCAATAAAGACAGCTTTACCGACGTGTTTTGTGTTCTTCTTGGTAGGAAAGTGTTATGGCTTGTTTTGACAATACTGTGATTTTTTTTTTCAAAGTGTTTGGATAAAATGAGGTCTAAAATAGCTGGTGCTACATGAATTAAGCACTAAGTAAGTATTTCATTACCTACAAGAATCAATTACTTCAGTACTTGATGATGTAAAGCAACCAACTACTTTAATACTAAATTACAACAAGTAATTAATTCCTCTGGTATTTCTTTTAGTACCAGTCATTATTAGAAGCTCCTGTGGCCAAACACCTGAAAATAATTTGTAAAAAAATATATGAATAAGTACAGGGGATTGAATGCTTGGAATCGTATTATTTTTTTTTTTCCAATCGTCTCAATGTTTTACTACTTAGGGTTAGACTTAATCTTCTACACTGCTTCAAATAAAACGTTAATTTTATTTATATAGTATTTTTTACATTTGGATTTACTTGGTTGGCTAATTATCACAGAAATGCGACAGAAATATTCAATAAAATGAAACAAACATCTACCTAAAACATCAGTTACTGCTGGTGGAAGTGGATGCGTCAGTTGTTGCCTGTTGATACAAGAAGACAGCGTTTTGTGTTTTTGGATTCACATGAATTGCAAAACTATACAACAGTAATTTAGAGATGTACGAGGATAAAAGATGTCTACTGTACCTCAACTTCTCGTTCATCTAACTTTGCTTCTTGTGGTTGTACCTCATCATCTTGGGGTTGGGCATTGTCATCTTGTTCTTGCGCGTTGTCATCTTGTTCTTGCGCGTTGTCATCTTGTTCTTGCGCATTGTCATCTTGTTCTTGCGCACTGTCATCTTGCTCTTGCGCACTGTCATCTTGTTCTTGTTCTTCTTCCTCTATGCTCTCATTAGAGCAAACCACCTGCTGAATGATGGCGGCCCTCTCATTGGCGCAAACCACCCGGTTGGTGACGGAGGCGCTCTGATTGGTTCGAACCACCTGGTTGATGATGGCGGCACTTTGTTTGTCGATATCTGTCAGATGAACGTTGCATTCTGTTAAGCTGATGTTTTCAGCAATGGCCTCCTCCAGAGCTTTACCGCCATCCTGCTCAAATGCAGAAAAGGGAAACAAATGCGTTCTAGAACTTTTTAAAGAGAGTACAGAAATACCCCCTGACAGCGCTCTACATACTCTCAAATTTGAATATAGAAAAATAAAAAGGTTTTCAACTTCTCTAGAAAGTTAATGTTTCAAAGCTGTGATTATTTACAAATGTATTGTAACTAAAATATAAATACAACTTATAAGAATCATAGGTAAAAAATATGTCTGTCCCCATTTACGTTAGAAACATTTTTTACCAAATGCGGGTTGGCTGTACAAGTAGTTTGGTGTTTAAGTGTGAACTAGAAAACTTCACTCACTACTCCCAGTTTGTTGCAAGAGAGGTTGATGGTCTTCAGCGTTTGATTTTTCGCTAGTACTTCCGACAGCAATATTGCTGAGGGTGCAGTCAAAAGGTTGGCGCCCAGGTGCAAATGACGGAGGCTGCTGTTTATCAGTAAGGCCTTGGCGATGGCTTGCCCCCCGTCGTCGGCCACACGGTTGATTCTTAGGTTGAGGGACAGAAGGGTGCAGTTATTGACCAAGGCTTCAGCAATGAAGTTGGCGCCCACGTCACGGATAATATTGTCACTCAGGTTGAGGCTCTCCAGTTTGCTGCTGCGGAGAAGCTTGCCGACAGCCTTGGCTCCCATATCTCCGATCACGTTGTGGGAAAGGTTGAGCTCTCTCAGGGAGGGGTGCCCCCCTAGGTGCTTAGCCAGCAACTTGCACTTTTGATCATCGATTTGACTTTCATATAGTCGGATGATCTGCAGAAATATAAACGCATTCAATCCCTGGCCCCTTTTTTCCAAGCGTTTGGGTTGAGGAGGGTTGAAAAATGGTTGGTACTAAGTGCTAAAGTACTCAATTACTTCATATAACTGAGTATTACAGTAATCAATTGAATCAGTACTTAGTGCCTAAAGTCCTAAAGTAAGCAATTGCTGAAGTCATGAATAACCTTAGTGCTTTAGCGCCTTAAGGTAATTGAAATCTTTATTAATTCAATCGAGCAAATAATAAAGTAGGCAATAAAACAAAATAAACAGTAAGAGCAATAAGGACAATAATAATGAAACACCAATAAATATTGGTAATTATGTAAAATAATGCTTTAGCCAAACACCTAAAAAATGGTAGAAACTTAGATAAGACCGGGAAGTAAATGTCTGAAAAAAACGTAAAAATATCTCAATGGCAGTGAACGTGTTAATGGGTGCATACTTTCTAATCACTTTACCTTCAAAGTCTTGCAGGATTCCAGTGCAATGGCGAGTGTCTCACAGTCTCGTTCAGCCATCTCAGACATCTTCCATTCAAAGTTCATCCCGCATCGTTTGACCCAGTAGGTTAAGTGGAACTCCTCCAGGAACTTCAGCTTATTCAGGAGATGGCGGAAGTCAAAGTGTTCCATGTGACCTGCGTCCGAATCAGTTTCGCTGAGCCAATCTATGCTATCTCCCATGCCAACCTTGGAGTCCTTGATGGGTGGTAGCATCTGGGTTATGTCCAGCCTCCTCACATAACACTCGCAAAGCGGGATCTCATCAGTGACTACCCTGAGATGGGTTGTCTCTGGGATAAAGTGCTCAATAATATTTTCCAGGTGTCGTTCAAAAAACATTTGTTTCCAGCTGTGGTTGTAGCGAGACACATCACAAATTTCCCAGCGTTGCTCACAGCACCGCTGCCAGAAGACGCCATCATCTACCAAGTTGGCGGTCACAGGAAGGGGCAAAGAGGTCGACAGCCTCTCCTGCACAAAGTCTCTCTGCGTGGGTGCAAGCTCCTCATAGATGGGATATTCTGCCACATATGGATTCAGCTTAAGTTGGTGCTTACTGTATAAAATTATGTAAAAAAAAATGAATACATATGAGGAGAGCTAGTAGAGTATCATACCCTCAAAGTTTTTCACGATACATTCTAAGCAGAGAGTTGATAATAAGGGCGTAAGACTCAAGGACCAGTTTGGCTTTTCAGCAATGACCCTCCTCAATCTCCTGCTGTCCACAGTCGGCATGGTTGGTCCTCCCGTGTGCCTCGACATGATTTCAGGTGGTGCTTTGTGGAGGACTGCAATAAAAAATAATAGTGAACAAAATGCATTTTGCGGAAACATGATCATAAAGCACAGATTTTAGATATCATTCAGTTACAAACCGAGTGTTATCCATCGCCCAGATAAAACATATTATACATTAAACATAAAATATGTAGTTGGCTAACAATATGCACAAAATGAATTATATGTATCAGGAGGTACAGTGTGACCAAACAAGATACCAGTTTGTGCCATTAAAATGGAAGAACATCTGCTTCTAACGATTTCTATTTCTTGATGTCAGCACAAAAGAAGCTCAAATTTGGCTGATAGCATGCATTTCTGTAGCTAATTAATTATTTAACTGTCATCATTGAGTTGTCATGCTAACTCAATTTATAGGTATGTGACAAAAAAAAAAAGAAAACATTTCTTTTTAATGTGTCAGGAAGACCGACCACTGAATTTGAAAGGGATAGGAGTGTGTAAATTTGTTACAATTTAAGAAAGTAATGACATTTGGAAGTCTTAAAAAGCAAAACAACAGAAGGGCATATAGGCCTAATCGCTTAAAAAAAATACAGTACTCCTCTTGTGTTCCAAAAGTACATTTTAGCAATGTATAATTTTCTTCAGCACTGTACATATTGGGTGTGACTTTGTCTGCGTATCCTCAAATACCTCAAAATTAGGTGTGTTGTGTTGATATAAAAAGAACGTTTTCTTTCAACTTTTTGTTCGGTCAAAAATTAGTTACATTGCCATGTCTACAAAAAAAAAACCTAATAATCCATGGAAATCTTAAAATCCAGAGCAAGAGGAGATTGTACTAATCGTCATATCTAAAAATGGACGCGGAATACACATTTTTATCAACTAGAGCACATTTTTCTTAGTGGAGCTCAAACGTATTTCGCGTGACGTTTTCGCACGAAAACGGCGTCACGAAGAAACGTCGTCAAATATCACATAACAACAACATGCTTCACGATCAGCGACTATAGACACTTACTACATCTTCAACCAAACAAATGGGATAAGACTCGTTGTAAAAGAATGTCTTCCGCTAACGGTAAAATAAAATAGATATTCATCAAATCAAATCACATACCTGCGGTGTCGGCGAGCCACGCGTTTCCACAGTTACGGAACGCTCTTCAGCCGATTCATTGACAAAATGCTACCACCTACAGGACGCTCGGGGAACAGCAACAACTGAGGGCCAGTAAACTCATAACAGCTAAGCAATATACGTACATTAACAAAATGGACAATGAGTCAGTAAAAAAAAGAATAAAAGAAACAGCTACCTAATGTATTCATACGGATTTTTTAATTCTCTTACTTGGAAAACATTTTTTTTTTTTTTTTTAGAAACTAAAGCAAAGATTTTGGCTTTGTATATCTAAAATGTCCCAGTTGTCCAGGAAAACTGCATGTCACAAACATTGTTTGGAGATAGGAATCCCAATAAGTCCAGTTGTGGGAGACCACATGAGTTGAGGTTGCTGTTAAAGGCACGGTCTGTTGCAATTAATCACTGTTTTCATCACCATAGATGATTCTCAAATCTGCGAAAAAAAAAAAAAAAATCATTTGTTCCCCGAGGATGAGCTGTAGCACAACAGTGTATACATCCCATAAACTGTTGATGGGTGGAAAGATTATCGTGTTCCTGGGAGGTGAGTATACACATTTATACTAAACACAACTGAGTTAAAAAGTGTGCAATCCATTCCCGGCGTTTTAATCATTTGTAAACTCGCCTAGCCATAAGAGCATCCACAAATGTGTCAATATATCATCAGATTGAAACAAATCATAAAAAAAAGCACTAGCATGTCAAAAAAACAACGGTCTTCAGCAGTACACTTACTGAAACGGGATTTGCTGTCAAGAGGCCTGGAGGCCCACGGGGTCCTGTTGGGTGCCTCTACATTGTCTTCAGAAGAGCTGCTATCGCTGTCGTGTTCACTGCTGCTACTACTGCTGCTGCTGCTGCTGCCGCCGCTACTGCTGCTGCTGCTACTGCTGCGGCGTCCGCCACTGCTACTTCGGCTGCTCTCCTCATCCAGAATCCCTGAAACATCTGCAAATCAGAAAATATGAGGGTTTTTTTCCCCTGCTTTTGCTATGTGCTCACATTTGCCTCCAACGATGAATACAGGAGTAAAAAAAAAAAATTAATTGAATTTTGTGGCTTACTGTGCTGTACATTAAATCCCACAATTAAATATTGATTTAATATTTAAGTATCTGGAAATGAATGGCCCTAATGTACTTAAGTATCGATTTGATACTTAAGTATCTGGGATTTAATGTCCGGACTACTAAAAAATCATGAAAATACGTTAGCAATGATTAATATTACTTAACTACAATAATTGTTCTTGATAAACCATGCACTTCTCCTTCCGAGCAAGAAATCGAGGTACACTAACATAAAAGCATACGTTTTGCAAAGGATTTACAGGCATATTTTAGCAAGTATGTTTTTTCATGTTCCAATGAATTTGCTCATAATTTGAAAAGAAAATGTACCGATTCTGTCACAGCATTACATTAGATTTGCTCATACCTACGGATATCCTTGTTAAAATCTCATGTACCCCCATTTGAGAACCACCGCTTTTCTCCATCACACTCTTAACCATAAAGTCTTTCACAGAGAGAAAAAAAAAATCACAGGGGAAGAAGCTAATGGTGCCCCAAATGCCAGCCGGCTCTGTTGAGTGTGAAAAAGCTTTTACACTGGTGAGAATTCTGTGTCAAAAAACATACTCCCCCAACAAAAAAACAAATCCAAACTCACTATGAGAGGAGCTGCTGTGAAGAGGACTGGAGCTACAGTCGGAAATCTCCACAATGTCTTCTGAGATGCTGCTGCTTTCCTCATGGTGGCTCACATTTACATGCACAGGGGAAGCTAAGGGGGTTCGGTAGGTCTCGTCGAGAATCTGCACAACGTCTTCTGAGCTGCTGCTGCTTTCCACATGGTGGCTAACAGTTACATGCACAGGAGAAGCTAAGGGGGTCCGGTAGGTCTCGTCGAGAATCTGCACAACGTCTTCAGAGCTGCTCCTACTCCCCTCATCTTGGAGCACATTCACATGCACAGGAAAAGGCGCTGGAGAACTAATAAGAAAAAATAAATATATTGTTCATGAAACAAGAATTACTGTGATATGCAGCGCATTCTGATGTTGACATTAACATTTTAAAAGAAAATTAGTCATTTTTTTACTCCATGGAGTCCACATTTACTTCGTCTAGCCATCATCATACAAACGAGTAATGTTTTTTTTAGTATTAACGCAAGCGCAAGGGAGATTTTTGATCCTTGAATTTCAGAATTTCCCTTGACTCTTGTGGTCAAAAAGATCATAGCTTTAATGTGCCCAACTGTAATAATGACGGCGAAAGAAAACCCATGTAACGCTGTAATTTGGAATAAATTTATTTATTATCATTACTGCGTGTAATTATTATCACGACTGTCACTGCCATCCCAACAGCGATCTTTTCAGACTTAGAAAAACACGTTAAAAAAAACGGCAGAGCAAAAATATTATGTTGATGTTTTGGTGCCTCCATCGTGGAGCGACTGAACGCACATCTGTCCTTTCCTCTCAGAGACAAGCGTCTGCCGTCTCGCCTTTAATTCCAAACTGAGGTTGTCCACCATGCTGTCGATGCAGTTGTCCAGCGCCAGACATCGTGTCTGCGACGTGATGGCCTGTCGGCAGATGGGGCACTCCTCTTTCTTTTTGCGCCACTGATTGATGCAATGGCAGCAGAAACTATGAGCACAGTTCAGGATGACGGCCTGGAGATACCAAGAAGAAAAAGTTGCCCTTTTTTTTTTGTGGGATTCGTTGAGACGCGAGTCAAACGTGAGCAAGTTCTACCGACTCGCACCTCAATGAGGAGCTCGGAGCAGATTATGCACTGAAGCTCGTTTTCCAGGACCTCGGTCACTTGTGTGACGACTTCCTCCTTCTGAGCCTTCGCCTTTTCCTTCTCCTCCTGGGAACAGAAAGGGAATGAGGCGCTACTAATACAGTGTGCTTAAAAGACTCCTAGTGTAGCGACCTACCTTTGTCACTTCAAGTTCTTTGTTCTTGGCTGACAGAATCTCTGCGAATCTTGTCCGAGAAAGGGCAAGCTCATCTATTACATTTCTCTGCTAAAGGGTGTAGAGAACAAATTGAGCAATGAAAAAAGAATCCCAACATTAAGGCCTCACTCCATCATGTCATGTATGATTTGGTGTTTACCTCCTGCAAGGCTTCTTCCAATTGTTTTTCCATAATTTCCTTTTGCTGCTGTGTTTCCTGAGCCTTTAAATCCATATGAAAAATAAAACAACACCCACAATTTATTCGACTTTAGATGTGAATTCATGAAGGCTGCCGATACAAGCCATTGGAACCCTCAAAAATGTAATGGCATGTATGGCTGACGGTGTTCGCTCTTTTGTATTGCATGCATGCCTGCCTTCTCGGATGCAAATCCTTAAAGCATGTTTGAGACTTTATGCCGATCGGATCGGCTTGGTCTTGATGGGCCGATATTTGCCATTCATGCAAGATCAGTGATAGGCTGTAGTGTCATAATTTGCCGAGTGATCAATGATGTCAATCCTTTCCACAAACACTTCTCACCTCTTGTTGCCTTTTAGTTTGACTGAAGGACTTCTCAAACACCTCCATTTGCTGCATCTTGGCTCGGAGGGTCTTCAGCTGCCCCTGTAATTCATTGATCTGCTCCTCCCTGAAGGGGTTGGCTGACTGTGGTTCATCTTCTAATGTGGCAACCTGCCTCTGTGTGCTGGCCACCTGCTCCCAGAGCATCAAGATGTTTTGACTGTACCTGTAAGCAAGAAAGCAGATGTACGGTCATATTTAAATAAATAAGGCATGTACGTCTTTATTGTGAAGGCAAAATTTCATTGCAATGAGAAAGATACGTACATCTGCAAGTTGTCACATGGGATATCGAAGTCACCACATTCCTGGTCCGCCTCTTCCACATACAGCTTGGGAATTGCATCCCCAGGCTGAGGGAAACTATGGCGCTGGTGATGCGTAGTTGGAGGTAGAGGGCAGAACTGTGCCAATGACTTGTCAGGATACGAGCAGCGGTACAATTTGGCCTTTGAAGTTGATGGCTCCACCTCATCCACAGTCAACTTCCTCTTGGAGTTCTTCGGTATGTGCATTGATTTTGCGGCCTCTTTCTGTCTTTTTGCCAAATTGTGTTTAATTTCCCCGAGGGGCCGCTGCACAAGCACATAGTCAAACTCTACTTGGGAGTCCTTGACAGAAACGCCTAGATGTATGGAGTCGCCCAGCTGAAGCCGGTGGGCTTTTTCGGCAGGTATGCGCATCCCGTTCACCCACACGCCATTGAGACTCTGACCGGATCACAAAAAGAAAATATACTTCACCCACAAGCAAGAGTGCTGTACCTACCTACTAAGAAATAGAACTGTCCCATACAGTGCAACTTAAACGATGTACTATGTGACAATATGGTAACTAAAATAGCTGGATTTGCTATTAGTCCAGCATTATGTGGGATGGACTGAAGGCTGGTGCACTGCAGTAACAAAGAGCAATATACTGTACACCAAAGATGTGCAGTCCAATTTTGTTAATAATTCTTAATTCGTGGGATTTTTTTTCCGAAAAGCATGCTACTGACAAATTATTAAATGGAGAAGTCAAATTCTTTCACCTTGATACCACTTCTTAATCGTGTGTGATTTGGTTCCACACAGTACATTTCATGACACAAAATAAATTGTAATTGACAACCGAGTCTCGGTATTGTGTACCTGCTTGTCTGTGACTGTCCAGTGTCCATCTTTTTGAGAAAAAGTGCAGTGTAGCCTGGAAATCATTAAGGGGAAGCTTGGAGACAATAGTTGGTAGGTCACGTCATAACCACGGCCAATAGTAACCTAAACACAAGAGTGAGCGGTGTGGCAATGTTTAAGTGTTTGTAAACAAGAACTCTGGGAATTATAACAGGTTAATCTGATTAGCTAGCTAACGAAGCTAGCAAAGTATACGTGCCTCTGTGTCTTCTATCAATTGCAGCCATTCTGAATTCATCCCGACTCTCATCAAACAAACAACTTCTGAGTCCAAATTTTCACCCTCATTAGCCGCTGAAGAGTCTGTCGTGTCTTCTTCCATTTTTATCTCATGTCGCGGTTCATTGCTTTTGCTTACTACTGCTAACAGCGTGAGGGTCCAGTAGCGTAGCTGACGTAGTAAGGTTGGCACAACCTCGTAGAGTTACGACGTTTCAAGTACCGGAAATAGTTTGTTTTCAAATTAAAACCCAACAGCCGGATGTGGTAGAAACTACAAGTTTTATCGGCCCATTTTGACATACGACTATTCTAGGTTATGAACCACATTTCAAACTAGTTGATTTTCATGTGTTACCTTGATTTTCAGTCGATCATTATAGGTCATTGGAGTAGATAATAATAATAGTAATAAATAAATAAATCTTTTTATGCAGGAATAGCTACTGTTTCCGTAAATTCTTTTATTGTTTGGCCTTTGGTTAGCTGTGATGATTTTATTCTATTGCATTGCAATTGATTACCAGTATTTTATTAATCTACCTGTTATGTTATACAGTATTTAACTATGTTTCAAGCACCGTACAACTTTGCTAGGGAAGGTGACGTTTTATCACCGCACTTCTACAACTACTTCGAAGACTATAATAACAGATTTTCATAATTTAATGAAGGTAACTTTACAATGACTGCGCAGTGGCCGTGTGTTGTTTATTTTTTGTGGCCTCATTCAAACCAAACAAAGGTGATTTTGCCGCCCCGCCCAGACAGCAATGTGTATCGAATCACGCGCACCCGTAGCAGTAGGCGGGACTTCCGGTGAATTCTCCTCCTCGCCGATGGGACTTCAGGGTGAGCGCAGAGCAGACAGTAAGGGTTTGGTTCGTTCGGTAGTGGTCAGGGTGTCACCGGTCTGCGTGTGAGTCAGCGCGACCGCGAACTGCTGCAGGCAGCCCCGCGGCGGAGGCGCTCAAGTCCCGAAGAAGCCCCCTCCCCCGTAGATGAACGTCGTCCTCGGCTATGCTGCCCTGAGTCTGCCGCCGGCACCCGCCCTGCCAACATGTCTGATGTCAACAAGACTCTGCAGAAATGGCACGCCAGTTTCAGAAAAGGCACAGACTTTGACTCGTGGGGACAATTAGTGGAGGCTATAGACGAGTATCAAATGTAAGTGCGTGCCTTGCCTCTCACATGCATGCAACCCTCCTTCGGTGGGAGGCATTGGGGGATCTCTCACAAGTTGGCCCCCGAGCTGTCATTCAGACCTCGGGCGCTTCTAAGTGAATCCTAGCTCCCACACATGACGTAATGTGGCATTTGTTGCGCGTGTGCTCTACTGTCATCCTTCATCAGTGTGTCCACGCGTGCGTGTGTTGCTCTGTGCAGAAATTCACTAACAATATTCCTCAGAGTATTGAGAAATATCAGCCACACCCTCTCATTGTTATGGGTGGGTTTCCTGTGGTTTGAGAGGAAATACTTGACAATAAAAAAAAAAGAACCCATCCCTCAGGAAAACCAAAATAAATCGTGATCATCTTTCGTTTTAGCTAAGTAAGCATACAATTACACAAATACTGTAAATGTGAGGTTTGAGATTGTGACGTATTACTTTTTGAACAGCAGGGGGTGTGAATGTGCAAATTCCAGTTTGTTTTATTTGATAACTTTTTTCCTCCCAATTCTCTTTCAATCTTCTAGTCTTGCGAGGCAACTACAAAAAGAAGTGCAGTCATCAAACTCATCCGACTTCACAGAAGAACAGAAGGTAACATTTTAGTGGGTTCTGCAAACAAGGACGTCATGTCCATCATAGGTTTGACTTTTTATTTTTTTTATTTTAGAAAACTTTAGGGAAGATTGCATCATGCCTAGAGATGAGGAGTATCAGTTTGCAGGTTAGTATGACATCAACAAGCTATTTCTACATCATAATACATATTTAAATAAATAAAATGATTGATTCCTTCCTCCTAGACAAATTCTATACTATTATGACAAAATATATTATAGCCACTTGATTTCTTTGTGTGTGTTTTGTAAAAATTATTATTTACTTGTTAAGCTGTCAATGCATTTATTTAAATATTGTAAATATGAGTTGTTGTGTATTCAATTTTGATGGAAATTTTTCATCAGGACGTGCAAGTCTTAACATGACATTTGCTATATCTTCAGTCCATTCATGGCAAAACTCAAACATTTACACACTATGAACAACGATACACATCTAGTTTCTAAACTAGTATGTGTGATTTTGGAATGTGAGAGGTACCCGGGGAAAACCCACGCAAAGCGCGGAGAACATGCAAACTTTACACAAGAAGGCCTGAGCCTAGATTCTAACTCAGAGCCTCAAAACTGCGAGGCAGTTGGGATTAGCGCGAGATGAACATGTTGCGCTTTTTGCCATCCATCCATTTTCTAGAGCCAACAGTTTTAATTTCACTAATAACAACTAAGGAAAAAAAGGCAAAAATTAGAAAACAACTGAAATGCAATGAATTGATTAGATGTTGATTAATTGATATTTTGATCATTAAATATTCAGTCTAAATCCTGATAAATTCAGCCTCTCAACAGTAAATTCACTTTTTTCAGATTTTTTTGATGTAGTTATTAATAAAAGCAAATTGATTATCTATTTTTTTTTTTTTTTTATAAATAAGACATTTGCAAACATGTTTTACTTTGAAAAACAATCCTAAACATTTTTGCCTATTTACGGACATCTTACAGTTCCGGCCCGTGTTTTTTTTTCCTTGTCAGTTTGAAATCTGCCACTTTGTGTTCATTCTGTATGCTGCATTTGAAGGTGAGGTGTAATTCTGATTTGTGTTTAGAGTACACAGTCAACAGAGGAGTTCAAGTTGGAAGACTTGAAGAAATTGGAGAGCAGTGAGTCATTTCCTGCCATTTCGTTGCTGTTTTGTGATGTTCTTCTTCATTCTAACATGTGGTTTTTGTCCATAGTCATTACAAATTTATTGACATACAACAAAGAATTTCCCTTCAATGTCCAGCCAGTGCCCTTAAGGTAAGCATCTTTTTTTGAACCAATTACGTAAGGACATCTTTCACTCCTTGATTACAACCGCTGGAGTGATTTCGAGCCTATCTGGCAGGCATTCTGTCACTCTGAGAGCCGGTGTGCACCACTGCTGTATGGTGTTCAACAGGGGTCAAATTTGGGGACCCTGCTGGTTGCATTGTACAGCATGGTATTTCCTTTCACTGATTTGTAAATGGCGGTCATGCTGAGCAAAAATTATGCTCCTCAATGTTCCATATGGCCACACTCGTCTAACCATGGTACTCTGATTAATATTGTTTTGTTGGAATATGAATTAAGCAGCAAAATACTGTTATTTTATCGTTTTAGCTATGTTTTTGCATGTCCGTTTATTTTACATCTTGTACAGTTGGTGGGTTAAAAAATGTTTTTGTTTTTTTTTTTAATTTAAAAAATAGTAAATAACAAATTTCCCTCACAGAAAAATCCTCGCTCCTGGTGAAGAGGAGAACCTGGAGCTGGAGGAAGACGACGCTTCTGCAGTCGCCGGTTCCACTGAAGTGTTCCCTACGAGAGCTCCGGGTACTTTTAAACCAAAACAAACACGGCATCCCTTTTGCCTGCCGACTTGAGTCACGGTATCCCATTTGATGTGGCCGTCTGTGTTTTCTGTCCTGTCCTGTTGGGGCTGTGCATGACTTCACCTCTTATTCTTGCCTGCCTGCTTTATTCACAGTCTCACAAGGTAGGACCTTATCATCCAAGCGTATTTGTACTACCGTTATGTTAATGGTTCACATTCCAGCAATCAGCAAATGCGCTTAGTGCACAATGGGAAAAGTGGTTTTATCTCGGTTAAACATTTTTTGTGACTTGGAATTGTAACATCATCAACCTCTGTAGGTACCTTGTTGCCACGGTTACCCTCCGAACCTGGAATGACGCTGCTTACGATAAGAATAGAAAAAATTGGTCTGAAAGATGCCGGGCAATGCATTGACCCGTACATGACCGTTAGCGTCAAAGGTACTGGAACGGACAACGGCACCTACCTTATTATTTCTGTTAGCGTAATTGTCCTGATTATGAAAAATCCCACACGCAGATTCAAATGGGCTGGACTTGAACCCAATGCAGGACACCCCCATAGCCTCCAAGAAGGAAGACATCTACATTCACTTCAGTATGGATGTCGAGATCCAAAGGCATTTGGAAAAACTACCTAAAGGTAAACAGAACAGGAGATATGGGAGTAAACTTTCCAGAACTCACAAATGATGATTATGAGTTATCAAAAGTAAGGGGGGAGGATCACGATTCATCTCTGTGGATCTCTGTCTTGACACCCAGTTAACTTTTTTTTTTGAGAGTGCTTCCTTTGTAGTGAAAAAATAAGAAATGCTCTCAACAATGTGTATTCTATGGCATGGGTTCTATTGTGATGGCGTCAACATTTAATTTATTCTTACTCTGTCCTTAAGAAAAAATAATACATACCACCCTGATTCTTGTCTGACTTGGGGCGGGGGACAAATAATGCGATAGAGCTCGAGATGCAAAGAGTTCAAAAATGTGAACTTGTCATCTGCAGGGGCAGCTATCTTCTTTGAATTCAAGCACTATAAACCCAAGAAGAGGTTCACCAGCACAAAATGTTTTGCCTTCTTGGAAATGGATGAGATCAAGCCTGGACCCATTGTGATTGAGCTGTAAGTCAGTATTACATTATTTACTGAGCGGTGCGTTTTTGACAAAATGTCCGTGATCTGCAGTCAATCTTTATTTTTATTTTTTTTTTTAAGGCTGGTAAAACCTCTGACGTCTACTTGATCTCTAGTCATACATTGCAAAATTGTGCATGTTGGGTTCAGTGATGACTAAATTGTCCATGAGAGCAAATATGAATGTGATGTAATTTATTTAAAAAGTCTACACACCCTTCTTCAAATCCCAAGTTTTTGTTGTTTGGAAAACAAAACAAAACAAAACAAAAACAAATAAAAGTCCACTTTGTTAATGTGACCAATAACTAATACAGTTCGATTGAGGGAAATATTAAAATCTTTTGAAAAGAAGAATTAAAAATAAACTGAGATGATGTGCTTGCTTAACTGTGCACACACTAACTCACATTAGGAGTCAACACACATCTGCCACCTTTTAAAATTCCTCTGGTTGACCCCAAATTAAGTTTAGCCATTCTAGTAGGCTACGATGAAACGTTGAATAGTTTTTTTTGTTTTTTTTTTTCACAAGGAAAAAAAGTTACATTAGGGTTAGAGCTGGGGCTTTATCAGTTGAGTCTTGCACAGTCATATCAGAGCATTAAAGTAGCCAAGATCTTAGGTATGAAGGAATCATTTGTCTGTTTCTAAGTGCGCCCGAACCTATATAAATAAAATATCGTATAATTTGTCATTTTGCATTGTCAGGTACAAGAAGCCCACCGACTTCAAGAGAAAGAAACTTCAGCTTCTTACGAAGAAACCACTATATCTTCATCTTCATCAAACCTTGCACAAGGACAGCTAAGATGGCCACAAGGCACCCGATCATATACAATACAGCACGACTAATTTTTTTTTCTCCGTGACTATATTAACACATAAAAGGAAGCCAGACAAAAGTTAATTACATCTATATATTTCTTTCCCCTTTTGTGAGATTTTTTTTTTGTTAAAAATTGTATTTGGAGGGCATTTTTCATGGAGCAACATTTTTAACTCTGTTTTAGGTTTGACTAAACGTGAAGTTGTGTCAATATTCGGTGCTCAACTATCTCTTGTTTGCTCTGTTGGACCTTGGAACACAAGTGTGCAAATCATGCTGCCAAAAAGTGAACGTCGTGTGTAGCAAACCTTAAGCTAGGCCATTTAAAGAATTCCCATTTTCAAGGCAGACATGGATTTTTTAATACGACCATGTTGAAATATTCTGGTGCTGATTATCATTTAAAATAATGTTAGTTTTTGTTTAGTTTCAAATTGAAAGTAAATAAAATAATAGAAGTGGAATTTGAGCACGAAGAATTTGTTTTGTTTACACCAAGTCTTCAATGAATCCATTCACACAAAATTTGCTCCATCACTAAAATGTATCTTAAAAGAATTACTAACAACAACAATCCAGTGTATGTCAAATAATTCTACTATTACTGTAAATTAAAACAGACCACACCTCGTTCAAGTTGCTTCTTCAGTGTACTAAATATTAAAATTACCACTCATTAATACTGCATGAAGTAGTGATAAATTGTAATTCTGAAAAAATACATGAATTCTCCCAGTTCAAGCTTCTCGCCTTCACAGAATTTTTACACCTATAAAAAAACGAATGCCTATTTAAACTGACTAATAATAATCACAATAAAATATTAAATGATAAATATCATAATTAACTAAATAATTGCATAGGCCCTAGCTCATCTGCAACCCCGATGAGGAAAAACAGTAAAGAAAATGAATGAGTCATATTTTTAAATTAGAAAAATAATTCTCCTGCACTAAATTTGAAACAATAAATATTCATTAAGTTAAAAGAAAAACTCCATTAAATTTCCTTGGGACGGATTAGCACAAGGATGCCTGTTTATGACAGGTGTGGACAATTCACAATTAATTTAACATGTTCCACAAAAATGTTTTCACATCAGCCATTTAGGAATTGTAGCCATTTTTTGCAGAGTATTTTGACTATTGACTGACTGAAACGGAATGGAACAAATATTTCAGAGGTGATATAATGTATTAAGTTTAACATTTGGCAGCTATTTGAGTGGAGCAACCCCCTATGATTTTTTGTTTTTTTTGCCATTTATTCAAATGTTTTGGTGCCCACAAAACATCCACCACAGGGCTTTTAATGACATTTGGATTAAGTGGTGCAGTAATTCATTCATTCAAGTGTCTTTGACTTTTATTTTCTGCTCATGTCATGTGGCATTTGTAGGGTAATAGCATATTTGTGTTGGCCTTTGCTGCAAAGTTTAATTTGAATGTCACATGAATGCACAAAATGTTTTGGTCTCAAGCTCACATCCTGCAAAAATGAGAGCGAGGGCTTTACAAGCAGTCAAATTAGATGCGATGTGCGATATGCATGTTATTTGTGATTGTCTTTTTTTCCCCAAAAAGCATTAATGTCACCTTTTGTCTTCATTTATTTGGATTACAATACTTGATTTTAGATTTTTTTTTTAAGGTCCAGGATTGTAAATGACATGTAAGATACACTAACTGATGAAAATGCAGTAACTGTATGTGTGAAAGTGTGGTTATGTATGCCTGGGCTGATAAGACTGACAGGGAGATTTAATCAAAACATTCATTTCTAATAAACGGGGGAAAAGCATTCTAGTGAATGACTTATTTTTTTTTTTTTTTTTGGCAGAGCAAATTGAATCATTCACTTAATTTTCTTTTTTGTGGAGCATTTTGTTATTTTGCATGTTAATCCCAGGAACCTTACACATTTTTTTTTAAAATTAAGCAATATTAAGACAACCATTAGCGGTTATTAATATTTGATGCATCAAGAGCCTTTTGTATTAGTTTGAAATATCCGACTGAGAGTTGTGTGTTTCAAGCTAACTGGAATGCTGGCCATGCATTGACATGTGGCGCAAAGTCCAAAATTGACGCGGTAAACAGCGATGCAAACTCATTTATTTTGAGCCTTATGTAAATTTAATAAAGGCCGCAGGGCACTAAAGTAAATATTAGTAGCATTAGCATTCACGAACTGTACGTGTGTGCTAGCATAGCGGTTAGCTATTAGATTAGCATTAGTTTCATGCTAATAGCCAATTAGCTCTCATTACCTTGTCTACTCATTTATTACAATGACATATGACAACATATTGTCTTAACAAATAAGCAACTTACTAAACAGTGATAAAGGAGATAATCTTTCTTTTATAGTTTCCATTGGATTTCAGATTGCTTCTTTGTATGACAATGGTCACCAGATCAGGTTTGACCATCTCCTAGATATGCGCCACCCAGTGGCGAAATAACTTATTACCTCTAAAAGGCTCACACATCTTTTAAGTAACTATTCAATTTAGGTACCGTTCCAACAAAACGTGTAATTCATTTCCCTACACTAAGAAAAAAAGAAAAAAAACGTCACATGCTAGTGGGCAAATTACACGTAACTGATCATGTAAGACCAACATCTTTTGCATTCTTTATTATTAAAAAGTTTCTACCAAGATAGTAAAATAAGTTATACATCTGGCCATCAAATTACACAATTGCTTTACAGTCTGCTCAAGACGAAACCTTTGAGAAAAATGTTTGATCTGAAATGCTAGAAGCTAAACCTTTCCATTCCCGCATTTTAAAAATAATTTCCACAGGAAATGACGTTGAAAACCCTTTAAAAACCATTGCTATATATATTTTTTCTTCAAACACAAATCCTTTGACATACAATTAATTATTGCACAATAAGATGTTAAAAAAAAGTGGCAACCCTCTCAGCCCTCGATTATGTGGAATTTACCACACAATCACAGATAACGCTTCAATTTAAGGACCGTGTTTTATAAATAGCCTTTCAGTTTTTATTTCACGGCTGAAATATGAAGTCATAGTGTATATTTATATATTTATATATATGGACTTAATCTTGGTTAACATGACAGGTTTGTGGGGAGTGTTCAAGTCCACTGCCACAGTTGGCTGCATTTTTTTTTTTTTTTTTTTTTTAAGGCTCAACCATGGCTGGCCTCGCCGAGTCCTGAGAGGCCTCCCGCTTTGGGGGCGGACCTCCTGCAGAGCCGCGAGGGGCACCGGCTGGAGGTTGACGAAAGGCTTCGCTGTGACCGGGATGTGGCTGGACAACCGGAGGAAGGTCCCCCTGGTGGCTGCTGTGCTCGCGAGGTCCTGGGAAGCGCATATCAGGAGGGAATGGTGGGCGTGGTCCTATAAGCCCACGAGGACCTGCAAAAAAGATTCACAAGATGAGTATCAGATGTTGTGTTGACACCCCCCATCCAAAAAAAACAAAAACATTATGAATTAATTACAGGTCTAGTACGCTATTTATCTGTGCGTGATTCCAGCCAACAAGAGAACATACCAAGTGGCATTGGCCCAAAATTATGAGGCGGACGGAACGATGGCGGCGGAGGACCCCGAGGATCGATGATGTGTCCTGGACCGGGCCTTGGGTGGAATGAGTGTCCGTTGGCGGGGCGTGGCCCAAAGTCTCCTCCAATCGATCCAGGCAGAGGCATACCCGGATGTCCGTTGGCGGGCAGCGGCGGCCCAGGGGGAGGGAGAGGCACATTCGGAGGAGGACCGTGGGGCCCGGGCCCTGGATGGTAGATGGGCGGCCTCGGAGGTCTGTAGGGACCGCCGGGTGGCAAGCGGACGTGAGGTCCTGGGGGGAATAGTGGATCATGGGGTCCGGGGCCAGGTGGAGGCGGTCCCAGACTCACGGGGCCAGGTGAGTCTCTGATGGGTGATACTAGGAAGGATCCGGGTCCCTGGGTGACAGATACCAAGTGTGCTGATGGTGACCATCTTGTGTTGTGTTAAAGGACATTTAATCACTGGAACTTCTCAAATAGTGGCCGGTAATTGCAAGAGGCCCTCAGTTTAAGATTAAGTTCTGTTCCTATGGCTGCGACCTCACCAAATTTTAGACAGGTCAAATTTGCAGTAGAAAACAGGAGGAGATGCATAGACAGCACAGCACTTTACCATGTCATGTTTAGCTTTGTTTAGTTGATGGGCCAATTAAACAGATGTTCTTCCGTGATGTCACAATATTTACTAGAGAACTACCCCCCCCCCCCCCCCCAAAAAAACAAAAAAAACAAAAAAAAAAAACGAGTGGGTCAAATGTGCTGTTGGTGTTCTTTATCCTTTCTTTGACAAAATGCCAGAGACCCTGGAAATCTGTGAAAAGGCCACTACTTGAGAATGCCGTAATCCCAATAAAAAGCCACAGCCAGGTCACTTAACCCTTTAACCCAGAACCATAATCACTGGGGGAGAAATGAGCACCACGGTCGTTAAGACTGCTGCTTGTTGCGATCGTGTTAAAAACACTCAAAACACAACATGCAGTCGGGCCTGTTAAGCCAAACCCAGGTGAGGTTAAACGAGGGGGGAGCATACACCCCAGCACAGAGACCAACAACCAGCCTCTTTACTCACTGACTCAGGAGCCTCTTTGGAGGCATCGACCTCATCCTCGCCTTTTATGTGTGGATCTACCGCTTGCGTCTGCTTCACAGCAACGACATGTACAGTACAACACAAAGTCAACATAGGGGATGTGCAAATGCAAGTATACTGTCTGACTCCATTTCTGGAGGAAATTAGATTGCATTACGACGCAAAAATAAATGACCTAACTATTAACAAATCAACAAAGTGCAGTGGTGCAGAGGTGATGTACAGAATCGTGGCTGCAAGTCAGCCTGTTAGGAGCCTCACTCCACTAACGTTCTGTTGTTGACATTTGAGGTCAGTGGTGCCTCAAAGGTCAAACCCATGAAAAATTGAACAATTTGAAGTCAAGGTCGAACTGTTCTGTAAAAATAGGCCTCGAAAATCAAAACGAATCTTGAAATATTGTAATGAATGATGTCATTACATCAATTCCAACATTAAACCAGTTGTAGTAGGATCAGTGAACAAGACACACCGAAATGAGAGAATGTGACTTACAGAGCCATCCATGTTGGCAGGTGATGAGCTGCGGGGGCCTGAAATGTCTAAAAAGTAAGAAGAAACAAAGCGTTTCCGCAATAGTTAACATTGGATATTTGATGGACAAAACACAGCAGAAGATAGCGTCGGTCTTACCAATCCCAGGATAACGATTGTGTGGGTCCGACGGAGGGCGTGGACCTGAGAGAATAACGAATGAACACATAGCATGAATGAGCAAGATGAACCTAAAATTGTTCTTATGGGGAAGAAAGAGGGTTCAGGATTTTGGCAGGAAAATAGGATGTAGAAGATAGACCAACAAAAGTCAAACAACAATGAAAAGGAAACTCTCTGTGAAGGTTCTTGGAAAATAAGAGGAAACATGGTTCAAGCAAGAGGGAATCAAAACGTAAATCGTTTAAGGATTCGGGAAATAGTGGAGGAGTTAAAGTTGAGGGTGCCCAAAGAAAATGTGAACAACCAAAACGAAGAACCGAAGAGTGGAGAAGGCTGAAGTAGAGGGATGACAACTTCGGCGAGGGAACCTGCTCAACTCACCATACGGGTCACTTCTTCGCCCCACTGGGGCCGAGGGAGGGCGCCTGGGACCCTCGATCATTAACGGAGGGGATGGCGCCCCCCCACTTACTGGGGAGGGCCCGTATGAATCACCTGTTGTGATCAAACCAACCGTTTACCACGAGAACCAAAACAGACGGCACCCGGACATAGTTGCATTGACAAAACCACCGTGTGGCTTGCTCACCTTGGCGAGGACCTGCCGCTTGTCCCGAGTTGGGTCTGAAGAGAGGGGCGCGGCGCTCATTCAGCTGCGAGGTCAGTGCTGCCAACCTGTGAGGGGCGACACGACAAGATGTCAGCACAACGTTTTTACATTTTTTCGATCTTGATCCATCCATCCTCTATAGCCGCTTGGCCTCACAAGGGTTGCAAGCTTGCTGGTGCCAATCCAAGCTGACTTTGGGCAGTAGGTGGGGGACACCATGAACTGGTTGCCAGCCAATCGCAGGGCACATAGGGACGAACAACCATTCATGTGTCCAATACACCTGCCATGGATGTTTTAGGAGTGTGGGAGGAAGCCAGAGTACCCGGAGAGAATCCACGCAGGCTTGGGGAGAACATGCAAACCCCACACAGGAAGCCACAATGGCGCGAGGTGGATTTGAACTGTGAGGCAGACGCGCTAACCACTGTGCCACCGAGCCGCCTGCATTTTGATGCACAATTTTTTTTTCAGTTTCAGACTAACCTCCACCTTGTATTAACTCTGTAAAAAAATAATGTCATTTCTATTTATTGAAAGTTTATTTCAATTACTTTTCACCATTGTTTATGTTTTTACAGTGTTGATCTTATTTATAGTCATCGCGCTGAAGTAGGGTAGGGGGCACAAAATGTTATCTCTTAATCTAAAATAAATCCTTCTGTCCACTGTCGACTTACTTCTCACGCAGCTTGGAAGATTCAAGCTTCTCTTGATTCAAAGCCCGCTCTGCGTTACGAGCATTTACCTAGAAAAAATAAATCAGGATTAAAATTGAAATGAAACATGCATTCCTCCACAAATAAAGACTTTTTCATCTTACCCAGTTGGAGTGAGTCTTGTTCTCCTGTTCTTTTATCTACAAGCAAAAACAATTCCAATTTTAATATGAGTTGATGTGAAAAGGATATTGTATTGGTTTGACTTATTCACTGCTACTGATGGATATAGCATCCAAACTGCTAATTTATTTAAAGTGGGTCAATAATGAATTTGAACTGCTCTTCTACCTGCTCTTTATAGACTTCCTCAGTCTTCTTCATCTGTTCTTCCATCTCATTAATGCGCTGCCGCAGAACTTTGACTTGCTCCTCGGCCTCCACGGCTTTGCCCCCCACCTCCGACAGCATGTCTTCTTTGCTGCGTCGCTCAAGCTCCTCCTTGGTTAGTCTCCTGTGATGTCAGGAAACGCAATATTGAAAAAAAAGCTCAGCTAAGCACGGCTTGAAATGGTTTTCAGCGCTTCTGTTTTGGTACACATTGCATTGATATTTATTCATGGGACTTACTGCTGCAGAGCGTTTTCCTTTTGTTGGTACATTTCCACCATGATTTCATTTTTTTGCTGGAGGACTTTGAACTGGTTTTCCACATGGCTCTTCTCACTTTTGAGAGTTGCGATGCTATGTTCAAGCTCCTGGTGTTTTTCTGTGGCACAAAAAGGGCGCACTCTACATTACAGTTCTTGTGAAAAATTTCCTCATGTTTTTCAATGATCCGCAAACCTTCCAGAGCTTTTCTATTTTTTTCCTCATTGAGCAGTTTGGACATGAAGCGGTCCCGCTCCTCTTCGATCACTGTGAGCGTGGTCTGAACCTGGATCATGATAATCATTTTTTTTAGGGCTATATAAAAAAGATTGTTGCAATCCTGCCAGAATTATGTTGAACTTGAGTCTCATTACCCTGGAGACATCCATCATCTGTTTGATTCTGTTTTTCACCGCAGTCTTCTTATCTGTACAAGCCAAGTGAGAGACAATGTAACCACCTTATGAAAAATCAGTTTTGAAAACACAGATCTTGTTATTGCGGGACTTACCAGTCGCTACTTCACCATTCACCAATACCCTTCCTTCACTTTTTTCACAGGCATCAAGGTCTGCCAAGAGCTCAGACAAAACCTGCCATGAGAAAGTTTGTGTGTGAGGTGACAATTTGGTAGAATGCTTTGGGGAATACTAGAAAACGTCACATCACCTCCACATTGTGATCTTTGAGCACCACAGAGTCCTCCAGGTCTTTCTGAGCTTTCTGGAAAACTTTAATCTGCTCGCTGAGTGCTGTGTGTTTGTCCTCCCACTCCTTTATGTTTACTTTAAGCTAGGAAAAAGAGAAAAGAAATACATTGCTATCCAAGGGGTAAAATCTAATCAAATGCCACATTAGCACAAAAAAACACAACTTAATCTGATGAGCTTTCACAGGACGCACAAAACTTTCCAGTTTCAAATAAAACCGCAGGAAAGTATCAAATCTGAGCGATATTGGAAGGCGTCCATGAAAATAAGGCACGCAAACAAATAACAAAAGGAGAACAAAGCTACCCTCTATTGGCAATAGGCCACAGTAAGGAGATTAATATGATTCGAGAAGAGGCTAAGTGCATGAAAACTGACCACCATAGCAAAGGAGAATAATGAACAATATTACCATAAAAAGGGTCAAATAAATTTTACTTATGTGTTTAGATTTGATTTGTTTGTATCCTCAAAGTCACAATTAGTGTCAATAGCAAGTAAAGTCATGCCAAGATGAAAGGATCTTTTAATGGAATAGGCAAATGCATAAACAAAATAATTGCAAAATGCACAAATTTGATCAGTGCTAAATGCTAAGGCAGCCACATAAATTACTCTTACACTTTTATTTTCTTCTTTAAGTCCGGCATACTCCTTTGCAAGGCATTTGTGCTGAACACTGCGTGCATCTTCCCGGATCTTGGCCTCATCCAGAAGGACAGTCGTCTGTGGGAAAAAAAACATGCCTCATTTATTATTAGCCTTCATGAAATCAAATGCGGTCAAAAGATTATGTAATCATTTCTACCTTAGCTAAAGCTTCCTGAACTTTCTTTCTGCTCAGCTCGAGTTTCTCGTTTGACTTCTCCAATTTCTTAATCTGTTCACGAAGAGTGCAGAGTGAATCAGACAAGACGGTTTAGAATGCATGTGCAATTAACAACAAAAAAACACACACCCGATTTCCAATTTGTAGTGAGTTTTCTTTTTCTTCATCAAGTTGTTTTTGGTATGTCGTCTTTTCCTCCAGCATGTTCTCATACCTTTTTTCTGCCTCCAAAATCTGAGTCTACACAAAGGGGAATATGAAGTCTTTGAATTCAATTTAAAAAGTGAACTGTATATTATATTAAGTGTAAAACAATACCTCCAATTTTTGCATGTTTTTCCTTGTAACACTAGCATTTTCTGCAGAGTCCTTTTGTGTTTCCTTCAGCTCTTCTGTCTGTTTTTATGGAAACATACACAAACAAACACATTTTATTTAATATTCTATTGAAGCATGTTCACGTGTCATTCCAATCTTACCTGTTTCTGGAGTTTACTGATTTGGGCCAGTGCATCATTTTTTTCTTTTTTAAGAGCTTGAATTTGATCAGCCATCTGTTTTTCATCCACTTAAGAGGAAATATATGTTAGAAATAAATGACTAATATATCAGTTTGTCTTTCTTTTGATAGTAAAACTTACCGAGATATTCCCTTCTCTTTACCTGCAAGGTAAATAATAAGTAAGTGATGACACGATCATGTTCAGTTGGACTATATCTGGTGTAAATATTAAACTGTATTGACAGCGCTTAAGAACATCAAGCCTCACAAACATTGGTTAAACACTTACACCTAGCACAGTTTTCCAAAAGAAGATGGTGAAGGTCAGTATGCCAACTATAGCAGTGATGACGACAGCCTCCCAAGGACAGCCAAACAAGGTTTCCCCAGGCTTCCATTCATCCGGCAGGAGTGAAATCATCTGAGGACATACAAACAACACTGCATTTAAAGGGGATTCATAAGATGACTGGGGCGACAAGGCGTGCGGAAAGTATTTGAATATACGCCAGGGAAACTCATGCCAGTGCATCAAGTGTGTCACAAATAAATATCACGATGACACCAAGATACAAAATGTCTTTCTCCTTTTTCAAAACAGGGGTGTTTAATTACCTTACTGAAAGAGAACCAGACGCAAAATTTATATTTGTACCCTACTTAGTCATACAATGTAAAATGTCAGGGGGCTTCAAAAATAAGAAAACACACTGTAGCATTGCAAAGGTTGTGAGCAGAAATTCCAGCGACTAAAATTGTCTAATTTACATATAAACAACGCAAAATAAACAACGGAAGTGAGAATGCCATGCAAGTTTTTCCGTGTGTAAATCATTAGCGAAAGGGGAGGAGTTCATCACGCATAAAAAGCCACTGTTTTTTAACACGTCAGCGCATCAATACAATCATGACATGCAACGGTTTTCTGATACTTACACGTTGAATTTCCTTTAGAAAGAACATGTACAGATCCTCTAATTGCACGAAAGGTTGCTTTTGTACACCGCTCTCCATTCCTTACAATATCCCAAGAGTGCTAGCTTGTGAGCGGGTTAGCCGAACATGGACGTCTATGATGCTACAAACCATACAACGACGAAGGCCCACGCGTTGAAATAAAATACAAATAGACACAAATATGGGGGGAAATCTCAAATCGAAACGCATGCAAATTTGAAAACGGAAACGGCAGTTGAGCTAACTGTAATTGACATCGAACACGCAACGGGAAGCTGGAAAGCAGATGTGCAAAGGTTACGTTACGAAAAGCCACACTGGTGCAAATCTAGATTAGAAAAACAAAACAAGCTAAATAGTAGGTATACGGATGAGTGTCATGATGATTATCCATGCCACATAAGCCGCAACGTTTCCGCTAGCAAGCAGCTAAGCACCGGCTGCGTTGAACTTCAGCCTCCCACCACCAGTCAACAAGAAAGAGGGAGGGGAGACGTGAGACGTTCATGACAACTCGGAACTTTGACATGTAAAATGACGTCATTTCATCCACTACTTTCTCCAGGTAGTGTGCGAAGAACTGACGTTGATGGTGGTACGTGGTGGCAGGTGACGTAAAACACCCGGATATGGATTTGATCGAACATATAGCAACGACGCTATAAAAGTGAAACCAAAAAACATGTGTTTCGCAAGAATACATTTACTATACATGCAAATTACCAGGTTTTGTGTCAATTCAAGGATGTAATCATTTAAATGAACACTTCTCCTTTGAATTGACCATTGATGCAACTACACAACAGAAACAAATGATTGCTTAACAGTACCAAAAATATTAAAACATGTTCATGCATTTCTCATATGGTAATGTAACTAAACAAAAGAAGGGAATAAGAGATTATTTACCATAATCATTTGTTCTTCAATGATGCAAAAGGAGGCACACTAGTAATACAAACTTCTAGCTTGGAATATACTTACAAGGATGGTCCACTCTGCAACTTTAGCCTTGATCACTGTAGCAGCACATCCCACAAAAGTGAAGACATCTGAGAGTAATCCCACTTCACTCTTGGGAAATTCGGACAGTGGCTCAATGGAGTCCAAAGAACCTATATAAACAACATTAGATTACTGGATTGAATTGCAAGTCAAACAGACACTGTTCGCCACAGAAATATTTACTAACCATATATTGTTTTTTTTAGCTGAAAATTTGCTGTCCTGGAAGTTCTATTTGTGGTTTATTATCATTATTATTATTATTTAACATATGTAATTTATTATTTTGCTCCTTAACCCTCCTGTTACATTTGTTTGCAAGGAACAGTAATAATGTCTCTGTGTCACTTTGACCGGGGCGTATTTAGTCATCCAAACCAGTGGTTTATGTTTATTTCTCAAGAGCGGTAATAATATCTCTGGGTCATCAAGACCCAGAGGTGTGTATTTATCCTAAAGTTGCAAAGGCAGCACTTAATTTATACTCATGTGTTACATTTATTTTTATGAGATAGCAATAACATCCTTGGTCAATTTGACCAAGGGTCATGTCACGTGTAATTATGCAAACATTTCAGAAACATTTTTGGGTGCACCGGGAATCTTGCTAACTACCACATCTTGTAGACCCCCCTCTCAAAATAGCAATAATATTGTTGGGTCATTTTCACCCAGGATTTGATCATCAAAAAAGTTGTAAAAATGTAAAAAAAAAAAAAAAAAAAAAAATTAAAATAAAAAAAATAGAAAATTGGAAGAAAAATGCAATTTTTTTTTCATGTACTACAAAAAACTACACCCAAAATCCATCAATCCATTTTACTGGAGCCTATCCCAGCCATATTTGGGCAGAATTGGTTGCCAGCCAATTGCAGACCCACCTGAAGATGAGTGTTCCACTTCTCCAATGACCTTATCTAGGGGACTTTCCAATGTGTCTTGAGGAAACGTTTGCATCTGGTCCGATGCGCTGAAACTCGGCTGGTTCTCCTTGTTTTTATTGAAATGTCCGCCATCTTCCCCCACACTAATATCCTGTGTAATATGCTCTTTGTCCAGGAGGATCTGCGCTTCCTTATTGATTTCTTCCACCAGTTTCACAACCTCTGTTTCATTATGGTTGTCATCACTCTCCATCTCTGGCATGTCAGGTTTTGTCTCGACTTCATCAATGTGAGGCAAATCATCTTTGACGCTTGTGTCAGGTTTGTCTGCAATGACTGAAAAACATGGGGAAGCTTTAGAAGCGATCATAGCTATGGAAAGTATTAACTGTTAAGAGAACTAGTATAATTTAAAATTCTCCAATTATTTAAATGTGTTCCTTTCACCAGTACATATTCGTCTAATGTTGTAGTCTGTATAAGCAGACTTATTTTTGCATTTAATAGCTGTAATGCTTTTACCATGGGGGGGGGAAAAAAAAATCAGTCTTTTTATGACAGCTAACGGACCAAAAACGGAATCTTGTTCGACTTATTTTATTGCAATGTCCTGCTTTTGCATAAAAAAAGGGAAATGAAAAAGTGTTTAAAATCCAATGCAAATAAATCAACAATCAATTATTTAAATAATCTTTATTTGCAGCCCGAAGCTCCCTGTGAAATATGACTTGGAATAGTCATTAGTTAGTAAATCATTCACTGCCATCCCAAGGTAAAATTGATCTTTGACGTCTATAGCCGTCAATGGCATTGAATGAGTTAATTGACATTACTCTAACCAATACTATTAATTCTTTATTTTTTTTTTATTCAGATCCTATCAAGGAAATATAAACCACCCATAAATAAACCCAAAATGTATTTAAAGTAAGAATACACACATACCCTGGTCATTACTGCCTTCAGTTTCCTCTTCTACCAAATGTGCACTGTCCCTTGCTGCGGAATACTTTTGTCTTAAACTGAATGCCAACTCCTGGAAATCATCCAATATTTCCGTTTCATCGTCGATCATTTCCATCCGCTGCTCCTCATCATATTTTACGTGCTGGCTATCCAAAATCTTTTCCACTTCATCCAAAATTGTATTTTCCGAGATTTCCAAGATGTCCTCAAGCGCATCTTCAAGCTCTTGCACCGTCCCTGAGTGTGTGAGACTCGTAGCCTGTAACTCAGTGTTCAGGTCCATAAACATAGACTCCACTTTGTAAAGATTCTGGAGCCCCAGGAACTTCTGGAAACGCAGCATCTTCTCTTCAGTGTAATAACCCTGCAGCAGAGTCAGCCTCAGCACACTGTCGCTGTAGACCGGCTCAGGAATTGAGGTAACATCTGGACTTGTTGCTGACACTGACTTTACAGTGTCCTCATTATATGACTGCGAGAAAGAAAGTGCATTTTCATCTTCAAGTAGGTCTTCTATTTCCCCCTGTTTGTCATGTTCTTGATTCGCAAGGATGTTTTCTTGGCGTAGGAGGTCATCTCTCATTGCGTTATTGTCAGGCTCGTTAAACGAATCAACGGATTGCATCTCCCTTGAAGGCACATCACGGTTTGTTTCAGGCGTGATGACTTCTTCATGTATTTCATTTTCAATTAAGGCCTTTTTCTTCTTGTTTTTATCAATTACAATATTGTCCTCACGAGTCTCTTTTTTCTTCTTTTTCTCTTTTTTTCCGACCTCTTCTTTTTTTGAATTGTGTTCATCTGTTAATTCCTTGTGCAATTCAACTTGAGGTATCTTGTGTGAGGCAGAATCAAATGTACTGTGAACTGAACTCTCATCAGCCGGTTTTGGTGTTTCAGCTTGAGTTTCCTCATCTTTCATCTGTTGGCCATCAAAATCTTCCTTAAGTTCAAACGAGAGTTCCTCAACTATTGTTCCGCTTGGATCTTCATGAGGAGAATGCGGTGAATCTGTAGGGATTCCTACGAGGTTCTCCGGCGCCTCATTTTTTTCAGGATGTGCAAATTCTGAATCAGGTAAATCTTTGAGGACTGGCTCAACATTCTCTGGTGCTGTGTCTTTTTGCGGTTCCTCAAAACTCAGAGGTGTTTCTGACTCATGCTCCTCTTCCAAATGTTCTGATCTTAGGTCTTGATCAGACCACTCTGTGTCACTCACTGCATCCCCAAGGACAGTTGATATGACCTTCTTGTCATCTTCTGCAACCATAGATGTGTCAGCTTCTTCCTCTGAAAATGACAACAATGGAGTTGGACTTGCTTCCTCAGCATCACCCTGTTGGTCAGAATTATCTTCAAACACTTCATTCTCTTCCTGTTCATATGGAGTGACTTTTGTGGTGGCTTCAGCATCTGTGGTCACAGCATCAAAGGTTGATCCAAAGGTAGTTTCTAACTCCGAGATTTTCTCTCTTTGAGAAGTTGAGATGGTAATGTGTTCCGAGACAAGATCATCTTTGGGTGGAGATTCCTCCTCCTCCTCTTTGGTTTCACGCTTCTCCAACTGTGCATCTTCAATAAAAGAGTCCGTGGTGGTTATTTGCGCATTCATTTCGTCATCAGCAGCATTGTCCATGTCATCGGGTGTAACTTCTGTGTCAGGCACTTTTTCTTCTTGAGTTTCATTTTCCACATCAAGTTGAAGAAAAGAGGCACTTTGATTATCTGGGGCAATGCCATTATCCTCAGCTCCTATTTCACTGTCATTCAAAATCTCCTCCTCCTCTGGTGGGCTCGTGTCGGTCGCAATTTCCTCTGGTACTTGGGTTCCATCATAATTATGTTCATTTTCATCATTACTCTCCTCCGTTGAGGTACCCAACAGTGAGTCTACATCATAGTTGTCAAATTGGTCAAATCCGGTTTCAAAACAGACAAAATCTGTTTGCTGTGAGGCAGACAAAAGAAAATGAATTTCCAGACTCATACTTTTCAAACTAAAATGCAAATTATATAAATGGGAGGAGAGGGTGTCAATTGTTTGATCTGAATATGTTCTACCTCTGTTGGAACTTCAATTTCTTTGTCTGTATAAACATGGTTGACAGCTAGCAGGTCCATTGGGAAATATCCAAAGTGACTTCCAACCTGTTCAAAGAGGTACACCCATGAATTGACATATTTCTTCTAAACATGTAATCAGAAAGCAGAATATACTCACACTCCCGGCCCACATGTCAGCCCTTCTTCCAGACAATTTGTAGTACACATAGACCGTTTCTGATTTCTTGAATGACAAGAAACGACAATCCGGTCCTGAGAAATCTGCCACTGCTTTTCCACGACAAAGGAGCACTAGAAAAAAAGAAAACGTGTAGAGGTATGAGTGTCATCTACACCGCAAACAACAGTGCAGTCTTTCCTATAAAATCCTAATGGTGTCCCTTTTAACAAATCAGTCAACGTTGAAAGACAAATGGGTGATTTTAGCCTGTAGAATTATGCTGTTGAACTACTCTATTTCTAACTATAGAAATGTGGGAAACTGTGCTAGTCGCTCAACACTAGGCGCTGCTTGTTATAAATATAATTGCTTGATAACATGCATTTTTTGCCTGTGGGTCCAGATTTAAGGAAGACCTTGTGTAACAAGTTTGGCAGAGATCCTTTAACACTTCTGCTTTTCTCTTTGGGATTGAGAGTATGATTTCAGATTAATTTGAGAGAAATTTTAAGTAATGTTTAAGTGGCCGCTGCATTTCCGACACAAAAATAAAGTAGCTTTCTTCTTTCATTGCAGTTTAGGTAGCAAATTTGTTAAATTAAAAGTTAACTTCGGTTTGCCCTAACAAAAATTGTATACTCGCGTTATTTGTTGTTAACAAAAACTTGACATAAATTGGCCACTGTTACCCATCGTTTAACAACGTATTTGTTATTTGTTTATGGTGCTATTAGCCATTAGCTGCTAACATTAGCCAGTCAGCAAATGCAGGCCGGAGCCACTAGGAAACCGGCCAACAAAATCCGCGGACAAGGCGAATAACCTTTACCGTGGATCGGCAAACATTCACTTTGGGCGAACCGGCCAGCGATTGCTAAATAGTCGCAAAGATAAAACAACGATGTTATCGCAGTCGGGAATATCGACTGTCAACAGGTCAAAAGATAAGGCTCAGTTTATGGCTAGCTGCTTTGGGATGGATGAAGGGACATCCCCGAGCTTCGAGTTGACTATCAACACACAAACTTACTGCTGCACTCCTCGTCGGCGCATCTCTTAAAATCGGAGAATCGCTTCTCCAAGGCGGCGGTTGAGATAAAATTAAATAAAAGTAATAAAAAGCCTTTTCGGTAAAAATGTTTTGCTGCCATGCTGGCAGGTTCAGTGGGTATGCAGGAACACGGGGTTGGAGGCGACACGTCAGCAAGCAAGCAGATCAGATTCAGATCCGGCTGGGAGTAGGCAACGCGGCTCCGTTTTCATTGTCCGTTGCTCACTTTGCTTTGGATTCTTCGATTGCTCATATCGAAGTCGATGGCGCCTTTGTGATTCCCCATGTCACCTCACGAACATGAGATTTTCCACGTTACTTCATTTGCATAAATTAAATAGATGCTGCTGCACGTTGGACAAGCTCACGCTTTTGAACTTGCCAGCAGACATTGCACAATGCTATCTATGCATGCAAACGACAAAATATGGGAGCTTGTACAGGATGGACAATGACAGGGTGGGAATTTCACTTGGTATCACTTAACTACTGGTTAGTTGCACGGGGACATACGCCACAATCACACAAATCCAAAGAAACTGAATATGATAAATGGAAGGAAATACATTTTAAACAGCACAAATAACTAGATAACACCATAGTGTTATCATTGTACATTTCCATGATGAATAGGTAATTTTGATGAGTACCCCAAAAGTACGTTGTTGTGGGAATGGCCCATTTGTGGGAAACACACTGCTGGCATTGGGGCGATAACAAGCAACCTCTGCAGCGTCTAATTGCAGCTTCTTTTTCTGCTCATGTTCTTTTTTTTCAACAACGTGAACAAATACAGAGCATGTGTTGCAGAATAAAAACATCGAACTGCACCGCAGTTATGCAATGGAGCATTTGCCACAACTACCTCTTCTAAATTTGACCAGTAGAGGGGAGTACTCTTCTCTGTGACAAACGACAGCACACATTAGAAGAAGAATATTCTCATGTGTGGTGAACGTTTCATGTGGATCTGTGTTTTTATTTTTCAACAACGATACTAACGTCAAACTTTTTAGTTTCGCGTCAAAGAACCTGTTGTTCGAAGAGCAGACAGGTAGAAGCCAATCCCAGCAGAACTAAAATCGTTTGCCAGTCAAAAACTTTAATTTTCATTCGTTAATCTGCGAAAATGAAAGAAAGCTACAGAAAACACAGCTAACAAGTATTGTACGCATTGTATGCAATACACGTACATATTTCTGTCTGCCAGATTTGTTATTAGCGTGTTCACAATGTCGCAAATAAAATGTCTTCAATATTTATGAGAAAAAAAGAATGTCAAAGCTATTACTTTGTCACGTTGACCAAATTGTCGTCGATTCATGTATAATTCAACCCTCAGGTGGAAGCACTGCAAGCTTGTGATTAAAGGTATCGATCAACAAAAACCGTCGCGCTTTCAATGGACGACCTGGAAAACGAGCTTGGTCTTCCTGCAGAGTTAGGTGATAACGTTTCACCAGAGAAGACAAGATGGACAAAAACACTGAAAAATTCAAAGCTTCCACTGCCAGAGCCATTCATTGTAGGTGAGTATGTGTGATCAGAAGGCTTTTTCTTTTTATAAGTGCAGTACGTTGAGACTTTTCAGATGCCTGTTTGGATCTTAATAGGTTCTACTCCTGTACCTTCCGTGTTGGTGGATATTGCAACAAAATGACTATTTCCTTGGAATTTCAGAGACGCCTAAAGAAACAGACTTTCATCGGACCACAAGACTTTGTCTCGAGAGAATAAGAGAAGCTATGCTGCATCACAGATGGCAGGAGGCTGCAGAGTATATGGCGTGCTATCCCCAAATGTTAGAGGACACCACTGCTGGCTGTGGAACACACTACGTAGAGGTGCATTTCTGTTTCATTAAGACCTTGAGGACATAAACTAACAAAAAAGATGGGACTAACTTTCAAAAGATGATCAGTAATGAAGGATGTTTGCTTTTCAGATTATTTGGAGACTCGCCATTGAAATCCTTCATCATCACCCTAACTCAAAAATGGACGACTATAACATAATCTATGAGCGAATGAAACATTCAGGAGTTAAACATTACCTGATGGTACCTTAACACCATCATCGTGTGCTTGCATCATTCCACCAAAACTTTGCACTGGCCTGTAATTGTCTACATCTTCACATTTCTAGATCTGTTTGGAACATTCCTTCCACCTGCTTCTCCATGGCCAGATCGAGAATGCAAAGCGTCACCTCACTTTGGCTGAAAGCTGGCGGTATGGTAAAGAGTCAACAGAGAATTCGCAGAAGACTAAATTGATCCAGGCCTACAGGAGTTTGCTCGATTACATTATCTGGTGCGAAAAGAAAAATGCACTCTGCAACACGGGTAAGGTGACACTGCTTAACATGTATTATTTAGTTGGAACATATGGTTGGCATGTACCAGCTAAAAGGATCTGGGCTCAAATGAGCTGCCACGTTCAGTTACATATGTTATACAATGCATCTTTATTTTTGTAGCGCTTTCACAGAAGGTAGAGCTGCAAGACAGCGTTTTCAAAGAATAAAAGTAAATAAATAAAAAACCAACAATAATAAGCCAGAACGCAATACGTTTTTGTTTGAAGCACTTGTGGCTAAAAGAGGGGAGATGGGAATTTTTTTAATGGATTTACATTAAGTCACACAAATGGACATGCTGCTTTCGTTCGCTGATATAACACTGCCACCTACAGGCTAAATTTTGTACACACAACTGGACTTTTTTTTTTTTTTTTCAAAGCTAGTCATCAGTTGCTTTTTTATTTTCCAGGTTTTACAAATCCTGTAAGCAACGAAGAACTGCACCATTACTTCAGACAGGCTTCAGTAAATCTGAAGGAGGTTTTCAAACATCCTGGTGTATGGGATTCCTTCATACTGAGTTACGTTGAGGTAAACAAATGCCATCTATATTTCTAATTTGATTCAGATATCCTCAGTGGCAGTCATGCATTTTGCGATTGTAAATATTAAATGTGGTCCTTTTCACTTAAACCTTTTTTTGGCAGATGCTTGAATTCTATGATGCTCAGGAGGAAGCAAAAGGTGTCTTGGAAGATTATGCATATGACAGCACGTTTCCCACAAATCCAAACGCACATGTCTATCTGTATCAGTACTTGGAGAGACATAACGCATCAGCAAGGAAACTGATGAAAGTTCTAAAGGTATAGTTAATGTGCCACATTGTGAACAAATATTTTTTTAATCGGGTAGTCTTACGCAAGTTTAAGATGTTAATTTTTTCTACAAATCTTCTTTCCTCATTAAATAGGTCCTCCATTCTTTAGTTCCAAGCCATGAGCTAATGTTAGACTACATTTCCTTTCTGCTTCTCTCAGGTATTTTGACATGATTCTCATATTCCCATAACTGATATTATGTATATTGATGTGTTTGTGCATAGCATAAAATATGATGCCACAATTATTTCATCAGACAAAACTGGAGACATCAACATGGCTCTTGAAGTTGTGCTTGACATGCTTGACTATGCCTGCTGGAGGACAAGCATGGATGCGTGGAAATGTTTAAGAGACGTTATTGACAAACTACAGTTACAGTATGTCACCGTTCAAATGATGTTCAAATCATTTATGCCAATAGAGTTGTGTCATTATGGGCTTCATTTGTAATTATTGTGTGTGTGTCAAAACAGTGACGACTGGAAAGAGGTTGTTGCAGAGAAGATGGCAGCGAGAAAAGAATGGTGGGCCGCACTGCACTTTACCAAGTTCCATGCTACCGAGGATGCCGAACAAAGACCCAAACTCATGGAGGTGAAGGCGTCACTCACCAAGATCCTCTTTCCAGGTGAGATTGCCATGGTGGTGTAACATTTTAATTTTAAATGCTATCACAATTAAATGATTCACTGTCATTGATGATGATGGACGTCAAAAATCAATTTTTATTAGGCTGGCCGTGAATAAGTTAACTGCTGTTGACAGGCATACTATTCTAAAATCCATTTAAACGAGGCTTGCTGTTTGTAAATTTATGAAAATGTCTTCTCGTGAAATCATGGAATATCAGTCATGTGACTACCAATCACTTGATTTATTATTTATTTCCCTCGCAGTGGGAAACAAGAGTCTAATGTATCATTAAATATAGATTGAAACATTTCCATGTAGCAGAATGTAACGCACAGTATGCAATATGTACTTGGACCTGTGTTGTTTTTTTTCGTATGATTAGCCATCTTTGCGGTCAAAAATAATTTTCCTTGGGAAATCAAAACCGGATAATTAATACAAAATACACCTATCTGTATTAAAAAGGAATACACTTTTGAGGGAAAAATGAGATTCAAACTTGAAAATGTCTTTGAGTATTTGAGAACAAATTTTACATTATATTTTTCCTGTTATCTTTGTACTTCCAGAATTGGCGCTCACATACCCTGATGGACAAATAATCAGTGGTGAGAGAACCTGAAGACCCCCCCCAAACATTATTTTCATTGACTAATTTGTTTTGGGTGTTTTGGAGCAGAAAAAAAAAAAAAAAAGTAGTACCTACTTTGTCCACAAAGTCGCGCTCTAGCACTGTATACTTTGGTTGAATATGCAGTTTAGACAACCACGTTTTCTGGACAGAAAGCACTTTTAGCTCTAAGCCAGCCCTCATGGGTATTTTATGGTTTTTGTAGCATTTTGTTGGAAGTCTCCCTGTCCTCGGTTGACTTTTGCTGCACCGCTGGTGCTACAATTTGGCATTTACGCACCCAACACACACAGACTGGGTTAGCTCTGTTGTCATGAAAGATTACTCAACCGGCACAGACCTCACAACAACCTAGTGAGCTTTAATTTTGAGAAGCATGACTGATTGTTGACAGACCCATGTGTGTAGGACAATAGAAGCCATAAACAATGTCAAATGAAAGAGAGCTTTGAAATTGTGGTTCAGTGGCACCAGTATAAGCGCTAATATTTAGCGCGCACAATAAATTATGTTCAGTATATCCTAGGCTAATGTCATCTTTTGTAGTCTACAAAACTATTTCTGTAAGTCGTCGTATGACAACATGAGACATGGCGCTTCCATCTTTATGTTGACTCCTTTGGCTCCTTTGCACCAAAGCGTGAAATAAATTCTGCATGGAGCAGCATGCCAATTTAATAAATGAAAGTGTTTTGTAATGATTCTGCTTACTTGAATCCGCTTGCCACATTGTTGGCTGTGCAGCATGTGTGTGTTGGTGTGTGTTTGTGTGTGTACTGCTTTGCAGTCATTACATAAACCAAAAAGCCCAAAGCACTTGCCTGACCATAGAAGCAGCTGCTGAAGAGATCTGGAGGAGGCAAGTCGCATGTCATCTAAAAACCGGAACTCCACAAACAGTCACCACTCGACATTGTGCTGGACTAACCAATTTCAATTAACATTTACAATTCATTTTTAGATTGTGAATAAACAAATATAACATTGTCAGTTAAGCCTACATATTACAGTTACCTACATATTATGGTCCCCAAATATCCCTCAAATTTTGCCAGTACAAGCACTGAACACATGAATATTATTGGTGACCTCATGACATTTGTTAACACCTCCAGCTATTTTTTGTAGAAATCCGAAATGTCAGTCTTTTCGGGGCATTAGACTGGAGGTTCTGCAGAATTGTTTTTAACAATCACAGCAGGTTTCAAGGTGACCGATAAAAAAATTGTGATGAGAAATATGTTTAATTCATTGCTGAGCCTAGAAAGGCACCGCATATTTCTTTGTAGTTCGAGTTTGACATTAATTGAATTTCCCCTTCCCCTCCTTACAGTTCCAACTCATCTTCCCAACAGGAAAAAAAAAAAAGACAGACATCAGTTTGTACTCAGGGTCCTGCTTGGCTAGGCTCAGTGGATTTCTAACCTGAAATTCAGACAGTGACAGCACAACTTCTCGGCTGCTGCACAGCGTTTCAAGTCCTTGTACGTTAAGGGTGTTAAAGGAGATGTGGAGGGTGAAAAGCTCTTAATTCAGCTTTGCATCTGGGGGTTTAACGTACTGATGTGCTTGGCAGTGCTGCAGTCTACAGAGGCCAACCGGTTCAAGGAAAACATTAGGCTGCAGCCAGAATTTTCAAAACGACACAAGATCAAACCAGCAAGCGAAAACCCATCAAGTCAGAATTGAAGAGAATCAAAATTTAGTCTTATAATTACATTGCTTTGTTGCAATTATTCCACGCGTGATGGTGTATTCCCAAAAGGATCGCCTATTTTGAACAGTTTAACTGAAAGCTTTCAACGCACTGAGTACTGGCAGATGCTAAGACAAAATTGCTTGAGGGGAGACATGTCTTTTGGAACTTTTGGGAGGGGGAGAGAAAAAAAAAAAAAGATTCCCAAAATATCCCCAGTACTGTGAAGTTGAAAGTTGACAACTGCAAAAGCTTTGTTCTCTGTGAGCAAAAAAATACCTTTAAATAATGTAGTGGGAGAATAACGACAGAGCTGATTTCTGGGGAGCTCAGCTTTGGGTGGTCTAGGCTTAGTTTTTTTTTTTTTCCCCCATGCTCTATACTGGCTAGCATTTCTCTGATGGAGGTATGAGTATCCTGGGGTACCTGAATGCATTTCAGATTTTTTATTTGATTTTTTTACAAGGTTTCTAACGGTATCCGTAAATGAAATTTCATTATTTGTACTGTCATGACAGGAGCAAAACAGTTTTCTTTTCAAGCTAAGAGCAAATTATTTGGAACATAAAGCAGCTTACTGATATTTCAGAGTTTATTTTATATATTGGTGACACCATTTTCCTGCAGAAATGTTTCATGATGTTTTATGATTTATCTGGAGATGCGTAATAAAATACAGATACAAAAACCACTAAAATATCCTTTGAAAGGTTAAAAAAGCAGGCACGGTTGACACAACACCCTGTGTTGCTTTTTTTTTTTGTTGTTGGTTTATTTCTTTTTAAAATGTGCTGCTTACTTGGCAGAAAACATTTCACAGGGGGTACATCAGTGAAAAAAAGGATGAGAATCATTGCTTTTGGCTATTCTGTGAAACACTTATAAGTCCTCTCAGAATTGGCCAAATGTTTCGTTGAACATAGCCTGATCAGTAATAAAAGTTTTAAGATGGGAACAATTTGACCCTTGAATCGAGTAATGTGTTTGTATTTCCTTTATTCCTCACGGGAATCGCGTTTTCGGCAATCCGAACAAATTGGGTGTGGTAACCAGACCGGATTGTGTATCGTAAAGTTCTTATGGAGTGCTTCTCAATTTGGGGTATGTGAAGACACTGCAGGGATCCGAAAAAATGTTTGAAAAGTAGTATTTATAAGTCCCCCTAACAAAAATACTTAGATTAGAGGGTACATGACTGAAAAAAAATCTCAGAAGTTATCTTGTAGTGAAAAAGCTTGAAAACCACTTTTTCTAATGTACCAAAATGCACAGACCTTCACAAGCACAATGCAACTTTAGTATGCTAGCTAGCTGGAACATGCGCAGGAACTACCTATTACTACTATATTGTTGACTACTTAAACTAAACATTCCAATTTTTGTAAGAGCTCTTAAAAGTGTTTTGCGGGCCATTATTGATTCTACACTACTAAACTTGACCTTGAAGTTAAATACTGAAGATTAGCGGTCACAAAATTACGCCTGCTCACAGCAGAGTGGACAAACGCTGCAGTGCTGCGCATTAGTCAAGTGACTGAAAAGCAAAGTCCCTGAGCCAAAAACGTTCACCTAAAGCTTAGGGATGTAATTGATTGCATTCCAGGGTGTGATAAGTGGCAATCCAGATCTTGTGATTGTGCTTCAAACTCCGTGAATGTACAAAATAGAGCACATGATTTAAAAATTGAAGAAGGAAGGAGAAGAGAATTCTAGGCCGATATGAATTATTAAGATTCTGCGCACATCCGGATTGGTTCAACACCTTTAGTTTAAGTTTGTTGAATTGAATTAAAAAAAGAAAAAAACAGTTAAAAAAAAAAACGCTTCAGATATCGCCTCAGTCTGCATGGGGCACTCCAGCTTTCTGCAACATTCTGGCTTCAATCATTTCTATTGCACATAAAAAAATCATTTTGTATGAAATACTGTATGTTTCCCCCTTGTTACCTAGCTACCATTATATACACCCACTGTCACCGTACCTTTCCGGTACTTCGGGTTAAGCATATGTGTGACCTGACCCTTGTGGTAAGAGCGAGGAAACTTGAATGGTTGGAAAATGTTATAAAGCCGCATGTATTTTGCATCAATGTAAGAGTGGTTTTTACCTCTTTTTCCGTTCATGTTTTTTTTTTTTTACTGTAAACTCTACATTTGCCATGATATTCAAATGCTTCTCTGCTCCATGACGTATTGGTAATCTAGTATGACTGATAACGCAGGAAGGCATTTTCTAAGAATTATTTTTAATCCCTGCAGAAAAAAAAGGCTTAATTGATTTGTGATCATTGTTTTTTTTTAACTAAGGCTGCATTTAAAGGGAATGTCAAATCTAAATATTTCTTGACAGTAATATGTTCGATGCACCCCCACTAGTCCAACTATAGTCATCTGATCAATATTGCATCTGTGGAATATGAATTACTGTAATACCCGAAATATAAAACACAGCCTTAATTTTGGAATCAAATTCTGGTATTTTCTATGAGTATGAGATGCACCAACACTTTAGAAACAATGTCAAAACTATAGCAAAACAGAATAAGTTTAATCTTTTGTCAACTATTCATATTTTCTTGTTCATATCCATAAGTTATATATTTGTTGCGTGTTAGGTTAAACGTGTTTCAGATTTCACACATTGTGAAACCGTTCATCAGTTTTATTTGATCGTCAAACAAATCAATGTTGTTTTTTCTGATGGTTGATTCATCATCATGCGTTCTTTAATTAAAATGTTTCAGCTTCTTAACAGCAAATATTCTCCAATTTCTGTTCTCTACGACAGTTAACTGGCCATCTCTTTTTTTTTTTAAAAATCAAAACACGTGCTTTTACTTTGAAATACAATAATCAAAATGCTTCTCATTTATACAGGCCAAACTAGTTACAGAAGCATAAATAATTTTTAATTTACTACCTCGTCAGTTTTTATTGGTTTTAAATAGTCTCCCATTTTCAAATAAAGGGTTGGATATTCAATTTTTATTCATACAATTCCCTGATTATTGATCAAATAATCAACGAATTAATCATTTATTAAAATTATTGTTAGTTGTAGTCCTAAACAATAATAATCAGAATGTCTTGTTCAGACTAGTAGTACAGTATTTTATTGTAATTTTTTGACTTGTCTTCCACTTAAAAACAATCTTCTGACTGTACAATATATATGGAAATTGTTGAGATGATGGAACCAGTGTTTCGATTACTACGATGACCCGAAAAGAGATTAGAAAACCATCAGTGTTGTTTTTAAGATAAAAGAGAAATGAAATTTACGGCTGGATAATTAGCAGCCGCAGATTTAGATTCTGGGGAAAATGTACAGCATCTGAATTAAAAAAAAAAAAAAAACGAAAGAGGAACTTACTCATTATTTAGTGTGGCAGAATGCAAAATAACCGAGCACCTGTTGCTTTTTGATAAAAGCTCAACTAAATTCGAGTCGATTGCAGAGCCACCAACAAGCTTTTCAGTGAATCTGTCTAATGGTCAGTTTTCATTGCCTGACCTCAATCAAAACGCCGGTCTTTTGTGCCCGCTTTGGTCTACGCTAGCTTTTAAATGTGCTGTTTGTGTTTCTTTGTCCTGACGTGTAGCTAGTGGTGCGTTAGGTCAGATTAACAAATGTTAAGGCCGGTGGCGGTCTGAATGACAGCATTAACCAAAGGACAATGGGAAGCAGGGAACAAAGGCCTTTCACGACCTGTCTGACAGCTTGTAACGTTGATGTCATCCTCTGACTCAGGGTGTTGCCGCCGTCTCTGTCGCACCGGACCCTCGGATGGATGACATCACCAAGTGACACACATCTCTCCGTTTATCTTTGCTTTTTTTTTTTTTAATTCCTCAACCTTTCTTGTTTCAGGAATGACCTCATTAGCTTTCATGTGTTGCAGGCTTCTGTCACAAAAAGAAATGCATTGACCAAGGAGACTCAGGAAAAAAAAAAAAAGATAAAAGGGAAATGGGTAGGTCATGTGATCAAGACTTTTTTTTGCAAGATTATAATCTTGATGGAAGGTTTAACACTTGTGGCATTGTGACAAATGATGAAAATTGCTTTGTTTTTTTATGATATAAAAGAATCAATGAAGAAAAAAACCACTAGGGAGCTGAAATTTCCAGCAGATGATTAAAACTGCAAAAAAATGCAACTATTCTGACATTTCTATGCGATTGTAGCTGGACGTGCAAGATTTTGTGTGCAAAAATAATCATTGTCCAAATTTTGGACCATGTAAAACCATTATATATATATTTTTTTAGATGCATTTTAATTGGATTTATGACATTGATTTTCCTGCCATTTTTGCAACATTCCGTTGAGCGATGGTCAAACTATGTTAGCAAACAGAAAATTCTTTGTTGACTTGTGTTTCACCTCGAGACAATAGGTGGCGGTAGAGACCAGTTAATGACTACGCCTTAAAGTGTCACCATTTTTCAATTTTTTTTGTGGGTGACTTTAAAAAAAAGTCAATCAGTCAAAAAAATGTTGAAATTAAAAATGCTCATTTTAATTTTTATTGATGATCAGTTTGCTTTCATACAAGATTAAAGACATTTGTGACCATTTTCTGTCAAAAGGCCGAAATTCTGAGCGGAAAATTAATTAGTTGTCAATCAATTCATTATTGCACCTCCTACACAAAAACATTTACTACAATTAAAAGGGTGAGCCAGAACTTAGTTGCTGAATTAATTTTGCCTGCAGTTTGAGACAAATTAAAAGTACCAGTATGTAGTTTCAGAGCCATATAAGGAAACTTAACTACTTCTCTCCCCCTTTGTATGCATGACTAGCAAAGTGTTCTTCATGTGTGAATTCAGCGGACTGACATTTGAACGCAACCCTAATGGCAGCCCAACACGTGATGGCCGTCACGCTGACTGGAAATGACAAGGATCAACCCAAGATGTGCACTTGAGGGAATGATGGAGCATGATAGCGGTCCTTTATACACTCACACAGAACGTTTGCCTGCATGATACTAAATCCAATTTGTGCTGGGTCAAAGCAGTATGGAAATGACTTTTTACTCTTTTTATGGAGAGATCATAATGTTTGGCAGTTTGATTTTTTTTTTTTTTTGCGAATAAATGCTGGTGGCTTTCAGTGAAGAAGAATATTTACTGGTGAACGGCTGAAATAAAGAGGCCTTAGATCATTTTAAATGAACTCATTCAATGCCGGGGACGTGTTTTCACGTTTTTTTAAGAGTCCCGGCATTCAATTCCAAATATGATCGATTTAATACTTAAGTATCTGGAAATTAATGTCCTTAATCAACTTAAGTATCGATTTAATAGTAAAGTACCTGGGATTGAATGTCCGGATTCTTAAAAACGTGAAAAAACGTCCCTGGCATTTAATGACTTGAATGAGGTCTCAAAACGCTGATGAAAAACGATAATCGATTAGTTGCCGACTGTTCGATTAACTTTTGTAGCTCTAATTTGACAATAGTTGTGAGGTTACGGACGTCAGGCAGAAAAAAAGCCCGCTCAGTTACTGTCATATTTATGATGGAACAATAGTGCTATAATTACTGTATTTCTTTACTATTGTGTTAGTGCGGTTCAGTGGTAGATGCACATTCTAACTAATGCCATATGAAAGGAATCCTCGCATAAACAAAGAATCCTCTGTATCACTATGTACTTCTTAAAACTGTTTGTTGCTTTTGTAACCTTTTCTGAACTCGACGAACTCAAAAAGATTTGATTCAGAGGCACTTTGCTAAATGTCGGAACACTCGTTATTCACAGAAGGCTTTTATTTGTGCCATTCCGTGCACCTGCTGTCCTCCTCTATCCTCCATCTCTGTCATAGCAAGTGAAGCGTTTCACATTTCTGACAGCTTGTGTTGAATTTTCTAGGGAGTTAGCCTGAGCAGAACAAACACAAGAGCTGCAGAGACAGCAGAACAAGACCGAAGACAGCCTATCAAAGTCACTGAATCGCGCGGACGTTTTGGGCTGCGTGAGTGTTGCCGTACTTCTGGAGTATGTTGTTAATTCTGCAATAATAGCGCTGTAGAGATAGACCTATGGCGAGGCCGGGTCACGGCCCCTCGTGGGACAGTCCCACGCTCCAACGCAGACGTGTAGCAGGTGACCCCCTGTCCTAGAAACGGTTGCTATTTACACGCGATTAACAACGGCTGCTCGGGGTGTCATTGTTATTTATATTTAAGCTGCGTGTTTGTGTCAGAGGTAGAAGGCGGCTAGTAATTTCTGATAAGCCGCTCCATCGGAGCGCTTTTAAATCAGCGATACAGTTTTGGGGTTTATAAAGACATACGCTAGTGTTATCAAGTGTTGAATAATTTCAGTACGACAGAAGAAACTAAAACAGTGGAATCATAGATGATGAAACTTCCTGTTTTCAGTATGCTTGTTTTTTCCATACAATTCGATCACTGTGTTATTTATGTTTTGTTTAATGCATAACAAATGATGTCACAAGGCTTTGATAAAAATTACACTGCGGTAAAGGATAAAAGAGCTAATCGTTCTTATAAAATGTGTGAGCGATTGAGGTAATCCGTCAGAAAAAAATAGTTGCGATAGAGAGAAGAAATTCAGGAAAGCCACTGGTATGTCATGACTATTTTTTTTTTATTGTATCTTAGTTTACATAAACTGCTGTTATATATAAATAAAAATTGGCGTATGATGAGCATTATACAGTTTTTAGTGCAACCAATAATCCCAGACAATAGTTATCTTTTGTTTTTTATTTAACGTTAAAGTTGTGTAACCAATGGTCTTAAACGCAACATTAGTTTGACAACAGCAAATCCAATACCTTGCACAACAAAATAATAATATATTTGACAGTTATATTGTGAACAATTTCATAACACACTGCGATATTGGAGATTCCACTGTTCATTATTTCTAAAAATCGACATAAAATGGCGGAAAGAGACAATTGTCCTATTCCTAATCCGACATGTTGGAAAAGTTCAGACCCAAATTATATTTCTTGGGTGAGACGTCATTACGAGCAACGTAAAGAAAGAACAATAAGCGGAATCGTCAAGCAAGAAATTCCACGTTTATCAAACTACTGGGAAGCGTTTCTCAAAATGAACCAGTTTTCGATTCCCATCAGTGTACAAGTGTGGCAAAGAAGAATGCTGGAAAATTGCATTTCTAATGACAAACCGTATCTGTATTATTTTTTAGGGTTAGGGTTATCATTTGCAAAGGAGTCACTACAACACAATTTAACTCTATGTTCTTTCCCGTTCCAATTCATTTGCTGTTAATTTGAAAAGAAAACTGTATTGTTCCTCTCACGGCATTAAAAAATCAATCAGTCAATCAATCAAATTTTATTTGTATCGTCCTGAATCACCAAAGTCTCAAGAACTGCTGTGCAAAAGGACAAGTGCTATAAACGCGAGTTTCATTTCTTTTCTTGATCCGGTCCCCGAAAACCAGGAAGTGCTCAACTGCGGCAGTATAAATATCATCAGACATCATCTAATATGCTCAAATTCATCTGTGTGTAATACGCTTCCTTTCTGGGAGAAGGTCACGATCAAATTAACCTCCCACCCCAGGCAGAATGACAATATTTGCTGTTGTTGAGCTCATCATCTCACATTTCACTGAATCTGAAGCATTACATCACAATACTCAGAGCGCCGATGGCCAATATCAACGATGGCGGTATCTTAATGCATAACAATTGTACATGTGCACGTTTAAACGCTGTTCATTAGCTATACAATATTTACTAGTTGCTAGGTAACCACCCGGGTGATTCAGTCCTCCCCTTTGGGGAAAGGACATGCCAACGTGATTGAATAATACCGAGAAGGCCGGCGCAGCTTAGAGTAAATAGGTTTGTCATTAGTTCACAAACGGAGATGTTATGGTAAGAACATTTCTCTTTATGTGTCATTCTTTTTGGGCACGCAAGACTGAAACTTCGAATTTGAAAACTCAACATACTGCACGCTTCTACTTCAGAAATCTCGTCTGCCTTCACATTTCATAACCATCGTCGAGCGGAGTGCCAAAGGGACAGTCTTGAGAGTTGGAAGGTTTGAGGCTGAAGAGAAACAGATAAATCCACTCCTAGCTGTTATGCAACCAGTGGAAGACAGTGAAAATCCAGGCCAGAAAAATGTGAATCATTTCTCTTTAACCATTTGAATCAATTATCCCAAATAATGTACTGTAGTAGTGTAAACTCTGAGGTCACAAGTGAAATTCGTTTCGTTTGGCAAAGTGATCCTATTTTGTAAGGTTTCTCCATGAGATAAACCATGAGTATTTTTAATTTAGATGTAACTTTTAAAGGGGAAATTAATCTTAAACAGTTTAGTGGACACCCAGGTTACACTCTCCCTATTTTATTTTATTTTTTCATGGTATGAAGTGGAATACTAACATTTTTTTTGTCCCCTTGTTTTGCCGTTTTTCCTGCTTTACGGCATCAACTTGTAACTTTTACAGGGGAAATCAAGTCAATTTTTTCTTTAATATATTCTTTTCGGACCCACAAGTCTTAAACAGTACAGTGGACCCCCAGGTTACAGTCTCCCTATTTCATTTTATTTTTCATGGTTTGAAGTTGAATACTAAACATTTTTTTGTCCCCTTGTTATGGCATTTTTCCTGCTTTACGGCATCAACAACAATGTGAGTGCGTGTGACTGTATGATGATGATTACTATAATTATTATTATTATTGAGGGATGAGCAAGTATCGATACCAGGTATCGGCATCAGTGCCAATACCAGTGTTTTTTCAAGGAATGGGAATTTGCTATGTTAGTTTCAGCAGTAAAAAGATACTTTGCCTAAAATTGATAACGAAATTGTTTTGCAAATACAATGAATACCTTTAAAAACCTATTTTTTTCTCAATGTCAAGGTCTCAAGATCGTTTTTTAAGATTTTCTGACTCTTGTCACTTTTTGGCTTGCACCATTGGTCCCAAGAAGCAAAACGCACACTTGAGACATCTTTTCTTCCTCCACCGAACTGAGAGAATTGTCATAATTATTCACACGCTCATCAGCCTTTTCTTCTTAGGACAGATGCTGATCTGGCATGTGGAAACGCATGACACTGGCTCTGGATTCAGGTCGGTATTCTCACAAAATGTAGATTGAATTAATAATTGCACAACCAGTTAATCACTCAACCTGTCAGATTTTTAAACTCCAGATTAGGTTATTGTTGCCGGTCTAGGAAAGAAGCCAGACAAAAAAACAGTTTGTCATATTTATCCCACGCTTTACAGCCAAACTATAGGAATAAATGATGACTAATCAATCGAGTTTTCAAACGACAATTACGACTTTCACAGACAAGTTTCACAGGCTTAGCCATCCGTGACGCCAAATGGCGTGAATCTTCGACGGCACACAGTGACAGGCTGTTGAATGCTTGGCAGCGTCCTGCCTTGCTTTTGGTGAACACGTTGCTTTTCAGGCTGTTGGGATTGCAGTAGGTCCATCTGTGCCTCATATGTTCCTCTCAAGCACTGATGAAGATCGGATGGAGTAATCAGTTACATAAAATACAAATTAAAGCTTAAAAATATAAATTAGTGACCAGATTCATAGGCAATTCGTCCGTTCCTCAACTTATTTAATGTCCTCTCATGCTTTGAATGCGACAAGAAGTCTGTACCTTGTTTAAAGTCAGGAAGTGGTTTCTGTCTTTCTTCTGGGCCAGTATACAACACGCATCAGTCAGATTTTCCACACTTCATAAAAGAAAAAAAAACAACCAAAAAAAAACAAAAAGCTAACCACTTGACAGTATTTTACTTCATTTGTCATGATCTCATATTGGTGTGATCGCAAACCTGATATAGAAAGCCACATTCACTCATATTTTCCACTGTCAGACATTTCTGTAAAGCTCAATGTGGTTTGAGCACTTCCAAAAGTTAAAAAAAAAAAGTCAATCTAAAGCTCACTGAAAATGAATCATGAATGAATGACTTGCAACATCTGACTTTCCCCCCCCCCCACCACCCGTTGCATAATTTTAGTTCCACATTGAAATAAGTACATCCAATTATGTTCAAGTAAAATCGACATATTTGAGTCAACATGGTGAGGGTACTACAAAATATTGGTGAGATTTTAGAGCATGTTTTTCATGTTAACGATATTACTTAATTCAGTACCAGCCTGTTTTAGACCCTCCTCAACCCCAAAAAATATACAATAGATAATAATTTATTTTACTCCTAAAGGGAACCACTCAGGCTTGGGGGGAACATGCAAACTTTCACACAAGACAGCCAGGTGGATTTGAACTCACGTCCCTTTAACTGTGAGGCGAATGTGCTATTCACTGCGCCGCCCTCAAACACTGAACATACACACCAAAGTGGGACAATACAGTATTATATTTTATGTTAACGTAAGTCTAACGGAACTAGTCCTACAGGTAGAACCAGCTGAATTTACACAACTGCGCGGTCACCTCGTTTCAAAAACGCCACCTTTCTATCAGTCCTCTACTACTATGAGGTCATTGAAAGCAACTTTAGTCCCGCTCACCATTTTTGGCACATGTGACGTTAAAGTACGTAATGTGGAATATTTCCTGCTCACCATTTTTGGCACATGTGACGTTAAAGTACGTAATGTGGAATATTTCCTGAAAAAAAAAATCAAATGAAACATTTTCTTTAGAGTAATTGTGTTTTATACAAAAGAGTGAATGATCATTTAAAACAATAAACAATGGGAGGAAAAAAAAATAGAAAACAAAGTGCATCATGTCCTTTGTAGTGGCACTCTTTCCTGTCAATCAGGATGGAAACACATGACTCACAAATGGGAATCTACTCTTCGGAATTCTCCGTGCTAATGTGTCATGATTTTATCAATGAATGATGACTTGTGTTTTAAAAAGCTACCTTTTATCCCCATTTCCTCTGTCATGATGGTAAGGACGAGATAGCAGTCCGAGGACATCAGAAGTGCAATAATTTACTAACACTATACAATCAAACGCCACCATCAATTACCTTTTGGTATCTCTTTTTCAACTGAGGGTAATATATCCTAATTCCTCAAATATAGGATGCAGCTATGTATAGGGACGTACCCTTAATTTTAGGGTCAAATTTGGGTATTTTCTATGTTACCCAGTATAGGTCCGACCCCCAGCATCACCTTACCATTGTAAAAAACATTCTTTTGTTAAATAATTACATCCAACTATAATATCCCAAAAATATAAATTTGGTAAAATATCCCAAAAATGTACATTTGGTACGTTTCCAGTCATTTCTGAAGATATTGTAGAGATCATGCAAAAGATGAAAGTACCAATAACGGTGAGTTGGACTGTAAATTAATACAAGAGCTTTAATTATAGGTGCATTGGTTTGTAATAAAGAGAGATTTGTCTGTCTGTTTCGCAACGGCACATTTACTGGCTTGGCTTCGATAGCCAAGCCGATTGTCAACTGCATGTTTATTGCCGCCGTCGATTTACACATACCGCACGCAACATTACAACCACTGGCGCTATATAATGAAGTTCATTACAATTCAACATGTTGGTTACGTGTAAAGGCAAAAAATAAAGAAAACAATGAATACAATTCTGTATTTTCCACCAGACTTTAAAGTCGAATGCATCGCTATGACTTGGGACAATTTATTACAACGACCACCATGTACACACACAGGAAATGTGAAAAGTCATTTCCCAAGAAAAGCTATGCCCGTTTGATGATCAATAACCATTGCGATAAGCATTTTACTTTTGGGAAGGGGTTGTCTAACGTAATTGAAGTGGTCTGTTGGAAACCAAAGCTCTCAAAGAAAGCCTTGTCACAATGCAGACATTCAATCATGCGTTTGGATTTATTCCAGACAAGTAAAATATTACTCGATACAGAAGATTTCATCTAATTTACTTGAGGATGCTTTCTAGCCTTTTATATTCATGGGCGTATTGCAATTAGCTTTTGTGTTAGAGTATGTAAACGTATGAGCACAACTGTATATCTTTTCCTCACCTAGCTTAACCGACACCTCATATCTACAGGTTTCTTGGCCCCGCTGTATCTGATAAGACCACCTGCCTTTTATTAAAAAAAAAAAAAGAAAAAAAAGAGAATTCTGTTACCTAAGAGGGTCCAACGATTCACATCAAAAATCGAAACAAGAAGAGCTAGCAATCCAAATGGCTTGTGTCAATTTATAAATAAGTGCGCAGTGCACTAATAATAGAAGCAGTAATAAATGCCCTGCATTGTTTCAGGTTGCAGCTGAGGATAAAAAGAGAGCTCAAAGTATATTTAGGGTTTAAAGTCAGAAAGTCCCAGCGAGGGGCCTTTCGTATTTGACGGCGTAGTCAGCTAAAATGGGCTCCCGCTTAATGGCACATCTGCCGAAAAGATCACATTTGTAATGTAATGTTGTTACTTTAATGTTTCTTTACTATCACCACATGTACTCTTAAATGGTAAAATTTGGTTCTGTTAAGTTACATAACCTGGATTTCTTTTACCTATTTAAAAAAAAAAAAAAGGTTATTGACAGAGACCTGTATTGGTTCTGTTGTGACTCATTTACTTGTGCTGGAATGTACGCCATCCAGAGCTGTTTGAAAAAAGGACATTTCATACTAGGACAAAGATGAATGAAAAGTCGAATAAACAATACCAATCTTTCCTCAAATAGAAGTCACAAAACTATGTTTGAAAAGTGGATAAAGATAACCATCAAAATATCACATGTCAGTAGTGCGAATATACGAATTGGCATTTCATTAAGCATCTTGTATTAGTCACGTTTCTTGATAATCCAGAAATAGAGGGTGTAGTTGAATATTTTAAAGGGAGAGAGAAAAACATCAAAATAAATCAGTTTTTTTAAGATGACATAGGATGCAGTTAAATGTCTGAATGAGGGAGAACAAAGCATATCAAAAGAGAGCTCAGCAAAGACGATTTTGACATAACACAAACCTCATGGTGTGCTGTTAAAAATGCCTGCAGCAAGAATCTTTTGAATTTGAATTAAAACTATTATTTTACAAGACAGTGGTAGTAACTTTTCAATGCAACATCAACTACAAATCAAAAAGTTTAACTATTGAAAAATGTAGTCAAGTCGAATTTTATTCATAAAGCACATTTAAAAAGACTGTAGTCCATCTAAGTGCTGTACAATGAATTGTAAGTGCAAATATAAACATAAAAACACATAAAACACATAAAATCAAGTTTTTTGAAATTTTATTTTCACGTATAAACGTTGCACCACTATTCAAATCCTGTAAAGACCCCGTGGAAACTTATCATAATTAAACCAGCTGTTGACGAGCAGCACACCGACGTACCGCCACTGTAGTTTCCACATCGCCAAACAGCAAGTGAACGCATCGCTCTTACTTCCTGGGTCCTCAACATGATTGCGGATTGGCTCGCCGTGACATCATCGCTGCGCGTACATGCGGCTGAAGGCGGTTTGAAGCAGCGGTTTTAAAGAAGCAGACACTCCCATCGGGGTTCTTGGCCCCCCCACTCCCCACCCCCTTCCCACCCCCTTCCCACCCCCCTGGCTCAGAACCAGCCGTCCCGGCTAAGACCCCTCCCACTCTAGGGCGGGACCTCACTGTACCCAAAAGATGCATTTAATATTAATGAAGTCGCGAATTGGCTCCAACTCGCGTCAGTCCTGCTGCGCGACTACTGGAGGCTGGCGGACTTCCTTCAACATTATTTCTGGGTAACGGGGTAAAAGTAGCCCCAAAATGTTGCCGATCCACTGCGCGGGGACTTGCTGAATGGTGGCAGCTCTGTCATCGAGCGGAGATAGTGAATTACTGGGCCAAAGACAACAACACACACCGGTAAGCAGAAATTGGATGCAAGTTTGCCAATTACAAGTTGATGGAATATCGCGGCGATTTCACGGCTTGCTGTAATTAATTAACGTCCCGCTGCAACCGTTTGAGTGATATTTTGTGATGTTAACGTGTTCATTTGAGATTATTAAGTTTATAACGCCAACACTGCTGAGACCGATATTTTAATTAAAGATTGCAGTGGACGATGCTTATGTGCCCATCTCACGTTATATTCACAGCACGTCCTCATGCCGAGTTTCTTCAATGAATGTGTACATGAATGATTTCTCTTTGCTGTGCTGGGAGATGACCACGGCAGGCAGAGTGCATGCATGAATGCATGCATGCAAACATGCATGGCGGTGGTCCTTACATAACATAACAGGATGACATGCTCTTAAAACGCTTGCATTTGGAAGGAATTTACCGTCCATCTTAATGTCTCCTCACTTGTAGGAGAGATTAAACTGCAGTGTTGCAGTATTTTCTGGTGTTATCTGTCCAAGAAGCTTTGGTTAAGACATAACAATAAAAAAAAATAAAAAATAAAATAAAACACTAAGAGGTTGATTCAGAATTGAATTCCTTGAATTGAGTTACTTAAAGGCTCTTTTTTTATTGTTGTGATGAATGTGGGTGTTGCCACTTGTAATGATATTTGGCTTGAGGTGCTGCGATCAAATAGACTGCCGTGCTGATACACAATCTTGGGTAGATAATTAAATAAATAAATTCTTCTTTAGCTTCTTTAAATAAAGATGCTAAAACAGCTCAATGTATCTAGAAGGCATTCATTAGCAGACTTTGTGACAGGATCCAGAAGCTGTTCAAAATTAGGAAAGGGTGTTACGATTTAAGGGCTACTGGAGATTTACAAAAAATGAAAATAAGTGTGTACTGTTAAATTTGTCAATTTATGGAATAGCTATGAAATAGAGATGTAGTAGAGGTGAAGTAGGGATGTGTTCACAAAAATACATAATTAACTTAATTATGAATAAATGTTTGTTTTTGACCCATTCTTAAAAAGAAATAATTATAAACAAATAGTTGTCCATCAATAAATATTCAACATAATCATAGTGGAGATGTGTTCACAAATATAAATAATTAACTTGACAGGTAACGAGAGTTGGCATGTGATAATTAGGGTCGAACCATTCTAGAATGGGCAGAATCTGGTCTTTTAAAATAATGAAATTGAATAACCTACTGAACATAAAATGTCTTTTATGAACATGACACAATTAATTAAACATTTTGAAAGGAGTTTTGCATGTTAGTTTGATTTAAAATCCCAAGTACCCCCTGTAGTTCCTTCAAGTACCCCCAGAGGTACCCATACCCCCATTTGAGAGCCACTGCCCTAAAGTAATTGATTACGTTAGTAGCTCATTTGGCCAAACAACTTAAAAAAAAGAGCTAAATAATACGTCTTTAGGATTGAATGAGTTAAAAGGGGTCGGATGGAGCGAGACCTTGAAAATCTTTTTCCTTGTGTCAGAGCGGCGTGTTGAGTTCTCCGTAAACGTCCAGCCCGCGGCCTCCCCATGCCTCCATCTCCCCTCGACGACAGAATTGTGGTGGCGCTGCCAAGGCCGATCCGACCTCAGGAACTGCAACTGCGACTGGACACCAGCTACCTGGACTCCATCGCCTCCGCCAGCAGCGACAATTCGCTCATCGGCACCACGGTGGTGAAGATTCGGGCGACGGCCAACCTTGTGACGTATATGCCCTCATCCAAGGGTTCCACGCGCTCCCTGTCGTGTGGATGCAGCAGTGCCAGCTGCTGCTCGGTCACCACCTACGAGAAGGACAGCCCCAGCCTGAACCACAGTCAGGTGAGTGCCAGCAGCCCCAACCTCAGCTATGCGGGAACCCCTATGCTCAGCAACCACCAAGCGTTAAGCGCCCCCAGCCTCGGCCCGGGCGCGCCCAAGGCGCACCCGTCCGTCACTGTGAGAGTCATCCACCCCAATGAGCTGGCCAAGCGGATGACCTGCTGCCCCATGGGGCACCCCGTCGGGCCCGTGCCGGTCATCATCGACTGCCGGGCCTTCACCGAGTACAACAAGAGCCACATCCGGGGGGCCGTGCACATCAACTGCTCCGACAAGATCAGCCGGCGGAGGCTGCAGCAGGGAAAGATCACTGTGCTGGACCTCATCTCCTGCCGGGAGGGCAAGGACTCATTTAAGGGCATCTTCTCCAAAGACATCGTGGTCTACGACGACGGCACCGCCGACCCGCACCGCCTGGCGCCCTCGCAGCCTCTCCACGTGGTCCTGGAGTCGCTGAGGAGGGAGGGCAAAGACCCCGTCATTCTCAAAGGTGAGCCAATGTAAAAGGGGGGGCTTTCCGGCATATGAAGGCATAGAAAGTGCAATTTCATGGGCCTTAGTTTGACTCTGGAGGCACTAAATCATTCTCGACGTCTGAGAGCGATGAGCGCTTTAGCGGCGCCGGGAGCTTTAGCGCCAATATAAACCCAGATGAAGCCGTGAGAGCTTGCGTAATAGCGTGCGCTGTTTGTGTAAAGCCCGTTAAACTTTGACCTTTATTGTTCCGATCGGCTGACCTGGCCTGTAGGCAAATTGCTTGTTTAATCGCGCGAAACGGCGGGGCATAAAATGGCTTCTTCTTGAGCACGTGCGCACGCCTCTCCCGCGCTTTGTATGATATGTACGGCCTTTCATGTCCAGGATTCTCATTTGTTCTGGTACAACATTAAAACGCATTCATTTAAATTTGCTGATAGCTTCAGAAACCGTTCACCTAGTGAAGAAACCTCGTGTACCTTCTGAAGAACTGCTATTTTTTAGGGTTGACAAAACAAAAGTACAAGAAGCAGCTGTCACAGCAGTATGTTGAGTGTCTGCCATGTTTTCTATCATTGCCGTGTGTGTGTGTGTGTGTGGGGGGGGGGGGGGGTGGCAGCATGTTGTCGGGAGCTCGGCTGTGAGTGTCTTTTGCATGTCTGCCAATCACTTCAAGTTGCATTGAAAAAGTTAACTCATTCATTTCTAGCCTTGTTGAAATGGATTTTTTGACGTTTATCGTCGTCACTGGCAGTGAATGAGTTCATGTGTGAGTAGCCTGTGGGCCTGTTGTAAAACCACTCATCAGTGGTGGGACATTGGAATTTCCCTTGCAATGTTGGACTGATCATTTGGAAATGGTAAATGTGATAGAGATTCATAGAAATAATGTTGGGTATTGATTTTTACATTTCCTACCAGGTAAATTTAAATATTATTGCTGATTTTCATTGTACTGAATCATTAACATAAGAGGAGTCCACATGGAGTGTTGTTGTTTGTTGTCAAGGGAAGATTATTGATTATTCGTTATACATTTTGTTTGATTGTAGAATTGTTCTTGAAGTAACAAGTTTCAAGATGCTTGATTGAGTCTCAACTAGTTTCCGTTTTTTGAATATACAACAAGACGTCACCTATAATAAGGAAAATGCCAACCACACATTATATGAAAATGCTGATTGCTAAACTGGTTATCAAAGTAGGACTTAAGAACAATCAGTTTGATCATGAACTTGACTGTCGTGCAAATGTAAAAATAAGTTAAGTACTGTTTAATAGTGAAACGGAAAAACGAAAAGACTGATACGTTTAATGACAAAATTCTTGTTAAAATCGTCACAAGTGAAAAAAGAAGTCACGCGTGATGATGCATCGGGTTGTCTTTTTCTTCATTTTTGAATAGTCCTAAAAAAGCCAAAGAAAAAGTTGCGATACGACAGTAGACTACGGGCTGCATTGGTTTTAAATAAGTATTTAATTTTGTTAAACTGTGTTTGATGATCAGCCAGCATGGAATCAGAATCGGCTCCAAACTTAGTGCCGGAAAACACATCAATCAGTTGATTGCGTGTCTTGTGATACGCAAATATGGGAAAGACTGAGCAACGTTTTCATCTCATGGACAATTTGCACATGCCTGCATCTCATTATTTTTTCACAAGCATGCAAATGGCCTGTACCGCGAGACTGGCGCTGCTTTCACTGGCTACACTGGAGGCAACCAAATTACATCTCGGTTGACCGAGTTTTGACCTCGCCTTCAACTAATCAGCTATTCTCCGTCAAAGACCCGACATGGGACATAGGACACTCGGCTGCCTCCGTTTTCGACTTTTCTCTCAGGCCAAAGAGCGCCGCTCATCATTCGCTGCCCAAATCAAAGTGATGAGGTTCACATGAGGCTAAAATTAAACAGGAACGCTCGGTTTTATGAAATGCGCGCTTAAAATATTTGCTGCGGATTGATGCTCTGCCCGCCCTTCAAAAATGAAATACTTCTAGCTTGTTTATTCTTTCTATGCTGGGATAAAAGTGGATTCGGTTTTGACCTCCAATTTAATGCAAATCTGTAGTCTGGCAAACAAACGCAACAGTTGACTCACAGCCTTTTTAGTCAAATAAAACATAAAATTGTTGAAGGATGAAAATGTTCTGCAGTGGTTCTCAAACGGGAGTGCAATTACTGGCCTTAAGTACAGCAGATTTCCTGCAGATATCAGCAAATGTAATTTAATGCTTTTTAGTGCTGTGATGGGAACACAAGATCGGGTGGTGGGAACATTGCATTTTTCTTTTCAAATGAAGAGCAAATTAATTGGAACACAAAGCTACTTTTTGCTAAGCTCCAACATTGTGATTTCTTTGCAAAATATAGCTTCAAATATACATATTGAGAGGCCCAATGAACTAATTATACAATTTATGACATCATTTAAGTTTTGCTAGAACACATACCGCATCCTGTCATTAATGCATGCCCCCAAAAACATGAAAAATATATTTAATTTTATATATTTAATAATATTTAATATTATTAAATATTAAATATTATTATATATTTAATATTTATTTATATATTTAATTTTATATAAGCATTTACGTTAGTCACATATCCTGACTGCAGGAATTGAAAAAAAAAGTAGTTGCACTAAACTGTCTAGTCATTTATTTCTTTTTGAAACAGAATTTTTCTTTTGCCACTGAAAAAAAAAGCAGTTGGACAGCTTTATATGGGACAAAGAGCATTATGAACTGATTAAACAGTAACTGATATTGTTGGCAAACTATTGCAAAAGTATTGTATATTGTTCTCCCCCAATTATCGGTTGATGTGTGTAGGTGTGTGCGCGCGTTTGTGTGAGAACTGTATAAGAACCATAAAGTAACTCCCCACCTGCCCGGGCACCGAAAGGGGAAGCTGCAAGGCTGTGCAATGACCTCACATTAAATCATGCATCAACTATTGCTTTGTGAACAATATGTGTACTGACTTTGTGGTGTGTGTGTGTGTGTGTGTGTGTGTGTGTGTTTCCACACTACTCAATGGTATTACGGGTGACAGGTGCAAACCAGTTATATAGGGGCCAAAAGTTCAGTGAGGCACAATAAAAATTGAGTTTCGTATTAGCTATTGTCTCACAGCTATTGTGGTAAACTTTCCTCTCTTAAAATACGCTCTAAAATGCTTTAGGTAAACAAGGGCTCTATATACGGGCCTGACTGTTAATGTTGATTATTTTTGTGGATAAATATGCATTTATTAATATTTTTTTTGTCAATAATTAAGTTATTTATTTATTTATTTTTTTAAATAACAGATCTCTTCTATGATCCAAAAGAGGACACTTTATGTCGATTACAATTTTGTGGACCAATACAAATAAAGTTTGAAGGGTTCTAATGTTGAATAAATCAGACACTGAATGCAATATTTTTTTTTTTAAAGTCAAAACTGCTTTGCACTGGTTACAGGGTACTTGGCTAAATGGTTGCATATGGTACGCTAGCATTAACATAGCATCTTAAGTGATGTAGTTTGGTTGAACTATCAAAAACGAATGCTTACGTTTACAGGAGGCCTTAGCTGCTTCAGGCAGAGCCACGAGAACCTGTGCGAACACTCGCTGCACCTTCACGAAGGCCTGGACCCGGGCGCGGCCGCCGGCCTCTCGGGGGCGCTACCTCACACCCTGCCCTCCACTCCAGACATCGAGAACGCGGACGTGACGCCGGTGCTGCCCTTCCTCTACCTGGGCAACGAGCGCGACGCTCAGGACATCAACTTGCTGCAACACTTGAACATCGGCTACGTCCTTAACGTGACCACCCACCTGCCGCTTTTCCACTACGACACGGGCCTGTTCATCTACAAGCGCCTGCCCGCCACCGACAGCAACAAGCAGAACCTTCGCCAGTATTTCGAGGAGGCGTTTGAATTTATCGGTGAGAATATTCTCCATCCATTTTCCATTTGAAATATCTCCCATCATCAGTTAGCGGGGGACACCCTGAACCGGTTGGCAGCCAATTACAGGGCAGACGGGGACAAACAAGCATTCATCCACCCAATCACAACTAAGGACAATTCAAAGAGTCCAATATATCTTGTCAGGCGTGTTTTTGGAGTGGACGAGGACGCCCGGAGAGAACCCACACAGGCTCGGGGAGAACATGCAAACTTCACACAGGAAGGCTGGAGTGAGCTGGAATTGAACTCGGGACTTGAACTGTGTGGCGGATATGCTCGCCGCTCATCCCCGAGCCGTTTATTTATAATTGGGATACATGTTAAACTAGGAATCAGGCACGTGTCGCAATGCTAAACTTGTATTTTCTTTCGCGCTTGTCCGTCTGCTGTACACCAAATCGCAGGACTTTTGGCCATTTTTTGTTTTTGTTTTACTTATTTACAAATGACAACATAATAGATTCCGCAAGAAATTGATGCAAGTATGAAAATGAATTAATGAATTTCTTTTGTCTTTTTTTTCCCAATGTGGGTTAATTGGATGTTTTTTTTTTTTAACTTAAGTCAGATTGTAGATTGCACAAGATGTTTTTTATCTTGACGTCCGAGACATAGATTCGCTGTCGTGAAAAGTCCCGTCGTGGAAAATTTCCGGCTGCAAACACGATTTCATTGCATGCACGTTGAGCGTAGTCTCCCTTTGACTCAAAAGTCATCTGAAAGGAGCTCCAGCTCCCCGTACCCCCGGGAATGGACGACAGCCACTAATGTTCATTCTACTGTTTCCAGAGGAAGCACACCAAGCTGGTATGGGCCTCCTGATCCACTGCCAGGCCGGCGTGTCTCGCTCCGCCACCATCGTCATCGCCTACTTGATGAAGCACACCTGGATGACCATGACGGACGCCTACAAATTCGTTAAGACCAGGAGGCCCATCATTTCCCCCAACCTCAACTTTATGGGCCAGCTGCTGGAGTTTGAGGAAGACCTCAACAACGGAATCACGCCACGGATCCTCACGCCAAAGCTCATGGGTGTGGAGACCATTGTCTGAACCGCTCGTATCACTCATTGGGTATCGAGTGCGGAATGTGAGTGAGTAAGCCACTATTTTTTTTTTTCTTGACTCTCCTCGCCCGTGCTCGTCTAGGACTCTGCAGAGTGCCAAAGCTGTGGGTCAGCAAAGCTGTGGGTCAGAACTGATGAGAAATGCCAAAATATCCCTACTGTTAGGACCTGGCCGACGTCCCGGAGGCGAGTTGAGATGTTGAGACAGAGGGAGAGAGAATGTGCTCGCTTGGAAGAGTTCCATGTGGGACTGCGGAGGAGCAAGTGTGAGACAGGAGAAGTTCACGCGTCACACTGTGGCACACATGTTGGTGGGGCTGGCCAGTAGTGTTGCCAGTCATTTAAAAAAAAAGACAAAAATAAACAGTTGAAGACATGTCTGGTGTGTTCATGTTCTATTTTTATACAGGGGTGACCATTACGAGCCCACTTTGGCTTACTGTGCAATAATTTCTGAATGGAATGCAACCTTGATCTTCTGTGTATATATTGGTCAAATGTAATTATTACTGTTTGGGACAGTATGTTTATGTTTTGAGTACAATACGTAATAGGGATGGCCGCTTATGTTTTTTTTTAGCATTTCAATCAATGTTTAACCCAATTGTCAAATTTTAACCCTTGCGCAGTAGGATCTTTACATCAAAGGCATTTCTCATCAAAAAGAAAGCATTGAAAGAAGACTAGGGAGCTGAAATTTCACCCAAATGTGGAAAACCTGCTAAAGTTAAACATGGAATGACCACTTAGTGGCCAACGCTACCAAGAATGCGCCATCTCTTGGCTGAAATATTACGAGAATGATGTGGGAGAAAATGAGGCAAAAATGTGTCACAATACTGCGCAAGGGTTAAAAATGTATTCCATCAAATTCTTGAAATCTACTAAGCCACTATTATGTCCATTTCGAGCAGTTCTAGAAACATGTTTTAAAGCTGGGCTTCTCAACTCTTGTGACCCTCGGGACTTACATTGTTGCAAAGTCACGACTCGAGTCTAAAGTGTTTGAAAATAATCTGTCATATGTATGTTATATTTTTAAACTTTTTGGCCTACAGCCAAAAGCATATCGTTGGCCATGACCTCGGCTCGCCAGAGGCTGAGCTGACATTGTACCTTCTTGCCTGAACTCCATACATTTCATTCCCGTGACAAATACAAATACACTGGTACCTTGACTTAAAGAGTTATTTTTTAAATGTTAGTTTAATTTAGTTCTGCCACTAAGCTCTTTTAATAATTGATTCATCAGTGAGTGCGATTCTTCAAATTATTTTTCTCCCTTTATTTAAAAACAATGCTTTTCTTTCAGATTGATAGCGATTTTGTCCATAACATGAGAAAACAATAAAAAATGGCGATTGTTTGCAAATGTCCTACTGTGGTTCAACAAAATGCTCATCTGTTTTTGCAGAGGACTAATGAAAACAGAATATTCTGAGCATTTCGCCAATCTTAATTCATTAAAAAATTGATTGTTTTGGTAATCAAATAGATGAATTAATTACTTGATTAATTGTTGCCTCAATGTTTTGTTGGTAGAGTTGTAATGCACAATCTTTAAAGTAAAATCATTTTCTTTCCAAAACAAAAACATATTTTTCCGATAAGTATTCTATCCATCATCTCAGGGAGCGGCCATTTTGTAACTTGCTGCCGACGGAAAATGACATTTAATTTGTTCTCTGCCCAGGTAACGACTAGTCAGCTCTCACCTGTTTCCTGAGCTTGATCATGTGACATTCACAAGTTGAGCTATGATTGGTCGTAACCTGAGCTCTGAGCAACCGTTCATTCAAAAGCAAATAACAAAATGGCCGACCTCAGAGAAGATGAAAACTGGTGGATTTGTCAAAGAATTCTCTCTGGACTTGAACATATTACTGTAAGTATTTTGTTTACTATTTCATCAGCACACACAAGTCAAGGTATCTCTGTACGTACATATTTTTACAAGCTAGCTATGACCTACCCAAATGGGTTCATGACCCACTTTGGTTCTTGGCCACTAGAGAATCTCGTTTTTTTATTTTACCGCAATCAACAGAACCACGTGCAAAAAAAACAAACAAAAAAACACCACTGAACAAGACAAAAACTGAAATAGGGCTACTAGTGATATTTTAGTGTAACAAAGGACACATTTTACTGCCTGCTTTTCTCATCTATTTTTTGCTTCTAATCTTTGTGCTAGCTTTATTGTAACGTCCTAACAGTGTGTGCCCAATATATTTTGACCCCCCTGTCACGATGAGCTATGGTAATACATGGTAGCAGAGGTGAGGCACCCACCTCAAATGAACGCACCCTTCCCCGCCATGTGCGGTGTGACCTTTCAACCCGTGACACTAAGCTACAGCCGAGTGATCCGTAGGCAAAGTGTTGCTTTCACGCGCTGTTTCTAGTGCCTCGATCAATGCCTTAATTCTAGCGTCACCACCGGGCCTGCGCGCGGCAACATCGCGTCTTAGCAGCTTTGATTCAAAGCTATGACATGAAAAAGAAGATGGACAAGCGTCAATCATTTAGCGCGAGGCAGGTTAAGAAAACTGCATTCAAATGGAGCCTGATGAGAATCTGAATTCAAACAAAAAAACTAGTGCACTGTAATGAGAAGAAAAGGGATATTTTGTTGGTTACTCGAAAAATATTTGTTATGAAAACAAAACCACTTTTGCCACAAATTGTGGGGAGACATTTTGTGGCGAAATGACATTTTTGACGGCCGTCTGCCATTGTTTGGGGATGCGCTTTGGAGGTTTTCACACAGAGCTTTTTCACGTGCAGTAACTTTCTTGCCATTTCATTTGCAAATTATTTGGAATTTTGTTGGTAGATATGCTGAGACTTGATGAGAAAATGTCAACGTTTAATCCCCAGTTATTCATTATATGGCATGAGTTGGTGGTAAAAGACCAATTCAGTTCAAAATGTGATATTATTGAGGTACTGTGTTTTTCCATATTTCAAATCTGCAAAAAAATATTAGTATGTCGTGTTGTCGTATATGACGGTGCAACTAAACCACACCTTCCATCTAGTGGTGAATGGTGATATTACAACTTAGTTAGTGGACCCTTTGCATACTGGCAGTTCGGCAACCATAGTTGAACATATTTTCCTTTTTTTTTCAATTTTTTAAACAATAATTTTCCTGTTTTGATGACCATCCTAAAGATGATGTGAGCCACTGTGCAACAATTAATTGACAAATAATTGCTTCCAACATTTTTGCAAATTTGCCGCCATGTTACAAACCAAATCAGCAACCAAATCAAATTTGCTTTCTTGATTTGGGATGCAATCTTTTTTTTTAAGTGTGATCCATCAATTCATTGATTGAATAATCAATAGATTCGTCAACTATTACAATAATAATTGGGTACAGCCCTTGTATACACATGTACAAAGAAAATTGTAATATGTACAAAAACCAATGGATGTGTCTTTAATATTTATCTATAGTCTTTGTCATTTCCAACCAGAAGAACCAGAATGTGGCCAGAAAACGAATCATTTTGGCCTTAACCGTATGTAACTATGAGTCACGGCGAGATTAAAAAAAAAGGATCGACTGTAAATTCATCTGTAAACAGTTTAAAAAGAATATGCCCACACACAAAGTTTACCTTCAACCCACTGCATCTCAGTTTGCTGATTCATTGACTCATTGCGCATGAGCTTTAATTTACTCCCTCGGTTAGGGAATTACTAAAGATAAAGGAAAATGCTGTACGCACTGACACAATCCTCGCAAATGTTTTTTTTTTCCTTCTGTTTGCGTGCTTCTCCACTGTTATCATTTTATTTGCATGAAAATTGATGCATAAATAAAGCACAGGGATGTACAGTGCTTAAAATTTTGATGAGACTGCCTGTCACTAAAAATAGATAAGGGATAACATCATGAACGCAGACTTTTTCCATCAAAGTTGACCGTTTTGAACAGGAATTTTAAACATTTCCGTTTTATAGCCCAGTTTCAAATGAAGTATTTTTGCTTTGCATACAAATGCTAAAAAATATGGGGATGATGCAAAGAAGAGTTTCATATTTTCCTGGTGAAAATCCATGCTATGCAAATGAAAATGTCGCGGGTTGTTTGTACAATTGTTTTGAAGGGATTTTGCTGCAACTCTTCGCCGCATGAATGAGAGTTTGCAATCAGCGTGGATGATTGATTTGATTTTCAATTCAAAGTGTGCTAACATGTTGTCACATGTATCATTTGTGTTTGTCAACTGGTGCTGTGTAACTTGTAAACCATTTAGCACGTTTGTAGCTTCTGCATTTATCCTCAGCGATCAGCCTTGGGCAAAAACAAAGAAAACAAAAAACAAAAACGGGAGCTTGCCACCTGAGCCAATGCTATTTGCAAATAATGTATGCTTTTGTTTCTCAACACATAGCTTTTTTATGCACTGATCTATATGACAATGTAAACAGTGTAGTTTGTGTACATTGCTGTCTGCTTGAGGCAACAAAGCATGCCATTTGCTCCTGGTGTGTGATGGACTCTTGCAGTCCCTTTGGTGCTGTCTTCTTCCCACTATGCTTTTTTTTTTTTTTTTTTTAAATTGCACTGTCCATAGCTTGTCTTTCCTTTCCTGCATCACAACGATATTATAGAAACTCAGCTTTGAGCATAAGAGGCTCCATTAGAATGATTTATAGTTCTATATTTTTTTTCTCTGTGTCTCTTGTCAACTGTCAAGAATATACCGTACAATATGTGAATATATATAATCTATTTTCTTTGTACGCATACATTAAGACTATTTTTGCACTGACTTATGGACAGATGGATTTATTTTTCTCCACAAAGGGTGCTATTATAACGGAGGCCTTCTCCCTCACCTTTTTGCATGACTTGCTCTCGATTCTTCAACTTGTCTGTCATCCCTCTACTACTGCTACTCCTGAAAACAGTTACCACTGAAGCACTGTAATTTTGTAATCTCTACTTGTGAGCTTTGAAAATAAACAGGGAGGCTTCGAGTTTATTTTTTTTCTCTCCCCCCAAAAATTATCAAGAGATTTACGCCAACGGGACCGAACTGCTGTCTTCATGTGGCTAAATAAAATGTGCTGTATGGTAATCTTGGTTTTAGTGCCGCCGGAAGAGAAAAAAAGGCCTTCTTTATTCTATTATATACGTCTGAATTGCAGAAATATTAGACATCAAGTAAAAAAGTCAAGCTTTTGAAAAGCTGGTTTATATTTCAGTTGTGACATAGGGAACAAAACCATTAAACACTATAAAAAAATGTAACATTTTTAAGGAAATTCCATAAACTATGAAGGAAATAAATAATTCGAGGGACACGAGTGGACTCGTGGTCAGAGACCTGGGACTTGGACTAGTAGGGTAAAGATTTTCAACTTTTGCTTGTACTTGTACTCATTTCTGCTTCAGGGATTACATGAGAATTTAAAAGGGTTTCTGCAGGTATCAGCAAATCTAATATGATTTTCTTTTCAAATTAAGAGCAAAATAATTGGAACATGAAGCAGTTTATTGGTAAATTGTGTCATCACGTATGCTCTGACAAAAATGACCTATGTCTTCATACTGTTAAGTTTTATTCAGATGAACATTGTCATTATTGCTGCAATTATCCAGCAGACAAGTCAAAATTAAACAGATGATGTTCCATGATCTGTCTTCTGGAATTGAAGAAGAGATGCTTTGTGCTGGTTAGGGGGTACTTAGCTTTAAAAAAAAAAAAAAAAAAAAACATTTCTCATAGGATAATCATAAATAATTGAAAACAAATGATGAGAAACCACTGAGCTGGAACACATTCGATTTTCCTCTCATTTTCGCTGCCACAAGACGATTTTTTATTTTTTTTTGGGCCGGTTGCCGATGTGTAGATGCCCATTCCATTCCCAACCGATGTAAGTCTCAATAACAACAAAACAAATGTGACAGCGTGTATTTTAAGAGAAAGCGATATGGTCCTCGTGAAATGTGAGCATCTAACGGCAAGACCGGAGAATTATCTGCTCTCCCCTCTTTTTGGAACATGTGTCACGTAGCTGCCGGGCCTATATTTATTCAGGCGGTAAGGAAGGGTCGCGGAGGTCAAGATCCCAGCATAGGAACAAGCACCAAAATAGTGGTTAGCGTTGTTTCTAATTACGAGTTGATGAGAGCCCCACCTCATTAATCCTTCCCTATCAGCACCGGGCAGGCTGGCGGCACCAGAATAGAACTGATCTTTCCAGCGAGACCCACATGGACGTATTAGGAAAAACGGACCTGAGAGGAGGGCCTACCTTTTCCTAAACGCACACGCGCGGAGGTAGATGCACGTACGCGGACACACAAGCGTGCGTGACCTCGCCGCAACGGAGGAGGGTGCTGAAATGAAACAGAGGAGGTGCGTGAGTCCGAGGCCGGCCGCGCTGCTTATCATCAAAGCAGCCCCCTTTGTCGCAGGAAGACACACTCGCACGACATCGCTCACTAAATGCCGCTGCGGCCTCACGCACGCGATCGCTTTGTTCAAAATGGCTCCTCATTGGCGCGCAACCTTTGTTCTATGAGGTACCTGTGAAATATTTTTTTCCGACATTGATTGGCCCGCGATTTTTGCAACGTTCCATCGAGCGGCGGTCAAACTAGCAAACAAAGTACGTTGTTGACTTGTGTTTCACATCAAGACAGTAGGTGGCGATAGAGACCAGGCTTCAAAGACAGACCATACCACTTTTCAATTTTTGGTGGGTGTTAATCAATTTAACCTAATTTAAGTATGGATAGAACCGATGCCGTTGAACAATTGGAGTGGTCGAAGGAAAAAAATATTCATAGATAACTTGAATTTTTACGCCTTTAAAAGCATTTACAAAATTAGCGAGTTTGTATATTTTGCAATGTTTGTGCACAAGGGTTGAAAGAAATCAAGTATGTAAAAGGAGGCTGCAAAACATTTGGAAAAATTGTGTTTTTGCACTTAAACCATAGGTGTCAAGTTCCAGTCCTTGAGGGCCGGTATCCTGCATGTTTTCCATGCTTCTTTCTCAAACACACCTGATTCAAATGATTAGGATCGTTTTCAAGCTCCTGCTGAGCTTGCTGGTTATCCAATCATTTCAATCAGGTGTTTAGGGGGTAGAAACCTGGAAAACCTAGAAACCGCCCACTGGGGACCGGAGTTTGACAACTGTGACTTCAACTTAAGTTTATTTGTTTTGAACCAAATAAACTTAAGTTTAATCAATCAAATACCACTGGAAAAATAGGAGCTATTTCATTTAGATTCTCTTAATGTTCGTGGCGATTATAATATATTTGTCACTCTATGACAACGAGGCACTCTAAAGTGTGAGGGCAAAGCCCCTGTTCGAATGCTGTCAAATGTAGGTCATTTGGCAATATTACATAAGCCCCAACCCCCAAAACTGATTTTTGTGGAACTTTATTCAAAATGGGCCCATCCCCCTGATCAATTACAAGCAGTTATGGTTGTATTTACCTTGAAGAATGTTTCAGCGAGAACTGCAAGCGCCCACCCTGGTTCTCTCTGTCATGTCTGGGGTGCTTTTTGTTTTGAGCTTCCTGTTTCATTTCCTATGCACACATGCATCTAAATAAAGCACAGAGCGAGCACGTGTGTGGATGAAGACCAGTGACTCAAATCGACTCTGAGAGAAGCGAGACATCATCCGATGCATTCAAGGACAAACTTGAATGAGGTTCCCAGTTACCATGGGAAAGGATCAATTCACGGCACCAAGACTGCAGCTTAATACACCAACAAAATGTTATCTATATTGGATGTAAATATTGGATGAATCAGTTTCAGATTTGGGTTTTTCCT